>NC_137677.1:43546958-44016958 GCF_963989245.1 Nansenia antarctica
GACTGTTAACACCGGAACCCAGTTTTTGGCCTGTGTGCTGTCTTGTATGGTGTTGTCAATGGGCTGGCTCTCCGCCACTAACTCACCAAGCAGTCTGGATTCCTAGTTTACTCGAATGCAGCTACATAGATAGCTATAGTCAACCTACCATTAGTAACAAGTCTTTCCGTTGTCTCCATTTCAGGGAGATCCTCAAATCAAATCCTATCCAATCGAATCCTGTTGGTTTCACTGTCACATTGTTGCTATACGTTAGGCGATCAGTAATTCTTAGGGAAAAAGTGGTGGAACTTTATTTCACGGTGCACAACATTTCCTGGTATTTACTTAGAATTCACATGTTCAAATTGTATTAATCAGTAATAACCCAGGAATTACCTGTTTGTTTATTTGAATAAAATAATTAATAATTAATTAAATAACTATACCTCACATTAAAACATGCACCACAAGGCACCATTTGGCATTAGGTAGTTAACACCAACATGTTTTGTATTATTTAAAAGTTAATACCTGAAAGTACCCATTGTTATTATACTGTAATGACTAAGTAAATGCCAATGAAAACAGGACCATGAAATAAAGTGCCACAGTAAAAGTAGACTTTACTACTTCTCATAATTTGTATCATCCTGCCATCTGGCAGGACGACCATTGGCCTTTCATTATAACTATGTCATATCCCTCATTTGAAATATTGTCATATGTCATATCCCTCATTTGAAATTATGTCATATGTCATATCCCCCATTTGAAATTATGTCATATGTCATATCCCTCATTTGAAATTATGTCATATGTCATATGTCATATCCCCCATTTGAAATTATGTCATATGTCATATCCCCCATTTTAAATTATGTCATATGTCATATCCCTCATTTGAAATTATGTCATATATGTCATATCCCCCATTTGAAATGATGTCATATCCCCCATTTGAAATGATGTCATATGTCATATCCCTCATTTGAAATTATGTCATGTCATATCCCTCATTTGAAATTATGTCATATGTCATATCCCTCATTTGAAATGATGTCATATGTCATATCCCTCGTTTGAAATTATGTCATATGTCATATCCCCCATTTGAAATTATGTCATATGTCATATCCCCGATTTGAAATGATGTCATATGTCATATCCCCCATTTGAAATGATGTCATATGTCATATCCCCCATTTGAAATGATGTCATATGTCATATCCCCCAATTGAAAACGGTGCCGCAATACTTTTGTGGCTTTCTGATGCAATAATGTACAGAGCGTTGAATTTGTATATTCTCTATAGTGTATTTAATGTTTACCTTCCAAGTTGCAATACTACTGTAGCTGTGTGTTATGGAGGGGACTGAGAGATGGATGTATTTGTATCTTTAAAGTTTTAAACAAAGCAATCCACTCCAAAATGACAGACAGTCATTTTCAAGATTTTTGGATGTCTTCTTAACCCACAGTAAGTATTCAGTAGGAATCCTTGAAATGTTCCTTTTCGATAAAGTAATATTTTTTGATGACTTACTTAATCTTAATCTACCATGATTAAAAGATAAATCTAATTATATTATTTGAACTGAATATAGTTTATAAAGAAAACCTGACGAAAGGTTAATAAAAGTATGCTCAATGAAAGATGTCAGATCATATTGTCCTCTGTGTGACATGTACAGTATTTATTTTCAGATTATTTTTTATGATGCATTTGGTGCATAAATTAATTCTGATTTATTTGAAATATGTGATTGTTTATCATCTGTTTGTTTGTCAAAACATTTGTTTTGTTTTATTAAAAATCCCAAACAGTCCACTCTTTCATGTTATTGATGTGTTAACAGCTTAATCTTTCAACACTAGTTATTATGAATGGTTTTGAATGTTCTTCTAAAAATTCAACTCTAAATTGACATTTAATACATTTCAGATTTTACTCCAGTTACTCCTTTTCTCATGCAATCCTGTTTGGTACAACTTCTTTAGTACACATGATATCAGTTTGGTTTTGTCATAGATGGTACATAATATTCAAGATATGTGTGTGACGTGTCATGTGTGCATACAGTTAACATAATTACCAGACCAATTCACAGCATGTGTGAGTCTATTTTTTTATCATGCTGTTTCTAGATACTTAATGTGAACTCTAACTTTAGCAGTCACAGCAGCATACATCAGTAGCCTGATCCTACTCCTGAAATACAGAGGTACAAATGCTCTGATCCAGTAGACGAGGTTTGTAGCCCCAAACCCATTACCATCCCTTCACAGACTGCTTAATCCAGTCTTGGACCAAGACTCTTCCTCCCTCACAGTATGTGAAAGTAGTCAAAGGAAGGAAATTGGGAAAGTCTGAAACTGTGTTGATAGTATTCACTGCTATCCCTCCTTTGTTCCAAGATGGTTTTAAGCCACAGACACAACATGGACATTTCCCGGTATTATGTGTTCCATTGTGTCTGTTAAATTCTGTATTCTACATATATGTTTCCCATGAAGCGAAACACAAAGGATTATTTCTGGAAATACAGATGACGTCAGTTCAACGATCCACAGTGCAGCACTTTAGCTCTATGTATTAGACCTATTAGTCAAATACGTAACATTACTGTATGTCAAAAACGGGAACGTTTTGGAGGTGTGCTTGATGTAGCTTTGCAGTGTTTGCGTTTTTGGGATCATCGCAATGGTTCCATTGTGCCAGGCATGCTAAATGAAGTGCAGCTCAAGTATGCCGCATACTGTAGAACAAAGCCCTTTGAACCAATTACTTCTTCATCCAGCGGAAGGCTGTCTGGCTAATTGCAGAGCTCTTGTAATTGGCAAATTAGAACTATAAATATGAGATATGCTTGGGACTTTGTAGTCTCTTCCCATATAAACTGTATATAATGCCCAATCCCAAATCAACCCCTAGGCCTTACTGCTTATGCACTTGTAGGAATCTGAGAGGATTGTAGAGGTGGAAGATAGCAATAATTATGGTGACATTTCCATTAAGCTGGAGGTCATTAGAGGTAATTAGGTCCATTAGAGGTCAAGATGTAGTCAATACCATAAGTTATACCTTTCAAACCATCTCAGCTCGCCATAGTGCCTACAGCATAGGGGCTAGGCGTTGATTTGGGAGTCTGGCAAGAGACACGAGGGACTGTCCTTCTGCCCCGAGGAGGGAGATACAGTAATGAGAGGGAATGGAGCTGTTCATTCAGATGCTTTGGTTATTTAACTGTCTAGGGTGGTTTTATTTTTCCCAAGATAAAGAGATAATTGACAGCCATCTGGTCCACCGATGACCTTCTCTCCAGGAGGACTGGATGATAGATTTAAAGGAAAATGTTTGACTCCAAAAAGTAAATCCTGTTTATCTGAGATTAATTACTGCGGAAAAAACACTGAAACACTATCTTCTTCTCACATCTTGTATTGTTTTTGTATTTTTACCAGATATAGCAATTAAACAGTGAATGGGAGCAGACAGTATCAGTGTTGTGGTCATATGAGGGAACCTTAAACTGTATCTTGAAATACACACAGTGCCAACAGCAGTATGCCCGTGAAACACTACCCATGGCTACCCGTGCCCAGGGATGATACTTTATAAGAGTTGTGAATTCCTGTCAGGGACAGAGGGATTTGGTCTGCCAAATGACAGTAATATCTGCATAATCACATACTAGTAAGAGGCCACTTGAGGGTTCGTCTGTCTCTGGGTAGACGCTTGGTGTGATCTTATAATAGGGAATACTGTGTGCTCTTGTGCTCTAACATTCCTCTCTGTCATTCCTCTTTCAGAGAGAAAACATGTGCAATTTGAAATGCTGTTAACATTGTATCGTATCAGTTCCACGTTGTAGACATTGCGGGGTTGAGAGCTCAAATCCACCCACAATTATTATTGCTGCAAAAGAAGATTCATATTCTTTACATTATCAAGAAAACCCGCTATCTGAAAATGATACAATTGAGGGCCTTGGTCACTAGATTAATACACCCACTGGCTTTTCACACTGTTTGTTGAGAGAAGTAGAATATGTAGTCTAAAATGGCACAGTATCTTGCTGTGTCTCTGTTCCTCGTGGGAGTTATGCCTACAGTATACTCATATAGATACACATACAGATAAACATCCCTCTCTCTCTGGTCTCTGTGCCAACACACCTTCATTCCTTCTCTCAGACTGTGTTCACAAATATATGTTCTATACTGTAAAACACAAATACAGACATAAAATACAAATATAACAGAAATTTGTATTACATTTAATCTCTTTTGGCAACAAGACTGAATTTCCTTGGTAATAATTGAAATGATGTGTGTACTTTGGTTACATTTTACATTAAGTTGCCCTTAAATGTATTTAACTACATTGTAATAACTGTGATATCAACGTTGTACTTACATAGTAACTGCTACGAAAATACAATGTAATTACAGACTGGGCATATCAGTTATTACACAAGTGGTTATAAGAGTCTGCTCGATCAATGTCAAAACGTCCTCTCCCTGGAAATAGATAACAGTATAACTCCATTCAACGTGTTTAAAATGGTCAAAGGTGACGCCAAATATCTTTCATATTCCCCTTGTTTAATACAGCTGGGCTGTAATTACATAGCAGTTACATAGCAGTTTGTTAATAACTATGAAGCGCAAAATACAACCTTTCATAATGGCCCATTCTGAAATATGTGTACCTGGACGATTATAGCTCTTGTCCACCGATCATCCGTTTTCTGTTATTGCACATAATGTGACAGAGGCTGGTGAAAGATGTTCAGACTTTTATTTTGAAAAAACAGAAATACATTTCAACATTGTTGAAAATCACAACACTCACTGGTCAAGCCAAAATACTGCAATGCAATGGATTCGGTGAGTGATCCCCACTGCTACCTAGTTAACTATAACACTAGTTTACATTGTTTACATTGGGGTTCTTTTTTCAAGCACCAGTCTGACCTTGGGGCCAGTGGATGGTGGCCCCAAAACCATCAGTGGAGAGTAATATGTAGAGCATGCGCATCGACATGTTCCCCTCTTGTAGCGTTTCATTGACTGAGAGGGGCCAGCCCCATTCGACCCCACCACAGTAGAAAACAATAGCAGTGAACTAGCATCCGTCACAAAGACAGCCAGTTATGGACACATATTTTTTTTTTAATCAATCAAAGAAACACTGCAAATGTATTATGATGATGGATGAATGTCTAATTTCACGCAACAGTGCCATCTGTTGAATGACAGAATGCTGCTGGTAGTTACTGTGTAAGCACAATGTTGATTCCACAGTTATTATTATTAATGTACTACTATGTGAAGTGTTACCAGATTTCTCTCAACACATGATATGGCATCATAATACACTTATCAAAAAAAGATGAATGTATCATTAAACCTGTGACTGTGTTGCTCCTGGGCTTATCATCTGCTTGGCCAACCGCAAATCATTCTAAAGTCAAAAGGACCATTCTATAGAACTGCTTGTTAATGCAACACTATACTTCAGTGAACACATCTCTATTCGATCGGAAGGACTCCTGCGCTGCCTGGCTATAGTAGGCTATAGAGACTACTGCATCAGATTGTTTTAATTGGACTGGCAGAGACACCTAGTGGACTATATGGACCCATTCAATTCAACATAACAACAATATTGTGGCTAATCACACTCTGCTAGGTAGCACTGTTTAGGAGATACATATGAGAATTGGGAGTTTTAGAAATCATACAGATCTCTAGATTTCTAATTGAAATGACCATTGAACAGTCCCAGACTACCGTTAAAATATTGTGTGTAATATATGTTAATATATATGTTAAGATCACACATTCCTTTTTCATTTCAAAATAAGTGTATAAACCTCAATAAACCTAAAATAAAGTAATTATACATCTTAAATCTGTTTGCTGACACACTTGCTTGGTGAAAATATCTTGAAAACATATTTATGTAAATCAATGAAACACATTAAAGTTAATAACAACACAAATGTATTTATTGTAATTAAATCAAACACTTTTGTGAGGAGGTTGCCTCAAGGTAAAAGAACTGGGCCAGTAACCAGAAGGTAGTTGGGTTTAACCCCAGCGCCGCTGCCCATCTACAATGTCTACTACTGCTGATGTGCCCTTGAGCAAGACCCTGTGCTCTGACCTCTCCTGTATGTATGGGTTGATTGTGTGTGTGTGTCTCAGGTATATATTTAAAAGATCAATTTCAGATCCCATAACAAAGAAAATGGTTATGAATTAACTTACTTCATATTTTTCAGAAGTACAGATCTGAATTGCATTGTTTTGTTCATTCAAATTGTGTACGGATGTTTGTGAGTTTATTCTATGTGTATTGAGATTACACTGGAAACATTCTCTTAGCTAACACACACTTCAAAGCAAATTAAATATGTTAGTGTGTACAGTAGCTCCAATAATTTCCACCCCATTCATTTATATTTACATACTCCCTAAATAGTTCTTGATTGTTTGTAATGTTTCCAATAATTGTTTACAGACAGATTATTTCACTTATAATTCACTACATTTCCACTACAATTCCAGTGGGTCAGACGTTTGCATAAACTAAGTTGACTGTGCCTTTAAACAGCTTGAAAAAAAATCCAGAAAATGATGTCATGAGCTTCTGATGAGGATAATTGACATCATTTGAGTCAATTGGAGGTGTGGATGTATTTTAAGGCCTATGAATGAATGAATGAATGAATGAATGGTCTTTATTTTATTTTAATTTTATTTTTTTGTCATTGATATAGTACAGGTACCAAACAACGAAATTTGGGAGGGGGGGCTCCCCTGGTGCTAGGAAAAAAAAACTAAAAACAAGAAGGGAAAAGAGCTGGTTTACATAAATAAAGGCTATGTACACTATCCACTATACTATACTATACAAATAAAACACTGTGCTGTACTCTATGCTATGCTATACCTATTCTAACATTTCCTATTCTCTGAACCTTATGTACCCTAGGGTTGTCATATTGCACATAGTGTTATTGCACATTCATTTAAAGTGTCGCAGTTTGCAGGTTTGAAATGTACACAGTTGTGTTTCAGTATTACACTTGATTTCAATCTAGTAGCTGCCATCAATTTGTCTAGATTGTCCAGGGCCTAGAACCTAGGTCTTTGCTGTGTTCAGGGCCTGAATGGCCCTGGGGTAGAAGCTGAGCTTCAGTCTGTTTGTCCTTGCGAACATGGTCCTGAACCGCCTGTTCGAGGGCAGCCGAGCAAAGTGTTCGTACCCAGGGTGGGATGGGTCTCTGGAGATCTTGGAGGCCTTCCTGAGGCAGCGTGTGTTGTACAGCTCTTCCAGAGAGGGGAGGGGGGCGCCGGTGATCTTCTGGGCCGATCTCATGACTCTCTGTAGCGCATTCCTCTCTGCGGCTGTGCAGCTGGAGAACCAGATGCAGATGCAGTAGGTGAGGATGCTCTCCACTGCGCAGCGGTAGAAGGTCACCAGCATCTCCTGTCCGATGTGGTCTTTCCTGAGGACTCTCAGGAAGAAGAGCCGCTGTTGTGTCTTCTTGATGATGGCTGCTGTGTTGATCTTCCAGGACAGGTCATCCTGTATGTGCACCCCCAGGAATCGGAGGGTTGAGACTCTCTCCACGCTCCCTCCCTCGACGAGCAGGGACTGGACCTCAGATTTTTTCCTCCTGAAGTCCACGATGATTTCCTGGGTCTTTGACTGGTTCAGCAGCAGGTTGTTAACCTTGCACAGCTTGCTCAGCTGCTCTACCTCATCCCTGTACGCCGCCTCGTCCCCCCCCGAGATGCAGCCCACCACGGTGGTGTCGTCTGCAAACTTTACGATGGAGTTGCTGGGGTGTACGGGGGTGAAGTCGTAGGTGTAGAGGTTGTAGAGGATGGGGCTTAGCACGCAGCCCTGGGGGGACCCAGTGCTGAGTCTGAGGGCTGTGGAGGTGTGGGAGCCCACCCGCACCCTCTGGGGGCGGTCAGACAGGAAGTCCTTGATCCATGCACATATAGAGTGTGATAGTCCCAGGTCTAGTAGTTTGGTCACTAGCCTGTCTGGAAGGATGGTGTTGAAAGCAGAGCTGAAGTCCACAAAGAGCAGTCTCGCGTAGCTGTTTCCCCTCTCCAGGTGGGATAGAGTGGAGTGGAGAGTCGTCGCGATGGCGTCCTCTGTGGACCTGTGGGCTCTGTAGGCGAACTGGTATGGATCCAGGTTGGGCAGGAGGCGTGTGACTATGTGGGCCCGGACTAGTTTCTCGAAGCACTTCATGATGATTGGTGTGAGTGCCACCGGGCGGTAGTCGTTTAGGCAGCTCACCGTGCTTTTCTTCGGGACTGGGATGATAGTTGAGGTTTTCAGGCAGGGTGGGATGGTGGCCTGGGACAGGGACTGGTTGAAGATGTTGGTGAAAACCCCGGCCAGCTGGTCGGCGCAGTCCCTCAGCACCCGTCCCAGGACGCCATCCGGCCCTGAGGCTTTCCTGGGGTCCACCGCCTTCAGCACGCGTCTCACTTCATGCTCTGTGAGAGTGAGGCTGCTGAGAGCTGGAGAGAGTGGTGTTTGTGTTGTGGTTACCTCCGTTCGCCCCTCGTCGAACCGGGCGTAGAAGGAGTTCAGCTTTTCCGCCAGCAGGAGGTCGTCCTCCGCGTCTGTGAGCCTGTTGGCTCTGAAGTTTGTCATGTGCTGAACCCCCTGCCACACCCGCCTGGAGTCGTTGCTCAGGAAGCATTCCTCAATCTTCTCTCTGTGGTCTGCCTTGGCCTCCCGGATGCCGCGCTTTAGGTTAGCCCTGGTGGTGCCATCAAATTCAGTTTGAAGGCCCCTTTGCTTGACATCATGGGAAAATCAAAAGAAATCAGCCAAGACCTCAGAAAGAAATGTGTGGACCTTCATGTCTTGTTCATCCTTGGGAGCAATTTCCAAATTCCTGAAGGTACCACGTTCATCTGTACAAACAATAGTACGCAAGTATAAACACCATGGGACTACTCAGGCCTCATGGGGCTCAGGAGGGAGACACATTCTGTCTCTTAGAGATGAACATTCTTTGGTGCGAAAAGTGCACCCAGAACAACCCCAGAACAACAGCAAAGGACCTCGTAGAAACGCTGGAGGAAACAGGTACAAAAGTATAACACTATATCCACAGTAAAACAAGTCCATAACCTGACAAGCTGCTCAGTGAGGAAGAAGCCACTGCTCTAAAACCTCCATAAAAAAGCCAGACTAAGGATTGCAACTGCACATGGGGACAAAGATCTTACTTTTTGGAGAAATGTCCTCTGGTCTGATGAAACAAGAATGTAACTTTATTTACTTACTTAGGTCTTTAAGTTCCCTAGGGAACATAGGCCATTGATGAAACCCTTCCATCCTCTCCGGTCTTGTGCTCTCCGATCCAGTTGTTGTCATGACAGCCCTTTGGCTATAATGACCATGGTTATGTTTGGAGGAAAAAAGGGGAGGCTTGCAAGCTGAAGAACATCAACCCAACCGTGAAGCATGGGGTGGCAGCATCATGTTGCGGGGGTGCTTTGCTGCAGGAGGGACTGGTGCACTTCACAAAATAGATGGCATCATGAGGAAGGAAAATGCTGTGGATATATTGAAACATCTGAAGGCATCAGCCAGGAAGTTAAAGCTTGGTCGCAAATGGGTCTTCCAAATGGACAATGACCCAAGCATACTTCCAAAGTTCTGCAAAAATGGCTTAAGGACAACAAAGTCAAGTATTAGAGTGGCCATCACAAAGCCCTGACCTCAACCCTATAGATTAGAACATTTGTGGGCAGAACTGGAATAAAAGTGTGTGCAAGCAAGGAGGCCTCCAGACCTGACTCAGTTACACCAGTTCGGTCAGGAGGAATGGGCCAAAATTACACCAATTTATTGTGGGAAGCTTGTGTGAAGGGCTTATCTGAAACATTTGATCCAAGTGAAACAATTGAATGGAAACAATTGAGCCACATTTCACAACTGTTTCTCAACAAATTAACATTCCCGGATTTCACTTTGAATCAAATATGAATTGGAACTTTGACAATGTTTCCATACTGTATTTCATGAGTGGAAACAGCCTATTCACTCCCCTCCCCTCCCACTAAACGGAGCTCCATTGCAACTATTGTGCATTTGGGAGTGGCCTCTCTAGTCATAGTCCAACCCCCACAAAACAAACCATCTTTCTTACTGTCATTCAAAAAAAAAGATACGAGTCAGTGACTTGCAACTTTTTGAAAATAGACTCATAAGAGATGTATTGTCCTAGTTTATGTTCTTAGAGTAAATACCATGCATACACATGTCCTCTCCAACAGCCCGGGAGCATTCAGGAGTGGATGTCGGTGAGGGACAGTCTGAGGAATATCTGCGCTCCTTGGCTTCTCGACACAACATTACATTCGTATTATGAACCAGAATCCGGTTTCTTTCGTCTGAGGTAAGGGAATTATATCCTCCATTTGTTACAATGTATCGTTTTAATGTTAGCATGAATATCCATATGGCGGAGCGTCATTCAATCCCAGATATATAGGTCATTGTGTCTGCGCAGTGCCCCCTCCCTCCCTCCCCAGTACACCAGTTGTTGGGTAAAAAACCTCGTGTTACTAATGGAGTGAAACACAGCTGCATATGACTTAGATTTACACGGGTGGGCAAATGTGTAGATGTGTTATTCTATTTCATACACACATATCAAGAGTGTTTGTGTCTTTCGACATTTCGAAAAAATGGGACATTTTGAATTCGCCAAACAGGCCACAGAGGAGGGAGCTGGTAGATGCGTCGCTCCCAGGCTTTTGTCTCCAGTCTTGTGCCATAATGAATTCTACAAATTACTGTTCATTTCTACTCATGAGATGATTTGGGTTTTTAAAAAATGGTAATGAAAAGGTTTGAAAAGATGTACAATAGAAACGTTTCCGTTCTTCCCCACCAGCCATGTTACTGCGTTCCTTCTGCATCGTGGTTCGTCGTGTCATTGAACATCTCAGTAGTACTATTATCATCCTGGGATAGCATAGACAGGGCTCTCAAGTCTCACGCAAAACTTGAGAGCCCTGCATAGATATATCAATAACTGTATCTACATAATAACACATTTACATGTCGGAGTCATTCGTAAATAATCAAGTCGTCTGACACCCACACAGTGTGACACAGGCTGTGGCATTTTGGTGACAAAATATTCTGCTGCATTAGGTTAAAGTGAACCAATAGTTAACATGACATCTATTTCCCCATTGCTATAGTTTCCCAAGCAAGTTGGAAAGAGGACGAAATGCCCAAGGGTGGTCCAGTGGGTCATGGCTGCTGCATTGCAATTTTGCTAATGGTTTTCAAATGTTTTCTACTTTTGGCTAGCTACCGTGTCAAATATCTGCAATCCTTGGAAGATATGCTGAGAAACAGATTTGATGAGGATATGGTGAACTGCAGTGGTTATGTATACTGAAATACAACTGTGTACATTTCAAACCTGCAAACTGCGACACTTTAAATGAATGTGCAATAACACTATGTGCAATATGACAACCCTAGGGTACATAAGGTTCAGAGATAGGACATGTTAGGATATTTATAGCATAGCATATAGTACAGCACAGTGTTTTATTTGTATAGTATAGTAGTATAGTATAGTGGATAGTGTATAGCCTTTATTTATGTAAACCAGCTCTTTTCCCTTCTTGTTTTTAGTATTTTTTACCTAGCACCAGGGAAGCCCCCCCTCCTAAATTTCGTTGTATGGTACCTGTACTGTATTAATGACAATAAAGACCATTCATTCATTCATTCATTCATTCATTCATTCATTCAATTTGACCAGCAATAGCCTACAGCCCACATAAACCCCCTAATTGATTCAGAAAAAAAAGAAGCTTATTGCTTTGTTTCAGGCCAATACTGCACCTAGATTCAGTGCTTGATTTTGTTCTTACACAATGATTTATCTTCCCAAGTAGTAATGACCCATCTGGAATATGTCCATGCATTCTAAATGGGTAACTCCACTCCACATTTGTGAATGATTATTCAATAAGCTCATTGACATTGCCAGAGTAGATATACTTGAGTTATTGAGGTGGTTCAGAAATCATGTTCACATGATGAGTAGGCTAACCTTACCTGAGACCTGAGCCACTTGCATTAGCTCCCCCAGCTAATACCTACGCATTAGATTAGCCAACTGAAGCACTAGTGTGGCGTACAGGGGACCCGGGTTTGATCCCTGTTGGTCATGTTGGATGGGTTTCTGCTGAGGAAATGTTCTGGAGGTCGCATGTAGTCCATGTCCGCCTGACGAGCAACCTTGTCTTAGAGCTGCTCCTGAACACTTGCATCAGCTCCCTGAGTTAATGCCATTAGGTTTTAGCTTATGAATGAATGAATGGTCTTTATTGTCATTGATATAGTACAGGTACCATACAACGACATTTAGGAGGGGTGGCTCCCCTGGTGCTAGGGAAAAAAAACTAAAAACAAGAAGGGAAAAGAACTGGTTTACATAAATAAAGGCTATGTACACTATCCACTATACTATACTATACAAGTAAAACACTGTGCTGTACTCTATGCTATGCTATACCTATTCTAACATTTCCTATCTCTGAGCCTTATGTACCCGAGGGTTGTCATATTGCTTAGCGGGCTACGGCAGGGTTGTGGTGCACAGGAGAACGGTTTGGAACCCCATCCATCACACTTGACTAAAGTGAGTAAAATAACTTCTCCTTTTCATCTTCTTCTGACAGAACACCATGGGCCAAGAAGGAAACGTCTAGAAGAGGTACTTGAGATTCAGAGGAAGGTAAATCCTGTTGGTGTTTTATTGCCATTAAGAAACAGGATGTTTGAGTGTATGTGTATCCTTTCAAATCACATCAAACGTCTGTAAGCACCAAGATGTGATGCCGATAATGTTCTATTTGGCTGAAGACCTATCTTTGTTTAAGACCTTGTAATGATTATGTGCATCACCGCCGGTATTGCTATATAACCTACAGCACTTATTAATGTTACAGATTGCAGCGTGGAACGTGCCAGTATGGACGCAACAAACATATTGCCCATTCTGAAGAAGAGACTGGCTTTTCTCTCAGGTAATTTGTCCAAAACAGTCAAAGCTGTTTCTCTTTTGTGTTGCCAGAGATTGTTACCTTGGAATGCTCTACACTACGTTGGCAATTGCATCTTGGGCTAATTATCAAATTATGTTACTATCCAACAATAGTTACATTTTGAGGCTTGTCCACTAAATATTGCACCAGTGATCAGGTATTCTGTGCTAAGTTTAACAGTAGTTACACAGCACTTAATGTTGTTGGATTTACGAGCTTATGCAATAAACTTAGCACTCTGTGCTTAATGAACGACGACCATCCAGCAAAGGCAGGGTTCAGCTGTGAGTCTGATCTAGGAAGTGGCTGTAGAGTTGACTAAAAATTAACTCAAAAGTATGCAGGTTCATTTAGCGTCTCCTTGAACAAAGGAGAGTACTTTAGCTAGCCAAAGCATGGTTAGAAGGAACAGATGACGAGTGATGGGATCCTCTAAATGTGTACCCTAGTATAGTTGCTGTACTTTGTTGTGTTACAATAGTGGTGACTTTTGCTTTGAGAGTTATACACACCTGTCTCTTAAATCCCACATAGCCGACCCAATGCATACAGTTTTGACCACAAATACAGGACTCTTTGTAATTAGACTTTAGCGGGCATTTTGACGTTCATCAAGTCTTTGATATTACTATGTAGACTGATGGTTTGACTTTGGTTGGTTGAGTCTATAATGTCAGGCTATTCCACACTGTTGGGTACCGTTATGTGTAGGAATGTGTGAACAAGGACGGAAATTATTAGCGTGTACAAGGTCTGACGGGATCATTCGGGTTCCGATGAACAAAATACTAATTAGCTTAGGTCATATTGTGAAAATGTAATTTCTCAGGTCAACGCAGCCAATTAACCTCCTCAGTTAATTTACTTTGTCCTTATCCATAACACATTCCATTACATCCTTTTTTAGCAATACCGTTATTTGAGCATTTAGATATATTGCAGTGATGGACTCATCTCACAGCTGTGTGAGGGACCCTCCATGTACAGTGCTGTGAAAAGTACTTCCCAATTTCGTCTGTTTTTGCATGTTTGTCACTTGTGTTTCAGATCATCAAACCAATTTTAATATTACACAAAGATAACCTGAGTAAATAGAAAATGCAGTTTTTAAATGATCATTCCATTTATTGAAGTCAAAGAGTTATTTAAAACATACATCACTGATGTGAAAAAGTAATTGCCCCCTAAACCTAATAACTGGTTGGGCCACCCTTAGCGGCAACAACTGCAAGCAAACGTTTGCGACATCTGGTAATGAGTCTTTCACATCGCTGTGGAGGAATTTTGGCCCACTCTTCTTTGCAGAATTGTTTTAATTCAGCCACATTGGAGGGTCTTCGAGCATGAACTCCCTGTTTAAGGTCATACCACAGCATCTCAATCGAATTTAAGTCGGGACTTTGACTAGGCCACTCCAGAACCTTCATTTTGTTTTTCTTGAGCCATTCAGAGGTGGACTTGCTGGTGTGTTTGGGATCATTGTCCTGCTGCATATCCCAAGTGCGCTTGAGGTCCCAAACTGATGGCCGGACATTCTCCTTCAGGATTTTCTGGTAGAGAATTCATGATTCCATCAATTATGACAAGTCGTCCAGGTCCTGAAGAAGCAAAGCAGCACCAGACCACCAGCACCAGACCATCACACACACACACAGACCTCCATGTTTGACTGTTGGTATGATGTTTTTATTATGGAATGCTGTGTTAGGTTTATGTAACGGGACCCACACCTTCCAAAAAGTTGACTGTCAGGTCAAGTTTGACTTGTCAGTCCACAGGATTTTTTCCCCAAATGTTGGGGGTTCATCAAGATGGTTTTTGGCAAATGTGAGACGAGCCTTTGTGTTCTTTTTTCTCAGCAGTGGTTTTCTCCTTGGTACTCTCCCATGGACGCCATCTTTGCCCTGTCTCTTTCTTATTGTGGAATCATGAACACTGACCTTAACTGAGGCAAGTGAGGCCTGCAGTTCTTTAGATGTTCTTCTGGGTTCTTTTGTGACCTGGATGAGTCGATGTTCCGCTCTTGGAGTAATTTTGGTTTCTTTGGATCGAGGCATCATGTGCTGCTTTTTAAGATTGTTTAGGCTACTTCACTTGGTCAGACAGGTTCTATTTAAGTGATTTCTAGATTGAACAGGTTTGGCAATAATCGGGCCTAGGTGTGGCTTGTGAAATTGAACTCAGCTTTCAAACAAATGTGTTTAATCGGTTGGTTGTTAAGGGGGGGCAATAACTTTTTCACATAGGGCCAGGTAGGGTTGGATAGCATTTTTCCCTTAATACATTAAATAATCATTTAAAAACTGCATTTTTTATTTACTCAGGTTATCTTTGTGTAATATTAAAATTGGTTTGATGATCTGAAACATTTAAGTGTGACAAACATGCAAAAACAGACAAAATTGGGAAGGTGGCAAATACTTTTTCACAGCACTGTAGTATTCTTGTGGTGTTCTTGGTGTGCTGAAGCGTGCTCTCTTGGCAGTGTGTGTAGACCAGAGGTGAATTGTAATGGTGGGTGTTGTTCTGAACCTGTGACAGAATAAGGTTTCTCCTCTCCTCTTGTCTGTGGCGCCGGTTTGAAGGTCAGGCAGGATGACATCAGAGGCCCACGAGATGCTGATTCTCAAAAAAAAAACTCTGAAGGTCTCCTTTATTGAGAGGTGGGGGGGGGGCTCAATGGGAGGCCTGTGATGTTTAGAATTGGTTCTGTTACCGAATGTTGATATCGAATAACTTAAGATTTAAACAAGTTGGCCTACACACACACAAACAAACAAACAGGGTTTTCATTGGACGGACACACAATAAAAAAAAAAGATCTTCCTTCTTCTAGCACAACGACTGCCAATGGCTCCAGGCCTGAGCATAGATGACTTTTTCCTGCTATGACTGATGGATAGATGATTAACTTACTTAGTCAAATGTATTTGTTGTAAGTCGCTTTGGATAAAGGCGCCTGCTAAATGCCAAAAATGTTAATGTAACAATCTTTGATTTAACTAAAGAGGGTTTTCACTGGACATGTGTCTCATTTTGGCAACACAGTTTTCACGCAACAACCAGCTGCTTTTCATTCTCTTTTAATGTAGCTGCGATCCTACAAATGTTGCTGCAACTTCACAGAGGAGTTGTTGCCGTGGCTTTAGCCCTGCGCCATGTGGTCAGTCTCTCTTAGTTGCTCAGAGCTCCTCTTATTATCCAGTAATACATGTTCTGAGTGGAGTCGGATGGGAGAGTTACGTAGAAGGAGCTTCTGAGTCAGAGACAGAGAAGAAGGGAGTTCACATCATTACCGTGTGTTTACAATACGCCTCTTTTTACTAGCATATTCTTGCCAGGCCAAAGTTGGAATATGGGCCCCGATTTGCTCTGAAGCTTGTCTTATGACTGTTATTTTCCTCCTCTCTCTGCTTCCCTCTCTCACCGTCTTGTTTTTTTTTTACATTCTCTGAGGAGTCATATTCTTTGTGGCCCTGTCCGGAAACAACCTTTGATTGAGCGCTGTTGATCTGTAGGTTAAAGTTGCTGAAAGTTCCGCTGGCAGATCAGATTACAAGATTAGACAACAATTTCCTTTCATATCTATACACGTTTCTAGGGCAAAGGGGCTTTGGGTTGATTGATTCTGGACAGGGCCGCAGTGTGTGAGTTCACTTTGAATCACTGTGTATGTGTATATTCTGTTTTCTTACTGATGCCTTGTGTGAATGCACGTGATGTCTGTATCTATACTCTATAAGTTGACTGGTACTTGGTATGTGTATATTGTCAGTGGGATCATGGTGTTGTGTGTGTGTGTGTGTGTGTGTGTGTGTGTGTGTGTTTGTCTCTCAGGAGGTAAGGACAGACGTAGTGGCCTGATCCTGACCATCCCACTATGTACAGAACAGACCAGCATGGAGGAGCTCAGCTCCACTCTGGACTACCTGCTCAGCATCCCCAGGTCAGCCCCCCATATATAAACCACATGTTGTGCGGTGAAAGAAGAGATTCTCAGCTTTTATTTGATGGTACTTTGTTAACAAATGTGACAGCAGCTGGTGAAACCCGGGAACAAGTCGGCAACCGACCAAATGTTGACACTTTTATATGAATAAATTGTCGAAAAATCAATGACACACTCGCTTGTCAAGCCAAAATATTGCAATGCAATGGATTCGGTGAGTAATCCCCACTACTACCTAGTCAGTGTAGAGTAGTGGGGATTACTTGACTAGCGAGCGAGTGTGTCATTGATTTTCAACAATGTTGACATTTATTTACATTTTTCAGAATAAAAGTCTGAACAATTTGATTGGTTACCGACTTGTTCCCTTGTTCCCAGAAAAAAAAACTTTTTATGCATAGTCCCCCTGTTTCAAGGTACCTAAGAGTGATGGGACAGGTTTATAAATTGTCAAAATGAAGCATTTATGTAGTCTTTGGTTGACAATCCTTTGCAATAACTGGCTGAAGACTGTGACCCATTGATCCCACCAGAAGCTGTCTTCTCTGATGATGCTCTGCTAGGCCTGTGTTTCAACAATCTTAATCATCAATTAAGATAAGTTAGCCAATTCTAGTGGCAGCAAACTGTAAGTGACCATCATGGATGGTTTGCATCTTGCAGTGAAGCCTCTGCAGTTGGGCTGCTGGTGTATTCTGCGGATGGTAGTCATTGACAGTTTGATGGTAGTCTCACGCCTACCTCCTGGAGAGTTGTCCTGATCAGTAGGACAGTTGCCTTGGTTTTTTTCTTAGTTATGGCTAAGCATTCTTCGGTCGTCTACTAAGTTTGTCTTGGCGTACTAGCCCGTTTGCGATTGCTGAGGTCACCGGTGTTTTTTTGTCTTCTAAATACCGTACTGGGACTATGTATAAACAATGTTGATGCACACACATACCATCAAATAAAAGCTGAGAATCTCTAATCTCTTAACCTCACAGTAATTGTTTGATTTCAAAATCAAAAGAAAAATCAAAGAAAAATATGCTTAACTGTCCTATTACCTATGCGGGTCACTGTATGTATGTAAGTATTTTATATATACATACACACACACAAACTGGAGACACCTCGTTATTTCTGGAGACAGTTGGCAGCTGTACTATTGCTAGCTAAAGAGTCAGCTGTAGCTAATTAGTCATTTATCTGGCAAACTTAGTCACTGTAATTAAGAGGCTAAACGGTTCCCTTATTTACCTTTGATTGAGTACCAGTCCGACTCGCTTTTGCCAACAATCGCAACAAGTGTCTCCAAAAACTATAAGGTGTCCTGAGAAGTTAAGATTCTGCGGTTAATGACTTGTTGACTTTCATTGCGTGTTGTACTTTCATTGGACTTCCAGGGTGTTCTGTGTGTGTTCTGTGTCGGGATTCATGTAAAAGGTATTGCTACAGGCACTCATATCACAATGTTTCTCCCCTGTCTTCAGTGACAAATGCAAAGCCAGAGGCTTCACCGTTATTGTGGACGGGAGGAAGTCCCAGTGGAACATCGTCAAGACCGTGGTACTGATGTTGCAGGTAGGAACAGACTGTGGTACTGATGCTGCAGGTAGGAACAGACTGTGGTACTGATGCTGCAGGTAGGAACAGACTGTGGTACTGATGCTGCAGGTAGGAACAGACTGTGGTACTGATGCTGCAGGTAGAAACACAGACTCATAACAGACTGGTACTGATGCTGCAGGTAGGAACACAGACTCATAACAGTTATTTTTTCTGAGTGGGGCAGTCCCACTCATTCATTTTTATTTTTATTGTGATAGTAGAGATATGACAGGAAGGATTGGTGAGAGAGAGAGAAGGGATGACATGCAGGACATTCCGTGGCCGGAATTGAACCAGGAACCCTGCGGTTACGTGGTCAATGCTTAAGGCCGCCACAGAGTCAGGCGTACTGTGAGCGGACCGGACTCCGCGCGGCATGTCTGCAGTCGTTTGAGGTTTCATAGTCGAGCGTACCACCGCGTACCAATTTCCTACATTTCTCATGCCAGTTTACTACATTTCCCACAATCCTTGCGCGCTGTTTACACTTTCTGTCATGGCGTCGTCCACCGATGATGAGGAAGAGATGCTCTGTCTTATGGCTTTGTGGGGGAAAAAGCAGAGAAGGTGGTATGTAAGGCCACTCAATGAAACAAGGGATGAGGAAGGGGAGTTCATCATGTTGATGAGGGACATGCGAAGTATTGATGAAGAGAAACATTTCCGCATGAACAGTCAAAAAATTTGACGACCTGGTAGGGCGCCATTCATTCTACACCCTGGTAATCATCGCTCACCGGTCAATGCTGCACAAAGACTGGCTGTCACATTCCGGTGTCACATTATATGCATGTCGATGTGAAACAATTTCATACCGAGCCATGTTTTGTGTGACACCGGTACACGTCCGCTAGGTATGCGCGGTCACAAAATTTGAGCTGCGCGCGGACATGCCTTGCAGACGTCCACTTTGAGTCCGTGTGGACCTCTGCGGAGTCCGTTCCGCGTACGTTCCGCCCGACTCTGTGAGAGCCTTTAGTCCGCTGCGCCACCTAAGCGCCCCCAGAGACTAAAAACAGGATGCAACCAGGCTGATTGTGCAGGTAGGAAAAAAGAGACCGCAGCATAGATCTTACAGGTAGGAACAGAGACACCGCAACACTGATGTTGCAGGTAGGAACAAAAGACACAGCGTTGCCGTTGTGGCAGGTAGGAACAGAAACACAGGAACATCTGTGAGCAGTGTTCTTTTCCCCCTCTAGCTCTTTGTCACGTTCTGATTGGCAGGAAGATGGTTAATGTGCTGCAGGTAGATTGGTCCTCGGGGGCCTCTGAAACATCTGCTCCTCCTACTGCGCTCATTAATCACCCACTCATGAATATTCACAGAGAACAACGGCGATCAGAGAGTCGCGGCTTTCAAGCAGTCCCTGCAAAGAGTTAAATGTACTGAGTGTTTAATAACGAGGTTATTGGGAACAGATCATGTGGAAGTATTTTTTATGTCCTCAACCCTCCCCAGGTCTTCCCCGACAACAAAGCGTGGCATTGCTACGGTCTCCCTATCTAGACTGTTGGAGCTAGCGAACGTCTCCTGGCTATGTACAGCACAAATCATAGTTACTGCAATAAACTCCCAGGTCAGACCGATATGAGTCATACCGTCAACGGTAGGACTAACTATTATCATCTCCATAGGGTTGGAATAAATTCCATCACACATTGCTGTCGCAATGGTAATTACACTTCTGTCAGACGCAGTCACATGAGTCATACTGTCAAATGTATGCTTTATTGTTGTTGTTCTCTCCCTAAAAGTGTCCATATTCCGCCTTACATTCATACATTCAAACTCACATCACTTACCATTTTCAAAAATAAACTTCAGCAGGTCATTGTTGATTGTTGTTCCTGCTGATTACCCCCCCCCCCCACACACACACACACACACACACACACACAGCCGCTCTCTTTCCACACATAGGTTATATATATATTAGTTAATTTCGTTTCTATTTATTTTTATTTATTTATTTACTTTACTGTCTTTGCCGTTCTAATGTATTGTATGTATTGTTCTATGTTGACTGTTCTATTTCTGTTTCTGTTTGTTTTTATTCTTGCCGGAGCCTCTTGGCCAGATCGTCATTGAAAATGAGAATTTGTTCTCAACTGATTTTATCTGTTTAAATAAAGGTCAAAATACATTGCCATTGCAAAAAAATAAAATAAAAATAATATTAAGCCAACATTTGATCAACATTTATGAAGCATGTCTGTGACTTTTAGGATCTGAGATGATCTTGTTTGATAGTGGCTAATAGATGGAGGACCTGGTTGTGTTGCGGCAGATTAAGGGGGCTGTGGAAGTGTGCAGATCCAGTGCAGTATCTCCCCTCTATGCAACCCTCTGTAACGTATTGGATGACAGTATAAAACGGTCTGTCTGACACACTGATCTCCCCGTCACTGGGGAAACTGCTGCTCTAAGCCGCCTCTCATTTCCAAAGTGATGTGGAATACTCTGAACTGCAGAATTTCACAAGGAAATTTAAACTCACAGGATATTAAAAGATCATCTAAATGTCGTTAATGCTTTCTCAATGACCAGGGTATATACTTAAAAAACCGACTTGTTTACAGTGTAATTACACAGTTATTACCCAGGAAATACTTCTAGATTACTGGGGAATCTGTTGAAATGGAATGGGTCGTGTACCAATTCTTACCAGGAAGTCGTTGAATAATATTCTGTCATGACCAGAAATATGGTTAAGCCGTATGTCTTTTGTTTTGAATCACCACTTTGTGCCTAAATACATTTTATTCACACATTGCCCTTGTCTTGTTGTCCTAGAATGTGATCCCAGCAGAAGTCTCCTTGGTATGTGTGGTGAAGCCAGATGAATTCTGGGACAAGAAGGTCACCCATTTCTGTTTCTGGAAGGAGAAGGACAGGCTTGGCTTTGAGGTGAGTGTTTCTCTCTCTCTCTCTCTCTCTCTCTCTCTCTCTCTCTCTCTCTCTCTCTCTCTCTCTCTCTCTCTCTCTCTCTCTCTCTCTCTCTCTCTCTCTCTCTCTCTCTCTCTCTCTCTCTCTCTCTCTCTCTCTCTCTCTCTCTCTCTCTCTCTCTCTCTCTCTCTCTCTCTCTCTCTCTCTCTCTCTCTCTCTCTCTCTCTCTCTCTCTCTCTCTCTCTCTCTCTCTCTCTCTCTCTCTCTCTCTCTCTCTCTCTCTCTCTCTCTCTCTTTCTTTCTTAATCCATATTGCGATCTTGAAGTAGAATAGGTGTGCCTTCTCCTTTTATTTTTACAACTTTTAATTTTCTGGTTTTTAACATCTCTCCTGCAATGCAAAGTGGATCCGTATTCTTCTAGTGGATTGTATTGTTGGCTAGATGCTGTGCTGCATCCCATTAAGCATATGCCCAGAAGAAGTATTGGAGTCAACATGTTTTAGATCATTACACTTATTTTGGATCTAAGATGAAGCTGCCCCGGGGCAGCTGGTGAATAAACAAGGCTTGTCATAGAAGCGGTTCTCACACCATGCACTATGCACTCGTCTTAACTAGATTTAGATTGGTTATCAAATATTTGTGCATCCTGCTCCATCTCCAACCCCCATATGCTCTCAATAGTGTCCTTCTCCTCCTCTGAAAGGAATTGATTTTTACAACGAGGGCGCTCCTCAGGTTTCTATCTGTTTTCACAGATGGGGGTAGTTTTCCCTACAGTATGTACCCGCCGTCCCCACTACAGCGCGCGAGTGACCATAATGGAACTGTGTGAGGAGAAAACGGGCTAGTTTGACCCAGTCTGCAAAGTAATACTGTCATGTTGCCTGGCAACAGTAATGTAGATTTAGAGCAGAATCAGTCTGCAGTATGTTTCCAGGACAGTTAGGTGTGTGTGTGTGTGTGTCTGTGTCTATGTCTGTGTCTGTGTCCCGAGTCTCATTTCTGAGGCTGTGCCATAGAGGTCCTCTCTGTTGTTTTTGCTCCAACAATTTCTGTGTTGATCTGGGCCAGAAGTCCCCCTCCAGCCTGCCCCCAGAACCCCGGTGCAAAACCAGATGGCTCCGTTGGATAAGACGAGGTGTTCCTCCGGTTATTAGGGCTAGGGATTAAATGGAAGAGAAAGAGAAGTCTTGTTCATTGCTTGACCCACATTCATGTATTTATGGTGGATGGTTGGATCCGTCCGATGTTACTGTCGGCGTGTGATTGTATTGTACGGTGTGCTATGCTAGTCTTCTCAATCGTTGTCTCGGCGGTGAGAGTGTAGTCTTCACCATGTCGGCTTACTATCTTCATCCACTAAAAACCAACCGGCACAAAGTTCCGGAGCCAGCCATGAAACCTTTTCAAGAGATGAGTGAAATCTCCAGGCCTGCCACCTCCATCTCAAGGGAATGGCTTTATTTTTTTTTAAAGGGACACACTTGTCGTCTGTTAACGCAGTGATCTCATTGTAAACAAAGCAACGCTTATGAAGAGAGCTGTACCGCCACGACCAACGGTCAACAATCACGGCACTGTAGTGTTACCCTTACACAACACTCAAACTCCCAAACCTTCTTCTAAGGACACCATGGGGTACATCTCAATAGTCTTAAGAGGCTTCCTCTGCTTGTCCCCTCTGCTTCATTGCCAAGTCAAAGCAATAATGGTGGATGCCTGCCTAGTGCCTACCATGTTGGTGCTTTGGTATCTACTTTCACACTCCACTGATTCCATATCAGTGCAGATAAAGGGAAGGAGACAAAAAGAAGATGCCACTATACTATTGAGTATATTGAGCCACAAGACTATTGAGATGCAGCTGGTGTTGGATAGTCACTATCGAGAGGGACCTTGGCCTCGGACGCCATTTAACAAAGATGGGGTTTTAAGTAGGAATGTCCCCGTTCAGTTGTAATCTGATACAGACGGATCTGTTTTCGCTTATGGGTGCTTTGTGCATTTCTCGAAACATCAGTGGTTTGGCTGAAGTCAGGCCAAAAGTTCTTCCCTCCCAGTTCTATGCAGAACTCTACCTTCTGGCTATGTGAGTCTCTCTCCGTTTTCAAGTTGATCTGGATGAAAACACCACGGCAAACAGTAACAGCCTCACGTCACCCTCTGACCTTGTCTGTCGTCTGCGGCACAGTGGATTGATTATAAACCATGAATATTTATCAGGGTGACTGCGTGGGGGTACTGAAGAGATGGTAGTAATAGAAATGACCACATGTACTGTTCCCAGTGTAGTATGATGATGATGATGTTGGTGTGTGGGGGGATGGGGGGGGGGGCGGCGGCGTGTTTGTGCGTGTGGCGCGTGTGTGTTTGCATGGGAAAAAGGCTAAGCTTAACAGCTAACAGAAGCATTCTCATGCCTCTATGCCACATTCCTTGAGTCTGGGCCTTGTGGTCCCCAGCAGGGGCTAATTCAGACTTGGGAGACCGGGAGCATATTCCATCAACGTCGCTAAAGGAAAATCCAGCCTTATTTGAAGTTTCGCAAGATTTATAAAATATCTGGGTTTATTTTTGATACGTCTCGCAAAACTATATCAAAATAAGCCTGGATCTTCCTTTAGCGACGTTGATAGAATACCCCCCAGGTGAGTCTGTGGAATCTCTGGTTAATTGGTGGCATTTAGCTACTTGGTAGAAAAGAAAAGAATAGTGGCATAGTACACTAAGGCGCATGCCACATGACGGCACGGCCCCTGGTTCGATTCTGGCCATCGACCTATCCTGCATGTCATCCCTCCTCTCTCTCACCCATCCTTCCTGTCATTCTCTACGGTCTCGATCCCAATAAAGCAGAAATGCTCTAAAAACATATTTTAAAATGAAAACATAACATGTAGTAGTACTAGTTTTTTTAAAATCTAGAATTATGCTTGAATTATTATTGCCTTATGTCTTGTGCTGCAATGCAATGTCAGGAATCGAAGCCTAAGAATTTTACTCTCTTACACTTGAAACTTGAGTATGGACTATGAGCTATGGAAACTTGAAACTACGGCTATGGACTATGAGGCGCAAATGTGACTACCTTCCTAAATGCAGTTGGGTCTCTGGTGTTCAGGGGGAGGCTGTTTAGCATCCCGAGGCTAACCTTGCGGATGTGTGAAAGTGTTTGGCAGCCGTCCAACTCTCTGCTTAATGCTGAGGATGCATTCAGGGTCAACATGTTTTTGCTGATCTAAAAAGAGTATGTCATTATGTCAGCTTAATGTTGATTAAACTCCCACCGTCCAGATTAGAGGCTCTCCTGCTGAGAATTTGGGATACAGCAGGTTCGCTGGTGTTTAGGTTTAATCTCTTCTGTTTTTCTGCCTGCTGCTTATCCTAATGGAGCCTTCTCTTTAATCTCCTCTGTGAGGACTGCAGTGGTAATGTGTCTGTGTACAGGTTAGAAAACAAATGGTGCGTATACAGTACAGGTCAAATTGTGTTTTTTGTATTGCACTTTCACTCTAAACTAACGTGTTTGCCTGCCACACACACACACACACACACACACACACACACACACACACTCACACTGCTGCCTTTACAACAACTTTGATTTTCGCTATGAGGCAGGCAGATTAGAACGTTGCTTTAGGAAAATTGGGCCACAACAGGATAAGAGATGATGTATTTTGGAGAATTTGCAGAAATGATTTGCCTCTGCTTCCCCTCCCCTCTCTGTCTGCCAGATTGTTTTGGGGATGTGTTCATGTGTGGAGGTCAGGTCTAGCATGTCCCTGGGGCTGGGAGTCAGCTGGGCTCCTCTGTACGGCCAGCCTGTTGGCTCATATCCTCAGGCTACAGTCTGCTACAGTCTGCTACAGTCTGCTACAGTCTGCTACAGTCTGCTACAGTCTGCTACAGTCTGCTACAGTCTGCTACAGCAGAGTGAACCATAGCCAGGCTGTCAGGCCAGGGTGAGGTAGAGGTAACCACACAAGGCTGTGTCAGGGTGAGGTAGAGGTAACAACACAAGGCTGTGTCAGGGTGAGGTAGAGGTAACAACACAAGGCTGTGTCAGGGTGAGGTAGAGGTAGCAACACAAGGCTGTGTCAGGGTGAGGTAGAGGTAACAACACAAGGCTGGGTCAGGCCAGGGTGAGGTAGAGGTAACAACACAAGGCTGTGTCAGGCCAGGGTGAGGTAGAGGTAACAACACAAGGCTGTGTCAGGCCAGGGTGTGGACATGTTGTGGTGAGGTGGGGAGGGGGGCTTCAGGGGGGCTGACAGTGGGAGGAGCCATAGAATCCAGCTGTGTTTATACTGACCGTGGTCTGTATACTGTGTCGGTTTATCAGTTCCAGTGTGTAGTCTGTAACCAACCTTGGGATACAAGTTTCATTGGAGGAGATGAGAATGATTGTTGAAATGATTGTTGAATCTACTGTGGGGCCAGAATGGGGCCTAACGTGAACCCATCCTAACAAGTCTAAAGCCCAAAGTGAACCCATCCTAACAAGTCTAAAGCCTACAGTGAACCCATCCTAACAAGTCTAAAGCCCAAAGTGAACCCATCCTAACAAGTCTAAAGCCTGAAGGCCAACTCAGGCTGGTCTGTGGACCTCATTTAGTCAGGCCAGGTATGAAACAGTCTGTTTTCGTTTCATGTTGCCCATTACAACTCGGTTAGGGCAGGAGCTGAATTAAGAAATGATGCATTACCCCCCACCGCAATAGATGCATGTGATTGGACAACCATATGACTGCCTTCTCTCAACACAGGTGGTTCGGACATCGCCACGGTTGCAGTTGACACAGGGTATAGGCGGGCTGGTACCAGATATATTGTGGGGGTCACCTGACCACGCTTTTAACAACTCCCGACTGTGCAGGGAAATGCATGAAAGGAAAACATCTGAGCCAGCACAACAGGGCCCGGTTCCGGCCCGCTGGTCTGAAAACGCCTCATCTCTGTCCCCTTCTCCTGTGTTCCAGGTCATCCTGGTATCTGCCAATAAGCTGACCCGCTACATCGAGCCCTGTCAGCTGACTGACGAGTTTGGGGGAAGTTTACTTTACGATCACACGGATTGGGTCAACAAAAGACTGGTAAACTACCTTTTGACCCACAGCTGCCGTTGAAGATGTTAACGATTCAGTCAAAACAATACCTTGCATGAAAACATAACATGACATGTTAAAGTAACCGGTGCTGCTCCTTGATAAAGTCCTTGATTATAATTCATATGACTCTGACATATCTTATGAGAATAGTAGAACTGTTCTACCTTATCATACCCCACCAGTTATTTGCATGTTAATATTCATTTTCTATATTGTATACATATTGGTGACTGATCAGAAATGACTGACTGCTGCTTTAAACCAGAAGTAATGTTCATTATGCTTCATCCTATATTGTATAGCTTGATGACTCACACACACTTACCGTAGCTACAGTGGCAGAAACTACTAACTAACAGGCCACAGGCCTAGTAGTAGTTCCAGCTACTCTCTTTACCTACATTCCATGTAGCTATTCAAGGACCTACATAGGCCTACCAGACAGAATGTTACTCTCACACATGTTGTTTTTTTCCCCTCAGGTCTATGAGAAATTTACCAGAGAGTCCACATCTCTGCTAGATGAGCTAGTCGTCATCGTGGAAAGTGAAAAAAGCATCCAATTAGACAAAGACAGGTAGGTGTTTGATGAGCATCATGTTGACAGTGTATAGGTAATGGGACAGTGAAGCGGTTGTTCTTCTTTTGGCTATACTCCAAAGGTTTGGTTTTTTAAATCAAACAATTACTATGAGGTTAAAGTAGAGAAGTTCTCCTTTTATTTGAGGGTATTTGTGTACATTACTTTGTATACGTAGTTCCCCTATTTCATGGCAAATCACTAGTTATCCTGAAAAAGGACCAGTTTGCTAAAGAGTGATTGCAAGTGGAAAGTTTGGAGAAAAAAAGATCTGCCCAAGATTTACAGCATACCGCCTCATCTGTGAAACATGGTGTTTATGGTTTTGGGATTGCAGCAGCAGAATGTAAGCGTACAGAAACATCTAGTCTGCTCCAGTACAAGCACATCATACTGGCAGACAATGACCCAACACTACTATACTACCAGAGTTTTTCAGAGCCAAAAAGTGGAAAGGTTTTGACTAGCCAACATCTTCAGATGTAAGTGCAATTGAACATGCATTTCTTGTCCTGATGATAACATTTGAGGCAAAAAAACTGCAAAACAAAGAACAACAGAAGACGGTTGCATTACAGCAAAGCATCACCAGAGAAGACACCCAGCTTCTGGTGGGGTCGAGGGGTTGCATACTTCAGGCAGTTATTGAATGCCAAAGATTGTTGACCAAACACTTTTTTAATGAATCTGTCCCATTACTTATGGTGCCCTGAAATAGAGGGACTATGTATTAAAAATGTTGTCATTTCTAAATGGTGAAACCATCATGTACACAAATACCATCAAATAAAAGCTGAGCCTCTCTACTTTAACCTCATAGTAATTGTATGATTTCAAATTCAAACCGTATGAGTATATCGTCAAAAGAAGAAGTCTCATTACTTCTGCAGGGTATTCAATGTATTTATTTAGGCATATAATGTAAACTGATCATTGATTTTACCTTTAGGAAAGTTTGTCATATAGGTATTCTAGCTATTTACAGTTCAGCCTGTGTTTATTGTTCTACATAATCTGAATATGCTGCTCAAAGACTATTATGATGACTAATAGACATGTTTTCTTTCTATTTTTCTCCCAGACCACCAGATTGTAACTTTCTACCTTCGCATGATCCTGAAACAGTTCTACAGACAGGTAAACATTGATCCTGATTCCTGAAACAGTTCTACAGACATGTAAACATTGATCCTGAAACAGTTCTACAGACATGTAAACATTGATCCTGAAACACTTCTACAGACAGGTAAACATTGATCTTGAAACACTTCTACAGACAGGTAAACATTTTAGGAAGTGTAGGAACTCTTAGAGGGCGATTTCCCGGACAAAGATTAAACCTAGTCTTACAATATATCGCACTTTCAGTAGAATCTATGCTTTTTAGTCTTTAATTCGGCGTAATCTATTTGATTTGATTTGATCTTTATTTATCTCGAACATTTCAACCATAAAAACACACAAATTTGTAATAACAAAAACTCAATTTAAAAAGAAAAAAAACAAAAGAAAAGAAAATACAAATAAAATAAGATATAAATTGAAATAAAATATATCTTCCTAGACATGGAAGTAATAGTCAACAATGGTTTTGTTTGAGAAGGGACAGAAAGAAGCAAAGCTTATCTAGGTCAGAGAATCCAGCCCTTCCTGTAGCACACTGTGGCACACCGTCAATGAAACTGGATGGAAGAGACTCAGAACGCTACAGTTTCAACCACAGTTTAACGACAGTGGTCGGCTACTGTGTCTCAGCAGCCAAGCTGTTCTCCCACTCTGCTAAACCCCTTAGTAAACGGACTCCTCGCCATCTTATTTGCCGTGAGCTAGCCGCGAGTGTGTTACTTGAACGCTTTTACGACAGTGAAAATATTGACCCTGTCCCGGTTAGAGCCAGGGCCGAGCCAGCCGAGGCTGATAATAGGAGCTTTGTCTGAACGGCGCCTCTGGTACAGCGCTTCCCACAGAAGAACTCCCTCTGTCGTCTCCAAACGCCTGGAGCTCAGAGCAGATGCCTTGCATAATGGACACGTAGACCAGGCCTTTTGTCCTCTGGCCTCTGTTTTGTGTTGTTACTGCAACAACAGAGGCTAGAGGATACACACACACACAGGGAGGGAGGGAGGGAGTGTGTGTGTGTGTGTCACTATCTGTTGTATGTCATCAAGAATGGACGTGAAATAAACTGTTATGTCATCGTATAAAGAAGTCTGTGCCACTGTAGGTAATATGAATAAATGAATAGCAATCTGATGATTCCCCCTGTAGCGCTCCAGTGTAATGCGTCTCAGAGGCGGGATGCTGGTCTGCTACGTTAATTCTTCCCAAAGTGGAACCTGCTGTGACCAGCATCCAGGTCCATCACCCCTCCCTCGCTCCCAGACCTCTGCTCATAAACATGTTATTTTTATGACTTCCCCTTTGAATCTCTGTCTGTCATTTCTCTGCGCTCACCGTGTCCCTCTCCTCCATCCCTCCATCCCTCCCCCCTTCCCCCCTCCCCTCTATTCCAGGGTTCTTGAAATCCTTGAAAGTGTGTGAATTTGAGAAAAATAAATCAAGGTCTTAAAAGTTTTTGAAAATCGACATGGGTCATTGAAAGTGCTTGAATTCCCCTCTCTCTCTCTCTCTCTCTCTCTCTCTCTCTCTCTCTCTCTCTCTCTCTCTCTCTCTCTCTCTCTCTCTCTCTCTCTGAAAAAAAAACAAAAACATTTTTTTACTTAGCTTGTCAACTAGTTCTTTCTCAAACTATGCCGTGTTGGGTCCTTGAATTTGAGCGAATTGAGTCTTGAAAGTCCTTGAAAGGTGCTTGAAAGGTGTTTGAATTTGATGTTTCTGAAGGTGTGGGAACCCTGTCTATCCCTCATTCATAACCTCATCACTGTCTCGTTTCCCCCTCTCTCTCTCTTTCTCTCCTCCCAACAGGCCATGAGCTGTTGTCAGAGCTGCAGCAGCGGCGCTTCAACGGCTCGGAGGGCGGTGGCGGCGGGGGCGATGGGGGGGGTCGGGGCGGGGCCTGGTCGCCCATGGACGAGGAGCTGCTGGCCCAGCCCCAGGTCATGAAGCTGCTGGACTCGCTGAGGGAGCAGTACACCAAGTACCAGGAGGTCTGCCGCCAGCGCAGCAAGCGCACGCAGCTGGAGGAGATCCAGACCAAGGTCATGCAGGTATACTGCATACACACTGTCCCCGTAAACATAGGAACAAGTGACCGCATACACACTGTCACCGTAACCATAGGAACAAATGACCACATACACACAGTCACCGTAACCATAGGAACAACAGGGTTCCCGCGCTGGTCTTAAAAAGCCTTAAAGTCTAAAATCCAGCAATCCAATTCATAAGGCCAAAAAAGGTCTCAAATTCCAGTAATACGGTTTAAAAATGAGGTGTTAGGTCTTAAAAATGAGATCCTGCAAGGAAATCAGTCCGACCACATCTATTTACGCGGAAATTAATCAAGCTGGAATTCAAAAAATGCCAATTTGCTTCCTTTTTTGTCTGTATGGCAGTGAAATCCCTAATTTCATCACCTCGAGGATGACAAAAAGCTATCATATGGTGTCGCGAATAGGTCCAAAATTCTAATCAAAGAGGTCTAAAAAAGGTCTAAAAAGGTCTTAAATTCGACTTGTTGAAACTTGTAGGAACTCTGGAACAAGTGACCGCATACACACTGTCACCATAACCATAGGAACAGGTGACCGCATACACACTGTCACTGGTAGGAGGTAGGACTGTAGCATAAGAGGCTACAACAGAGCGTTTCAGTGTTGGAGTAGGAGGACATTTTCCTGACTGTCCACATGACTGACTAGTACCAAACACATGGCTGACTAGTACCAAACATAACTGACTAGTACCAAACACATGACTGTCTAGTACCAAACACATGACTGACTAGTACCAAACACATGACTGACTAGTACCAAACACATGACTGACTAGTACCAAACACATGACTGACTAGTACCAAACATGACTGACTAGTACCAAACAGCAGCGCCATGGAATCCACCACCCAAGGTCAATATGGTGCGTAGCCTACATTCCACTGGACTGAAAGGCTAACTTGTCGCTGTTGACTTATTGTCTGAGGCAAGGTTACTCATCAAGTCTCGGTCTGGGTCCTCTTCCGTTTTGGCACTGGCTTTCTTTAACAATGACAATACTTAGAACTCAGTTCTTAGAACTTAGAACTCAGCTGCACGCATCATCACTAGAACTCCCTCCATTCGCCATATCACTCCAGTTCTCCAACAACTTCATTGGCTCCCCATCAAATTCCATATTCACTTTAAGATTCTCCTTCTCACCTTTAAGGCTCTCCATAACCTAGCACCCTCATACCTCTCTGAACTTTTTCTTATTCACACTCCCTCCCGTAGTCTCAGATCCTCCTCTGCCAACCAACTTGTCATCCCTTCTGGCCGCCTAACTACTATGGGATCTAGAGCCTTCAGCCGTTCTGCTCCCCGCCTCTGAAACTCTCTGCCACCCAACTTACACAATATTGACACTCTCACCACTTTCAAATCCTGTCTTAAAACACACATTTTCACAATGGCTTACTTGGTTTGATCTCCTGTATTTTGTTTGTTGTTATATCTGATTTTGCTGTTTTTATCTAATTTTGCTTTGTTGATTTTAATGTTTTGATATGTGGTTTTAAACTGTCTTGTAAGGTGTCCTTGAGAGCCTTGAAAGGTGCCCATAAATAAAATGTATTATTATTATTATTATTACTTAAATATTGTTACTCCCCTTAGTGAGTAGGTTCAACTATTGTAGCGTGGCATAACATGCTAGCATACAACCGTTTTTAAATACCATGGCTGATGATAATATTGTGTCAGTGATATAAAAGCACAGAGACTGTGTCTGATAGGCATGCCCTCTCATATTCTAAAGATCTAGTCTTGTTTGGAAGGAGATGAACTGTGTGTTACCATAGTAATGAAGATGTGGTGTGGTAGCCTGAAGGATTATGTTGGCTGTGGGAGTCTGGCCTAGTTCTTATCTGCTGTGAGGAGTGGTTGTAGGGAGAGTGTTTGTTAGCATGTAGCTCTGGGTTATGGGAGAGGTTTGGTGGGGGGAATTGCCTTCAAGCTAAATGCAGGCTAGATAATGCTGAAAAGAAAGAACGCTCACTCGAACTTAACACTGACACATTTTCTTCCAGTTCAGTGAATTATTATTATAGTCATTATTATTAGGGTGCAAGCCCGCACAGTGTTAGTTCTGTTATTATTCAACTGTTAGTTGTATTATTATTTAGCCGCCTGCGTTTTCATGAAAAATGGCCATGAATCCCTCAAATATTATTGGAAAATGTTTAGCATTTTGGCAGGCACATAGAGGGCCCCAATCCACACCCTCTCCCTTTGACGGCAACAATTCCAGAAGGGGACGCTATAGCAACACGTTGAGTTTTTAAACTTTGAGAGCACATAACTTTTGAACCGTGAGAGATACTAAATGCGAAAAACACAAAAAAATTGTCTTCAAATGTACCGTAAATCCAATTGACATGAAACTTGGTACATAATAAGTATGTACCGGTCCTAACAAGTTTGAGAATGAATAGTTCCCACGTCAAGAAATTACCACACTACATGCAGATTAATCAGCACCATAATTTGTGAAATATGCAAGATGTCGCAGATATTTATGCAAATTAATGTGAAACTTGGTGAGCCTCAACACAGTAGTATGACAGATGTGTACCAAATTCCAACATGATGGGATGAAAAACATGGCGGCCACATGCCACTCAATATTCATTACGTTAAATTGATATTCTCACATCATTGACTGTGTGATTTTACTTTCATCCATTGGAGTATCCAGTTGGATCACTGTACACTCTGTTGCTGATACAGTGCAGGTTATTATGATAGATGGTTACTTCATAGGTAACTTGGCAAAGTCGTGTTCCGCTGTTGACACAAAAAGTATTCTAACCCAATCCCATGCTGATTTAACTCTCTCTAGTGTAAAGTGTGATGTTTTTATTTCCTTTAGGTCTTTTTTATGTGATATTTTTATGTCCTGTAGTTCTGTTTTAAACTCAATGTTTATAGCATCTGAGGCTGTAATTCCCCAGTGGATTTACCTGCCCTGGGACTGCTGATGCAATTTAGCTACCCAGCTAATTCAGGGAGAGTCAATGACTGTCCATTGTCCCTTTTAAATAAATAAAATAGTCAGCGTCCTCCCATACGGACGATATGTGACGATATGCAGAAATCCACTGGTGATTGGTGAACCTAGGGCCTCCCATGTACCTGGGAGGCATCTCATTGGTAGGACCGGGGGCTCCCATGTACCTGGGAGGCATCTCATTGGTAGGACTGGGGGCTCCCATGTACCTGGGAGGTAGCTCATTGGTAGGACTGGGGGCTCCCGTATACCCAGGCGGGGTGTGATTGGTGAGCCTAGGTCAGTATGTTGATGATCTCATGGTCGGTGGGTCAGTATGTTAATGTTATTATGGTTGTGTTGCTATGGTTGTTGCTATGCAGGTTGTGAATTGGCTGGAGGGGCCAGGCACGGAGCAGCTCCGGGCCCAGTGGGGGATCGGAGATTCCATCAGAGCCTCCCAGGCCCTGCAGCAGAAGCACGAGGAGATCGAGAGCCAGCACAGCGTAAGGACAAGACCCATAAACATGTTGTTTTTATTACTTCTCGTTGAATCTCTGTCCATCATTTCTCTCCCTCGCTGTCTCCCTCCTCTCCCTCCCGGTTCTTCCATCCCTCCCTCCCTCCCTGCAAGCGTAAGGCCCTCAAGGCGTAAGCGTAAGGACCCCTCCTCCTCCTCTCCTCTCTCAACACTCTGCTCTCCCCTTGGATCTTAGATCAACTGGCTCGGTCGAGGTTTTTAAAAAACAGCTTAAGACTGTCTTGTATAGACAGGCTTTTGGATAGCCCCATGGGCCTGTCTTTCTGTGTCCTGCTGATGCTGTTACACCTGTTGTCTGTTACTTGTTTTTATTTTCACTTGTTTTGCCTGTTTTAACCTGCTGTGGCTTTCGCTCTTGTATTATGTTTTATTTGTGTTTCTTCCTTGTTATGTAAAGCACTTTGTGACCCTTGGTCTGGGAAAGGTGCTGTATAAATACATTTTACTTACTTACTTACACTCTATGTTCACCACCTCAGTCTCAACACTCTATGTTCACCACCTCAGTCTCTCTCAACACTCTATGTTCACCACCTCAGCACCAACACCAACCCATCCTCTCACCACTGGCCCTGAATCCTAAACCAGCTTCTAGCCACCCCCTGCCCTACTGAGGCACTTATGTTGGTCAGAGGCAATGGGGGGGATAGGTGTCATCTAATCATATTGTGCACTCCGGACCAATCCTTTCAGGTCTGCACAGGCGCACAGGGCTTTCGCGATTCTGCAATCTCATGACTGGACTCAAAATCAACCAGTCCTCACATATTTCGTATTAACTACTCACCGCACTTTTACTGCTTAAAAAGGTCCAATTAACAAATTCTTTACCAATGAATTGCATTATTCAGTCCCATCAAAGCCAAACCTTTATTTATTGGTGTTTGTCCCCTGTCATGTTCACGTGCGAAGCTGCTGTTGGAGGACTGACAGACGGAGCAATGGACAAATCTAATTTGCCTAAAAATGTATCAGCTAAAGATGTGCAAAACTATTTCCCAATGTTTTCCACCACAGTGAGGGCAAGTTGTTTAGTACTCCGTGCAATATAGTGCTGGAGCACAAGAGAGAATAGTCAATCTTTTTATAACTGAGTCCATATGACATTTTATTGCTTTAGGTTAAATGAACATTATCAAAACGTTTTTAAAAACATTGCAAAATGCCTTGCAATATGTCAGAAAAGCCACAGCAAAATTAGTTTTGGGCCATTTTCCACAAAAAAACACAGTGAAATCCCAAAGGGACTGTGCTTTCCAGTACACCACTACTCACACAGTCCTACAGAACACCCAAACTGCTTTCTGGGGAGCTAAAGCAGCAGTTCTCTCTCATATCTCTCTCTGCAGTAGTTGCAGAACAATCGACAAACAACCATAATTAGGTCACTGAATATGATTATGGATATGAATTGTTGTGAAGAATCTGTTAGAAGAAGACTGTGGCTGTGGCTGCTGGTTGGTGTCATCACCAGCCTGTGTAGAGGGAAGGAAGGTCAGGGACAATGAGCTGGGTGGCAGAGAGGGAGTGAACCAGATGTAGATAAACCATTGAATCAAGTAAATGAAGTGAATATGGTCAAATCCTAACATTTCACAAATAAAGTGAAATAGGGTAGGGAGACTTTAGAGCACAGGTGTGAGATAAACAGCTTATTTTTAATTTTTTTATTTTGTTGTTGCATTATCTCATTTCCTCCTATAGTCAATGTCTTCGAGAAATACACTCAACATGAGTAGAACCACGCCCATGTTTTCCTGCTGAGTCACCAGAGTTCTGGTCAGTCCAGGAAGTGACCACACTTGCAACTGTGGGGTGGGTCTCCTGTTTCCCCTGGATGAGTTGACGTGTAGTACATGTAGCAGGCTCTGGTGAATCATTGGCTTGGGCTAGAGCGTGCCCTGGTGACTGAAGAAGTCTGCAGATTGAAAATGACTTGGTGACTTGTTACACAGATGCAATACAATGTGTTTTACAGGAAGAAAATAGAATGTGGAATAGAGGAAGAAAATAATAATAGATGAGGATAATAAAGGTGGGATAATAAGGCCATTGACCGGGAGGTCGCTTGTTCCATCCCCAGTGCTTAGTGGAGGGTGTGAGAAGGTCGCTGGTTCCATCCCCAGTGGACTGGAGGGTTACTGGCATCACATTCAAATAACATTATACTTTTTTTTATCATGCACCAAGTATAGCAAATGTGTGTGTATAATGGTGGTAGTTTTGGTTTGTTTGCGAGGATTCAACCTGAAACTTGCTATTTTAACAGTTAAAAGTTGACTCCTCAAAGAGTGTGGATGTCCTTGTTAACGCAGACCTCCAGAGTGCTACACACCCAACCACACCTTGTGATTCTGTACTCTTAATATGCCTCATACTTATAGTGCCCTCAAAATGCTCCTGCATCATGTAACTTTGTGACAGGCATATTCCACTATCGTCACTTGTTACAAACTTCCCCCCGGGGCGATGTCTCTAGCAGCCAGGAAGGCCTTCAATATTTCCCAGGAGTTCACAACGTTGCTGCTCTAAAATCTGCTTAAATAGATCCCTCCAGTTCAAGTATAATGTATCTAGTCTAAAATTAAATGACAAATTGCCTATGCCAACATAGGGACACTGTTATTATTTTCCATTTAGCCAACTAGTTGGTCAGATGCATTCTCTTGTAAAGAAGTTGTCTTTCATATGAAAGAAAAGTAGCCAAATGTAGCTCAGGATTAATGCACGGCTTGGATTGGAGTTTAAGCCAAATCAGACTCTCCAAACCCCATTTTATAATTAGATTTACATTAGAAATGTGTATTGTGTTTTCCATCCAGTATATAACGTGTTGGATATATGTTGTGTCCCAGGACTGGTTGGCTGTGTACGTGGAGCTGAACCAGCAGTATATCATGGGTTGGGTATGGGTTGTTGTGTCAGTATATCATGTGTTGGGTATGGGCTGTTGTGTCCCAGCAGTATATAATGTGTTGGGTATGGGTTGTGTATAGGGATGCACGATATTATCGGCACCGATATTTATCGGCCCGATATTGGGGAATTAATGTTTATCGGTATCGGTATTTATTATAAAATTTAGCCGATATTTAACCGATAATATGAAGCCGGAAATATTTCTGCTTCCGGTTTCCGGTTTCCGCGCTCTGCTTCTGGTTTCCGCGCTCAGGCACGCAGTTTGTATAGACGAGACGCAAGCGAAACATGCCTTCCCCGGTGTGGACATTCTTCACAATTTCTAAGGCAGATATTGCGTTTGCAATTTGCAATACATGTTCAACAAAAGTTCGGAGAGTAGGGCAAAGGTCTACGAGTTACAACACAACGAATCTAATAAGTCACCTGAAGAATCACCATTGCAAGCACGCTGTATGGAAGGAATATCAAGCACTCGTTGTAGCAGAACACGGTAGCCTAGCCGCGAAAAAAAAGCCATTGTGGATTTCATGAACTTACATGTAATGAATATACATGTAAACATACTGTATACTGTCTAAAGCTATGGTTAACATATACATGTAAACATGCAGTATACTGTCTAAAGCTATGGTTAACATACATGACATGTAAACATACAGTATACTGTCTAAAGCTATGGTTAACATGTACATGTAAACATACAGTATACTGTCTAAAGCTATGGTTAACATATACATGTAAACATGCAGTATACTGTCTAAAGCTATGGTTAACATATACATGTAAACATACAGTATACTGTCTAAAGCTATGGTTAACATATACATGTAAACATGCAGTATACTGTCTAAAGCTATGGTTAACATGTACATGTAAACATACAGTATACTGTCTAAAGCTATGGTTAACATATACATGTAAACATACAGTATACTGTCTAAAGCTATGGTTAACATGTACATGTAAACATACAGTATACTGTCTAAAGCTATGGTTAACATATACATGTAAACATACAGTATACTGTCTAAAGCTATGGTTAACATATACATGTAAACATACAGTATACTGTCTAAAGCTACGGTTAACATAAGATCTTTATGAACTTTGGCTAAAAAAAGCATTGTGCACTGTCTATAACAGATTCTGTTTGTTAGAGGAAATAATAAATGAACATTTGAAGAGTCAGAAGTGTTCTCTTTGTTGTGTTAACAATAGTGATGTAAGTTAGATTTGGTGAGATCACTATGGAATATTAAATCATCAATCTTTGCTCACTACATAGCCTTTCTTACCTTCAGGTGTGCATGAACTACAGGTTATCAACTGTGAAATTATATCTGAATGGTCTTTATTGTCATTGATATAGTACAGGTACCAAACAACGAAATTTGGGAGGGGGGCTCCCCTGGTGATAGGAAAGAAAAAAAAAAAGAAAAAAAATAATATCGGTATCGGTTATCGGCCACGAGAAGCGGGTAAATATCGGTATTGGTTGGAAAAAATGCATATCGTGCATCCCTAGTTGTGTATATAATGTGTTGGGAATGGGTTGTGTATATAATGTGTTGGGAATGGGTTGTCGTGTATATAATGGGTTGTTGTGTATATAATGTGTTGGGTATGGGTTGTGTAATGTGTTGGGTATATAATGTGTTGGGTATGGGTTGTGTAATGTGTTGTGTATATAATGTGTTGGGAATGGGTTGTCGTGTATATAATGGGTTGTTGTGTATATAATGTGTTGGGTATGGGTTGTTGTGTCCCAGCAGTATATAATGTGTTGGGTATGGGTTGTTGGGTATATAATGTGTTGGGTATGGGTTGTTGTGTATATAATGTGTTGGGTATGGGTTGTTGTGTATATAATGTGTTGGGTATGGGTTGTTGTGTATATAATGTGTTGGGCATGGGTTGTTGTGTATATAATGTGTTGGGTATGGGTTGTTGTATATATAATGTGTTGGGTATGGGTTGTTGTGTATATAATGTGTTGGGTATGGGTTGTTGTGTATATAATGTGTTGGGTATGGGTTGTTGTGTATATAATGTGTTGGGTAAGGGTTGTTGTGTATATAATGTGTTGGGTATGGGTTGTTGTATATATAATGTGTTGGGTATGGGTTGTTGTGTATATAATGTGTTGGGTATGGGTTGTTGTATATATAATGTGTTGGGTATGGGTTGTTGTGTATATAATGTGTTGGGTATGGGTTGTTGTGTATATAATGTGTTGGGTATGGGTTGTTGTGTATATAATGTGTTGGGTAAGGGTTGTGTATATAATGTGTTGGGTATGGGTTGTTGTATATATAATGTGTTGGGTATGGGTTGTTGTGTATATAATGTGTTGGGTATGGGTTGTTGTGTCCCAGCAGTATATAATGTGTTGGGTATGGGTTGTTGTATATATAATGTGTTGGGTATGGGTTGTTGTGTATATAATGTGTTGGGTATGGGTTGTTGTATATATAATGTGTTGGGTATGGGTTGTTGTGTATATAATGTGTTGGGTATGGGTTGTTGTGTATATAATGTGTTGGGTATGGGTTGTTGTGTATATAATGTGTTGGGTATGGGTTGTTGTGTATATAATGTGTTGGGTATGGGTTGTTGTGTATATAATGTGTTGGGTATGGGTTGTTGTGTATATAATGTGTTGGGTATGGGTTGTTGTGTATATAATGTGTTGGGCATGGGTTGTTGTGTATATAATGTGTTGGGTATGGGTTGTTGTGTATATAATGTGTTGGGTATGGGTTGTTGTGTATATAATGTGTTGGGTATGGGTTGTTGTGTATATAATGTGTTGGGTATGGGTTGTTGTATATAATGTGTTGGGTATGGGTTGTTGTGTCCCAGGAGTGGTTTGCTGTGTACGTGGAGCTGAACCAGCAGATCGCAGCGTTGCTGAGTGCGGGGGACGAGGAGGAGCTAGCGGAGCTGAAGGGGCTGCAGCAGCAACTGAGTGACGTGTGCTACAGGCAGGCCAGCCAGCTGGAGGCCCGGCAGAACGTCCTGCAGTCGGCCCACGAGTTCCACGGGACAGCCCAGGACGTAGGGATTGACTTTTTCTATTTTAACACCAGAACAGCCGTGAGTAACGAAAAATGTTATATCTTTGCAAAGTTTTCAAATTTCAGGACCCTCCTTTCATGACTTTTTCCTAGATATGTGCGTTCTACCACCCAGTATCCTTACATTTTCAAAATCACATCAGGATAAGCTAATATAAAGCTATTTTGCCATTTTTCGGTGTAGGAAGCAGGCTAATTTACAAGCGGCCAACTAGTGGTCGTTGTGTGTAAATAGCAGCTTGAGCATTGTAAAGACTATGGTCATTTGACCCCCTCTTGTAGTAGGTATAAATTACTATTTTTGGGGGGTGTCTCTTAAACAATGGCCAGGAGGGTCTGTTAAAAGGCATGCAGAGATAATTTACATTTTTGGCATTTAGCAGACGCCTTTATCCAAAGCGTCTAAGTAAGTGAATCATCCATCATCGCAAGAAAAATAATCTCTGCTCGGGCCAGGGGCCATCTCTTAACTTTGTCCCATTGAGATGAAGGCATGTGGCATACTGTATGTTGCCTTTGTTCTGTGATGGAGTCCCATTGACATCTCCCTGGCCTGCGTATCCTGAAAATCTATTCATTCAGCGCCCCCCTGTGGATCTTTACAGGTCTTAAGCAATCTGGCAGAAGTTCCACCTGGACTGTCAAAGGGCAAAGTGAAACCACTTATACTAACGAGCTGCTGTCAGATCTGCAGGAGTGCACTGATCAGGGTGTAGGGAGGAGGGAGGAGGGGTCAGACATGGAGTTCTGTGCCGATTGCAGACGGATTACTGACGGCCCGGTTTGCCTCCCCAGCTGAGCCAGCAACTGGACGGGCTACTGGGCATGCTCTGTGCGGACGTTGCCCCCGCTGACGGAGCGGCCATCCAGCAGACCCTCAAACATCTGGAGGAGAAACTCAAGAGCGTGGGTGAGCACGAGGAGCACGCGTCACCCGTCATCATGTCAAGATGTTAACGCAGACCGCAATTTAATTCACTGCAGCACGTTTTGGTGTTAAGAAAAGGGCTTTTTCGTAAAGATAGATCCAATTCATTGTTGTTATAATTAGATAGCGGGAAAAGAGGCAACAAGAACAACGTATGATTCCTCTTACGCATCAGTAATGTAGAAAGTGTGGATTCATGTGCTCCTCAACAAAGCAATGTTCACAGATAGGGCTTTCACACCGGCAAAGAACCGTGCCGGTTCGCGTTCGCATTCGGAAACCTCAGAACGTTGGCGCTGTCTGGCGAACGATACACTGGTAAGAACGCGGGCTCGTTCGCCAGACAGCGCCAACGTTCGGAGGTTTGCGAACGCGAACCGGCACGGTTCTTTGCCGGTGTGAAAGCCCTATGAGTGAAACTCTGCACTGTCTACTGCATTTCAACTTGAACATGCACAACACAGTTTGTGTTTTAGAATTATGTTTTTTTTCTTCTATAAAACTTGATTTAAGGCCTATTATTATGGCCTATTTGAGTGGTTAACTGTCATCGTCATGTTTAGAAAGTCCAGGAGTTAAGGAGTGGTGTTTCCAATGTTGTCCTGTAGAGGGAGCCCTGCAGGGGCTGAGAGAGAAAGGCCAGGTGCTGATGGATCAGATGTCCAACCAGACCTCTTGGTCCTATGGGAAGGACATCCCCGTAGAGAACAAAGACAACATCGACCACATCCAGGGTGTCATGGAGGACATGCAGCTTCGCAAACAAAGGTTGGCTGATGTTTCGCTAGTACTTTTCCTTTACACTTTTTTTCCAACCACACTTTTTTTTCATGACCTTGTCTCCACTGGTATTTTCCTGTAAGTTGTATCGTTTGTGGGTACTTTGGTCCTGTGGTGCCTAATGGAAGATGGTTGGTTTAACGAATAGTTTATTATTGTGCAATTACTGTTTGGCCACTGTAATCACCCCTGTAATTTATGGGTCAAACATATGATATAGTTTCTTTACATAATTTAAGACCACAGGCCATTAGGTGGTTCTGGGAGTTTTAAGACATGAAGAATTAAGTACATACCTCAGGCAATATGCAAGTACTTAGTATGTAGTACCTGACTTTGAAAATGAGACTGAGTGTGTTTTCCTCTCTGTAGATGTGAGGACATGGTGGATGTTCGGAGGCTGAAGATGCTTCAGATGGTCCAGCTCTTCAAATGTGAGGAGGATGCTTCACAGGTCAGTAGTCCTCTCTCTGCCCCCCCCCACCCCAGAAGGATAAACAGCCTCATTGTAGCCTCATGCCTGTCTCCCTCCCCAGGCCGTGGAGTGGTTGGGCGAGCTCTTGGAAGCTCTCCTGAAGACACACATCCGCCTGGGCGACGACGTGCAGGAAACCAAAGTGCTGCTTGAGAAACATAAGAAGTTTCTGGATGTGGCGCAGGTACAGTTAGAGTTATCTAAACCTTTATTTAACCAGGTGACCTCATTGAGGGACCTGGCCAAGAGGGGCAGCACAAGGACACAGGCATACATTCAATGCACAGATAATAATATAAGATACGATACATATAAATGTATTAAATTAAATTAAAAGCAGGTTTGGGTGGGCGCAGATACTGAATTAAAAGCAATGACAATTTCCAATAAGATGCGTAATACAAAATAACAAGAAATTAAAAGCGCGTTTGGGCGGTCACAGATACTGAATTAAAAGCAATGACAATTTCCAATACTTTCACCTTCTACGTCCTTTAAAATTGTTATGAAAGCATCATAACTGATTAGTTATTTTAATGTTAAGCCTTTCTGGAGAGTATTCCAGGCAGAGAGGGCAGAGTACTCAGTACGAGCACGCGGAACATGCAATTTTAGAAAAGTTAGGTTTAAAAAAATAAAATAAAAGACATCTTCGTGTGTATTTCAATCCATGATGCATACCGTCTCAAACATCATCATTTCGCGTGCAGCTGCAACCAGAGCTAGTGAGGTTTGTGTTTTCTTCCTTTAAAAAGTCTCATACCACATTAAGACACTTCAGACAAGAGTTTGGCACTCCAACCCTGCTCTACTATGCCAGTGATACTCAGAGAGTAGCATGCGCTAGCTCTTGCGCTGTTCAACAGAAGGACCTTGCGTGGGAGGGAGGGGAATCTTGAGAGTTATAGCAATTTACATATTATGGGCAATTTGAAACATCAGCAAGATATCATGACTCAGAGGTCGTTTAAGAGCACCACTTTTTGGTGAATGTGTCTACTATTGAATAATGAAAACAACAAATCCGCTGGATTACATGGTCAAATTCTTCTTAAACATCCATCAGCAAGAGATCTCCATGGTGTTGAATCAACGCCAATGCTTACGTTTCGCTCCCTTGGGGTTTCAGAGCACCTATGACTACGGCAGACAGCTGCTCCAGGCTACGGTGGTGCTGTGCCAGTCTCTGCGCTGTACCACGCGCTCCTCCGGCGACACCCTGCCGCGCCTCAACCGGGTGTGGAAGCAGTTCACCGTCACCTCAGAGGAGAGGGTCCACCGGCTGGAGATGGCAGCCTCCTTCCACACCGCAGCTGACAAGGTGGGCAGAGGGACGGTAACGACACTGACTAAGAACATGGATGACACACACACACACACACACACCCAAACAAACAATGGTGTGGTTTCCCGGAAACAGATTAAGACTAATTGGGGACTAGAAAGGATTTTCTTTCATTTTCAAGACCTGAGATCTATCTAGCTGTGCTTGATTGAGTTTTATTGGTGCACTGAAACCATCGGTGCTCATCTGGCACTCCAGACAGGCTCAGGAAAACGCTCGAAAAACGTATTTCAATTCCTGCTGCTACAGTTTTTTATTTATAAAAAAATAAGGCCAACATTTATCAGGTCCCAAAATATCATATAAGCTTGGTAATTGGTGATTGGATTTTTTAATGCTCACAAATAATGATATTTCGGCAGAGAATATACTAGACATGTTTAACGGTCCCCTTGATCCTGTGTGGCGTCAGGTGGTGAAGGAGGGTGTGGAGCCGACGGAGCTGGTGGTGGAGATGGAGGTGTATGAGGAGGTGGACACGGTGGGGAAGGCTCTGCTAGACAGACTCACAGTTCCTGTTATCTTCCCAGACGGGTAAGACTGGCGGTAATGTTACTGTCATATGATTTTACCCTCCCAGAAGCCTGTGTCATAGGTTCATGTCAATAACTGTTAGAGTAAATGACTGTTGTTTTATATTGCACAGGAGTGAGCAGTACTTTGGCAGTCCCGGGGATATGGCCTCCTCTGCGGAGCACATCAGAGACAGGATGAAGCTGGTGGAGGAGAGGGGACTGCTGCAGCAGGAGCAACAGGAGGAGGAGAGGCTGAAGCTGCACCTGCAAGAGGAGGAGAGGCTGAAGCTGCACCTGCAAGAGGAGGAGAGGCTGAAGCTGCACCTGCAAGAGGAGGAGAGGCTGAAGCTGCACCTGCAAGAGGAGATACATCAGCAGCAGCAACACCACCTGCAAGAGGAGATGCATCATCAGCAGCAACAGCCACTTGAAGAGGAGATACATCAGCAGCAGCAACACCACCTGCAAGAGGAGATGCATCATCAACAGCCGCTAGAAGAGGAGTTGCATCATCAACAGCCGCTAGAAGAGGAGATGCATCAGCAGCAGCCGCTAGAAGAGGAGTTGCATCATCAACAGCCACTAGAAGAGGAGATGCATCATCAACAGCCGCTAGAAGAGGAGATGCATCATCAACAGCCGCTAGAAGAGGAGATGCATCATCAACAGCCACTAGAAGAGGAGGAGGAGGAGGAGGAGGAAGTGGAGGAGGAGGAGGAGCTCCAGGAAGAGGAACTAGAGACAGAGCTCTCACAGGAAGAGGAACTAGAGACAGAGCTCTCACAGGAAGAGAGCTAGTGGAGTGTCTCAGCCAGTCCAGGCAGCCAGGACCATACTCAGCCCACCTTTCAACCCAGCACCTGACTGTCATGTGCTTCCCAAACCATGTCCGTCTGTCTGCTCCACAAGCCTGACTGTCAGTCTGTCTTTAGTTGCTGCTGCCGCGTTGCGTTCCTCCCATCTTAGTCGTTACTCCGCCGTTGCCAAGCCAGTTTAACTTAGCCCCCCTTAGGGCGGTTAAAGATAGACCGCTGCCCGGCTCCATTACATTAGCTTAGAGTACATGGAGAAGGAGGGGAAATTGAGAGACAAGACTTCCACAGAGCAACGCTGGTCCCTTAAAGCTTTACCTTGCCTGTCGCCTGTCCCTCCTACACAGGTGACTCCAGCTTACGTGGTGCTACTAAACTATCCAGAATGTACAGACGGCACCGTTTCTCTCTCGACGTGTTTTTACTGGGTGCTGTAGAGTTTTTAGGCCTCCGTCAAACTGCCTCCGTTTGACTATAAGCAATGTATTTTGTATTTTCCTTCCGTTGCTTTTTATCTGCAAATACCTAAAGTGGTTTCTGAAAGAAGAAGAAGAAGAAAAAAAATGATTAAGAAAAAGTATGTGCCAATATGAACACCCGTTCTATATGCCTTTTTTAATTTGGCACAAACTTCCCAGCGGACTGGCACATGTATGGTATATGGACTCAATGATTGTGCCGTTATGGGTGCCAGTCAAGCAGCTTTTAAAACATGCTTAGATGCCTGTGTCATTGTATGCATAAAGGTCCGATGTAAAAACAGAGCTTTGTTAGAAAACAAAATGAAAGTGATAGATTCTAGAGCTTTGTTTTTAATAATGATGTAAATTATGCTTCGTCACTCCACGATTGCCATTCTCGTGTATACATGCGGCGGTTGCATCTTGAGGCATGCTATTGAAATATTAATTCTATATTTATTTTGGTTTTGTATATTGGTATTTTACATACCAGTGAGAAAGTCATTATGTTTCTGCCATTTTAGATTTGTCAGGCTACACATCTTGAACATCTGGGTCCTACAAAATAAACAAGCAAGCATTTGAAAGATGTTTCGGACAGTGTTTAGTCTTTTTTATCAGTCAGTTTAGTTTAGTATTTATTTAGTATTTGTACCCTTTAATTTTTAAAACATTAATTTACAACAATGAATGAAATACACATGCGTAACACACAGAAAACATACATGTATGATACACAAATGTTGCCTTTTTTTTTTAAAACACGTATTTTAACAAGTATGTTTGAGCCATCCAAACCAACTTAATACATATACAAAGATATTATGTCATATTTCAAAGTCATATGTCTGCTGTATAGTTTCCAAGTTGTGTATACTGAGAGACTGTGTTTACACACCAGGGCCCGGATTCACAAAGCGTTCTTAAGAAAAAAATTGTTCTTAAGAACAAAATGTGTTCTTAAGACAAAATGTAAGAAGATTTGGTATTCATGAAGAAATTCTTATCTTTTCTTAACTTTCTTCTTAAGATTTTTCCTAAGATAGAACTTAAGAACAACTTAAGAACAAATGAGATTCTTGAAAACAAAGTTCTTAGATTTCTTCTCAAATTTCTTCTCAACTTTAAGAGAAGCTCCCACCTGTCTTAAAGCAGCTAAAGTGAAAGGTAAGTCTTACTTGAACAATTTTGTATTGCATTTATTTGATTTTATTAATATTTAGTTTAGCCCTAGACAATGTGTTAACACATATTGTTAATTCAAGTTGGTCAGAGTACTTTTGTGTGAATGTAGCCTATCACATGTTTGTATGTTTGAGATATAACTGAAATGGGCCTTTCAGCCTGTGTCACATGTAGGCCTATTCCTAGATTACACCACAATGTACTCAGAAAGTAAATCAAGGAGGCAGTTGTTGTATTTGATGTATACTACTTAATTAATCATTATGAACATGTTATTTAAGTAGGCCAAGTAACTGAAACAATGTCCTTACTATTATTTATTTTATATTCACATTTTAGATGGAAGTTCTTTGGGTAGCAGCTAGGGAGGAAAATCCACCAAGGCCTCTGAGAGACAGAATGGATCCTCTTACACTACCTGATCATGTCTTAATTAGACAATATAGGCTTCCTAGGCCCGGAATTGTTTTTCTGGCTGATCATTTGTCAGATGATCTGAAAAGGGAAACAAGGCGATCGACACCTCTTCCAGTGGTGTTGCAGGTTATGGCTGCCCTGAGATTCTATGCCTCAGGGTCTTTTCAAATGGTGGTGGGGGGCACTGAGTGTGAGCCAGTCCTCTATTAGCCGAGTGGTCAGAGATGTATCAAATGCACTCTGTAGAAGAGCAAGGCAGTTCATTAAGTTTCCAGCAACAAATGCAGAATGCATTAGAACCAAGCAGCAATTATTTGAAATAGCAGGATTTCCTAATGTGTTGGGGGCAGTTGATGGGACACATGAATGAATGAATGAATGGTCTTTATTGTCATTGCTATAGTACAGGTACCAAACAACGAAATTTAGGAGGGGTGGCTCCCCTGGTGCTAGGAAAGAAAAAAACAAGAAAAAAAACAAGGGAAGAGCTGGTTTACATAAATAAAGGCTATGTACACTATCCACTATACTATACTGTACAGATAGACGACTAGGGTTGTCATATTGCACATAGTGTTATTGCACATTCATTTAAAGTGTCGCAATCAAAGTAAGATCATGTACAAAATCCTATTCCTTTTTGCAAATCTATCATGTTTTTTTATGTTGTTTACAAAAGTATCAGCTTGAATCAAAACACATGTTACGTGGTGTTTAAAGTGTTAACTTAAATAGTGTTTCATTTTATTAATCTTTATTCCAAAGGCACCAAGTGATGAGGAGGACGGCTTTGTGAACCGGAAAAGCTTTCACTCCATCAATACGCAGGTCATCTGTGATGCAACGCTCCGGGTTACAGACCTTGTTGCAAAGTGGCCAGGTAGCACCCACGACTCCTTAGATCATTCGTTTTTTTTTTTTTACTAACACCAGGGGAGCCACCCCTCCTAAATGTCGTTGTTTGGTACCTGTACTGTAGCAATGACAAATAAAGTCCATTCCATTCCATTCCATACTGAACAATTCAGGCACAGGGATAACATTCAATGAGGGAGAAATGCCTGATGGATGGTTGTTAGGTGAGTAACTAGTCATGAATTGTACTTTAGGTTACACAAAGACATACACTGTATTATCCTAACTACTTTCCTATACTACTGATAGGTGACAGTGGCTACGCCCTAAGGCCATGGCTGATGACCCCAATCCTCCACCCAGCAACAGAGCCAGACGAGCGCTACAGCCGTGCGCAACGCAAAACCCGGGGTGTTGTGGAGAGGTGCATCGGGGTAGTAAAATCCCGATTCAGATGCATTGACCGTTCTAGTGGAGTGCTCCAATACACTCCTGAAAGGGCGTGTAAAATCATCACCTGTGCATTCATCCTCCACAACATCTGCATCATGTACCGCTTGCCACTTCCTCACATCCCAGATGACCCTGACCCTGAGGGAGATATCCCAGGCCCAGTCCCCGCCCCATGTAATTCTGGCATACAAGTGAGACAAGACCTCATAAGGAGGAGATTCATGTAACATAATAAACAACACATGAAAAACCTATGTGAGCAATTTATATTTTATTATAATTCAAATTTATTTTTTAATTCAAATTTTGCTCTGGCAAGTTCCAGCTGCTCTGCCATGATGAGCAGCTTCTCCTTCTCCACCAGAAGAAGCTGCTCTTGCACGCCCCTCAGCAGTTTCACTTCTTGGAGAAGCTCCTGTTGGACGGATATCATGTCCTGTGTGTGTGTGACATCCAAAGTACCGGTATCTAAAGAAAAGCAACGGAAACAAATATGCGCTGTTAGTTATGTAGTCGGCTAAAAGAACTTACACTTGCAAGATGAAGGCATGCTCTGTAGGCTACAGACAGTATTAGATCAAAGTTCTGAGATTTAAAAAATGGTTTGGCTTGTCTGGGTTTATTGAATGGCATGGCGGTTTATTGGGATTATCAAAGTAAGACAAAGTATGATTGGACTGTGACATTAATTATGCTCCAATTTAAGCAAATAAAGCAAAGGCTAAACAGACGTTTTAGTAGCCTACCCAACCGTACGTCAATCATTTTGTCGTCAACTTTACGTTAAGTATGTCTTGGATGTGCAGATAGACCATTTTCGATATATGAATAACAAAAACAATAATGACAATGTTATCCGACGGTTATTCGCGTGACAAGAGTACAGTAAACAAACAATAGGCTACAGAAAGTCGCCTACAGAACAAAGCAGCCTACATCAAATGCAAAATGTATCAGAACCACTGTTTATTGTTGTCTAATCGCTGTCATCCCGGCGGCCTAGTTCGTTATGTTTTCTGCCCGAGCTGAGTCGCATTTACGTGCACTAGCAGCTGGGAGAACGTCGATTGCCTATGCTGTTGCAGTGGGGCTTTCTCAAAGACCGATACTTGCGGATTTAACATTCAATGTTAAATCATATGAAACTTGCGAATTCAGTTTTATATGATTTAACATTGAACTAGTTGAATGTCTGTAAACAAGTTGTGTTTCACAGAGTTTGCGCAAAACATTGTCATTTTTCCAAACCAACTTATTTTCACACTTTTATTGTGTAGCTGGTGATAGTCGCTTGTGTAGCTGCTAGCTTACCTCCAGTTAGCATCTCTCCGGTGTCGACTCCTCCGTCCACTCCTTCAACGAGAGTCTCCCCAATCGCCCCCAAGATTTTCTCCTCCAATTGGTCTAAATGGACCGATGACTTTCCTCCTCCCGTCTTCTTGACCTCCCTTGCCCTCTCAGCTGCCTTTTTCTTCACGATGGACTTGATGTCCGCCCACTTTTTTTTTAATGGAGATGCCATCCCTGGCTAGCACTCCCACTGCGGAGACCGTCCTGGCAACCCTTTCCCACCCCCTCTTTTTATTGTCCGCCGTCACCGATACGTTGTCTAATTTTCCCAATAATAATCTTTTTTTTTAAATGACCTCCTCTACCAAAACCTCCAACTCCTGCCTTGTGAAATTCTTGGACCTCTTAGCTGCTCTGCTGTCTTCCATTGTTAGTTAACCGTTATGACCGCGACACATAGTCACGCGAGTGATAAGTTCAAAAGAGAGAGAGAGAGACACACAGGTGTAAAAATCACAGTTCAAAATCTAAGAACTTCTTAAGTGAGAAAACTAAGAACTTCTTAAGAACTTCTTAAGTGAGAAAACTAAGAAGTTCTAAAGACAGGACAATTCTTAAGAAAAAAATGGTGAATAGTGTTTAAGAACATTCTTAGGAACATCTTATCTTTTTTCTTAAGAATTGTCTTAAGAAATATCTTAAGAACACTTTTGTGAATCCGGCCCCAGATGGCGCTAATTACCCATTTCCCCCTAGACACATGCACTACATCCCTATCCTGCAATCCGAACTGTCCACCCATTTCCTGAAGTGTCTTCCACATGGATTTAGATGGAATTGACATACAGGCCTAGACCTGTGCCAGACCCACTCCTGCTCTCGGCCCGATCTCCAAAACACAACTGCTCCAGACCAGACTAAACCTGCTCCAGACCAGACCAACCCTGTTCCAGACCAGACCAACCCTGTTCCAGACCAGACCAGACCAACCCTCTTCCAGACCAGACCAACCCTGTTCCAGACCAGACCAGACCAACCCTGTTCCAGACCAGACCAGACCAACCCTGTTCCAGACCAGACCAGACCAACCCTGTTCCAGACCAGACCAGACCAACCCTGTTCCAGACCAGACCAGACCAACCCTGTTCCAGAACAGACTAAACCTGCTCCAGACCACCCTGTTCCAGAACAGACTAAACCTGCTCCAGACCACCCTGTTCCAGACCAGACCAGACCAACCCTGTTCCAGACCAGACCAGACCAACCCTGTTCCAGACCAGACCAACCTTGTTCCAGACCAGACCAGACCAACCCTGTTCCAGACCAGACCAGACCAACCCTGTTCCAGACCAGACCAGACCAACCCTGTTCCAGACCAGACCAGACCAACCCTGTTCCAGACCAGACCAGACCAACCCTGTTCCAGACCAGACCAGACCAACCCTGTTCCAGACCAGACCAGCCCAACCCTGCTCCAGACCAGACCAGCCCAACCCTGCTCCAGACCAGACCAGACCCAGTCATCTTCCAAACCCAGCCAGTAGAGGGTGCAGGGTGGACCTACGTAGCTGTAACTGTGTTTTCCCTTGCCTATACTTCTCAGCACAAATAGCATCCAAAAGAAACTATGCTAATGCGGGTATGTTGAGTATGTACTGTATGCTGAATATATTCAGATCTATTGTATACGTCCATATGAGAATATTTATGGTAACTCATTTGTTTCGGCTAGAGCTGGGATAGTCAGACAGCGTGTGACTGACATTCATTGCCTAGTCGTTGGATGACAAGACTAGAATAGCATCCACATGTCTATGAAAGCAGCTTTTAGACATCCTCTGAACACACAATAAGATTCAGTTATTTTATTATTTTACAGCCTGATGAGTAGGTACTTAATATTATCTAATATGTACATAGTAATTACACTCACTGTTTCTTTTAGATTCACTGATCAGGTAGGCTGAATGTGGATAGAACATAACTTAAGAAATAACTTGTTAGAACATAATTTCATAATGAATAGGTTAATACCAACTAAAACAGGGCAGTAGAATAACGGCTTACCCAAGATTCCAATCACACATTTGTGATTGGAACACACATTTAATTTGGTAATTGAGAATATCTATTAGATTTTAGTTGGATAAATATGTCACAATAATTGGAAACAAAAGATCTACTTCCCTCTAGACATACTCTTAATTGTTTCAGACTTCAGAATACCGTAGAAGAACAGACAACATAAAGTCGTATATTCATTCAAATGGAGCGTTACCACATGATATCCTGTCCACATGGAAGAACTTAACGGTTGTTGTTTGAGGCCTAGTTCGGTTCCAGATCCAGTGGCTGTTGCTGATGCCTAATGACATGAGGCTGATGGAGGTACCTAAATATAAACATTCTCAGATTTGGCCTGGCCACTCAGAGAGGCTGGCCCTACTTTATCAGGACACCCCCAACCCCCAACAGATGGCTGGACTGCTGGGGCCTCCCAGGTCCTCACTCTCTCACTCTCTCCCCCCTGCACTGTCGGGACTTCTAAGACAGAGCTAGCTGCTGTCTACTTTATCAGCTGTTTCTCCAACTTTGCAGCTGCTGCCATGCTAGCTCATGAAAGCCTTGGTAGGTAGTGGAGTTGGTATGGCTGTAATGTCACTGGGGAGGATATGTGGAGAGCATTTTTCCCGTTAGCACTCAACACTCCTATGGCCAATCATCCAAGCATTGTGAGGAGCATTCCTGTCGCACAGGGTTGGGAGTTTAGGATACCTCACTGAAAATTGCTGCTCATGTTTTGGGGAATAGTATCAACAGTATCATGCACTTGTATCATGTAAATTAGTTTTTCATCCAAAAGTCTGACTCACCATTTGATTTGGTATGAAGTTGAGAGATGGGGCTCAGAAAATGTGGCCACTCTCAAATTCATTCACAGAGCTCTGGATGCAAGAACTAACGGTCCTCCAATCATCCTCCTTTGCTGGTCTCAGTTCCAATCATTAACATACAACATACCATAAACGATGGAGGTTTGGCACATATCTGGTAAATTACATATTTCTGCTAAACCCAAATATTAACATATTTTGTACAGATGGTACAAATGTTAATTGTATTTTAAAGATACAGTACATTGTTTGTTTTCAAAGCTTTCCAGTATGTTGTTGGTTTACAAACAACCTTGTGTTTTGGGTTATGAATGATACAGTAAGACAGTACTACACTCATTTGGAATTCATAGTCAAGTCATATTCTCTCATAAATGTAAATGTCCATTGAACTACTGAACAAATCCCAGATTGTGCCTTAATTAAACTGTCATGCACATTTTCTTTCGCAGAATTCTCTTAACCCATGGTCATGCTATTGTCACCCTGGATCACTCATAACAAAACAAAATATATGTTTGTGTCTGATACTGTACATTTTCTGTCATCTGTATGTAGTTTTTCCTTATTGTTATTATAACCTAGTTCTGATGTGCTGACACTCTGTATTTCAACAATTTCTCTGTCAGCAAAAGAACAAAAATGTCAGCACTTTTGGAGGTAAGGTTTGAGTGTCAAAATGGTTTTCTCTTTTTGGTAGAAATGTAAATATGTTCCCCTTCAAACTTAAGTGTAAGATACTGTTGTAAACAGCGATTGTTCATGGTATTGTTTGGTATACACACACGCACACATATACACATATTCAACAGTGTGAACAGTGGTTCTATTCTATCCTTGACAAAGCGATTGACCCTATACAGCAGGACCCTGTCTGATTATTCACCCCCTACACAGTGCCCATAAGTACACAGTACCCATAACAGACGGCTCTTAGTTCTCCAACCACCGTATTCCTTCCAACGAAGCACACTACAACGTAATACTCTAACGTTGGTATACCTTCCAACAAAGTACACACTACAATATAGTACTTTAACCTTGGTGTGTCTCCAACAAAGAACACGAAAACCTAGTCCAACTGTGGTACTATGCCCAGTTCACTTCAGTTCAGAGTTTACTGGGATACAAGAGAATGCATGACATTCACACAGTGAAATTCTAACTTCCTCTTCGAAAACACAACAGAACACAGTAGTTGCACAGAGACCCAGTAGTATCTCTCCAACAGAGCCTCCCTCTATGTAAATCAGCAGAATTATACTGCACATTTTAAACTCATTCAGGTGATTTTGCATCTTGCCTCCAGAGGGACAATGCTTACTTTATTTTTTCATTTCAGAATTCGAAACGTCATTAACTGCAGCAACAATGGTGGGACCTCCATAGAAACACACAATACGAGACAGTCATGCAGACATTACACTGGAAAGAGACATGACATTGATTAAAATAGGGGAAAAAGTGACTGTATGTGTTGGGTATATAGATAGGAAGTGACCTAGGGGATCTGGTATCCTGAGTGTGTTTGATAACCAGAGGCAACCAGAGGGTTGTTGTGCTTGTATCACGCCTGGAAACATACTGGTTGATTTGTTCCTCTCTAGAGTCAGCAATTCATGGTGTATTCATTGTCTATGACTGTTGAAAGTACAGTATATACAGTATTTACCATGTTATCTGTCAAATATATTGTATTTTTTGTGTTAGATTTTCTTTCTATTTCTTTTAGTTATTGTGTTTGATCCAAAATGTTTACAGTAGTGTAAAAAAGAATACTGTATTTATTTGTGTCCGATCAGGAGAGTTACCGGTATGCCTCCAAAACATCCATTGATTGAAGCGCTGTATGGAAGAGACTGTTCTGAAGCAGCGGGAAGCTGGGAGTGTTTCCCTGAGCTCTGATGCCTCAGAATGTTCTCTCTCTCTCTCTCTCTCTCTCTCTCTCTCTCTCTCTCTCTCTCTCTCTCTCTCTCTCTCTCTCTCTCTCTCTCTTCCTTTCATTGTGCTGCAGTCAGGGAACTAGACCAGGCGTTCATTAAAACAATACTTCTCTCACTGGTTTGTACTCTTAAGAGATATTCTAAAAGAACCTTGGGGGATTTTCTTTTTTTAATGTCTCAAAGGAATGCCAGTTTCCACATAATATGAAATGCACAGTGTACCGAGTTTGAGAGAGAGGCTAAAAATGGTCCTTTGGATGACTCAGTAGTGAAAGTATTGCTGGTGTGTTGAGGGGTTTCCAGTCTAGTGATTAGCAGTGGCCAGTGAGAGGCTAAGGGCTTCTCTCTTCCAGATCTAAACAGTGGAACAGCATACCAGGGTGAAGGGTGCTTGGCTGCAGAGGGGACACTGGAAAATCTTGGTTAACTCAGAGGAGTATGGTGCAGCTAGTCTGATCAACATCTCTATGTCCAGCCTAAAATCCATTGGAACAGATGATACTCCGTAGGTGGGCCATGTGTGTTTCTCAGGGTGTGCATGTGCATGTGCGTGTGCGTGTGTGTGTGTGTGTGTGTGTGTGTGTGTGTGTGCACGCGTGTGCCTGAGAGAGAGAGAGAGAGAGAGAGAGAGAGAGAGAGAGAGAGAGAGAGAGAGAGAGAGAGAGAGGCAGAGAGGCAGAGGGAGGGAGGGTGAGCAGAGAGACCAGCGCCACCCTAACTAGGGGTGTGTCAGACGGCTCTCTGCACAGTGTGATAATCCTAGTGGATGTTTCTATTTTTAACGCACCGTGTTCTCTGCCCTGTCAACTTGTGCTCTGTGTGTCTCCTTTAGAGCGTCCATTCAAGCCCACAGCTCTACGGCGGGGACTGGAGAGACAGAGAGGACACTGCTGCTGCTGGGAACCACTCTGGAACACTCTGGAACATGACTAACATGACCTGTTGGGATCAGGGATCCGGGGGCTGCCGGTGTTGACTTTGTCACTTTGTTCCAAAGGATTATTGGGGCTGTTTGGAGTGTTTTGTTTTAACGCCTCCAGGGACTGAAGCAGTGCACAGGAGAGACAGGGGTCGCAGCACTCTGGGAGAGGAGAGAGGGTAGTAAGGGGCTACCGCCAACTCTCTATTGACCATCTTGTTCTTTATGACGTGTGGACTGGACCGGGAGGGACAATGTCCAACAAAGGTGATACAGGAGGTCAGCCCTCCTCAACAACGATCAGCACCATCGCAGTGCAGGCTGGGGACTCGCAGATTATTGTGACTGTACTCAAGGTAGAGATCTTACAAGTACTTACTAGGTTGTTGATCTGTCGACATTAAGAGACAAATGCTTGGTCTATTCAATTGTACATTTATTTTATCTGAGAAGATTCTATCAGTCTGAAAAAGGCGAAAGCTCCCGTCTCCCTCAAAAATATAGATTTTAAAATACAGCGGGTTTGAGGGAAATCAACAGAGCATTATGTCAGTAAAACAAGTTAGCCTATAACTAACCTATAACTAACTGAGCTTCAGTCAATATGGGTCTGTCTCTTGCTGACAGTCTGACCTGCCAACAGCAGCCATCTGGTCAATCTCTCCAAAGTGCTGCTGCAGATAGAGAAGACATGATGTTGTCTGTGATGTCACAGACCCAATAGCCCTTGTTCTTTAGTGTGGCTGTGGGTCTGGAATGTCAATAGATGTCTTTGTTATGGCTATTTGGCTTAGATATGATATAGGTCCCAGGCCATGTATAAGAGTCATCTCAATGTCTATCATACCTAACATAAAGTTCATCTCAACATCTCAACACGCATCCTCAGACAGGCATTACCAAAGCAGTAATGAGACACACGGGTAATACGAGTAGAAACCTTATATATGGCTTCCACTCTAAAAAGAAGTTCTAGTTAGTACCAAAAAATGGTTCTTCACTTTCCCTGTTGGTGCAACCTTTGAAGAACCATTTTGGGTTCCATGTACGGTTGGAGCCAATTCTGTTCTGGGATTTTTCAGATTTTATTCAATTAAATTCAATTAAAATGTAACAAACTTTGGTTCTTCACACATATATTAAATGAATGTACAATTGCAGCATACAGAACAAAGAAACATTCTAAGAAACTATCTAAAATAATGCATTCTTAGCTTGAAAAAGCTCTAATTTTGTTTCATCAAAACATTTTCCCTGACAGATGTACAGATGGTTCACCAATTCAGTGAAATTAGAGCGTTTTTTTTTTTTTTTGGGTCCCTATTGAAGGTCGGGGACCTTCCAACCCTCCCACAATATAACTCCAAAAGCAACAGGAATGGTCCAGATTGAAACACTGGACTACTAGAGTGGCCAGTGATGAGTCCTGATCTGAATCCCATCGAAAACCTACAGTGAGATCTAAAAACAGCAGTTGGTGAAAGGAAACCTTCAAACCGGTTTACAGTTGAAGAGTGGAAAGAGTATAGCAGATTGTCAGTAGAAAGGTGCTTGTAGTTCACTGATGGCTAAAATAAGTGTTTTCAGGCAGGACTCTCTTGGCTCTTAAGGCTGTTGGGTGCCAACACTTATGTCCAAGACAATTTGGAAATCATTCTACACAGTTGTACATGAAATTAATAAACATGTGAAGAACCATGGTTTGTTATTTTTTGCAGTTTTTTAAACAGCAAAAAATGCAATGCAAATAATCTGACAGAATTTGCCCCAACTGTAGAACCCTTTTGGGTTCCATGTTGAACCCTTTCCACAGAGGGTTCTAAATGGAACCAAAAAGTGTCTACATGGAACCTAAAAGATTTTGGGGAAAAAGTTTCTTCAAAGGGTGCCCCTATAGGTACAAATTAACCAAGAGTTTAAATGTGAATAGGTCCCAGCCATGTACAGTATGGTATAAAGGTTGTCTCAATGCATCACATACTAACATAAAATTAATCTCAAAATGCATCCAGTCACAGACACTACCAAAGCAGTGACAAGACACACATGGATGAGTAGGACCCTTAACAAAAGACCAAAGAAAGAAGATCTGGGGCCTCATTTATAGAAAGTACTCAGATCAAATGTTATGCCATCCCCAATTTTATGCCATCCCCCCTCAACTCGGCTGATAACAACATCGTTAATTTTATTACGAGCCACTTGCATGAATTACACTAGGCAGTGCGGCTCACATGCCTGTAATAACTCCGCATAACCAGTAGGTAATGTGCGTACGCAAGGTCAATACACGACGTAGAGCTACGATCGTTTCCACGGTCAAATTGACTCACGTTGAAATTGTATAAATCACTACGTTGACGTGGTTTTCTACGTACGACACGGGTAAGATCAACATTTGATCTGAGTACTTTCTATAAATGAGGCCCCTGAGCTCACCAGTGCCTTTTTCTTGTCTTTTTAATAATGTTCCAAACTGTTGATTTTGGCAAGCCTACGATTTTGGCAATGTTTCTGATAAAATAATTGTTTTGCCTAATAATGGCTGCCTTGATGTTCATTGACACCTATGTGGTCCTCATATTGACAGACACCAATAGAAAACTCCAAAGGCAAATGCAAAGCCTAGAATCAATACTAGACATTGACTGCTCTCCTGCACAGATGATGTGACAGAACACATCTGACTTACCAGAAACACTTGTCAAGCCATTTGTCTCATTACTTGTGAGTACCTAAAATAGGGGGACTATGCCTAAAAAAAAGCATAGAATCTCTATTTTAACCTCATAGTAACTGTTTGATTTAACATTCAAGTGGAAAGCCAAAAGCAGAGAAAAAGGTTCACTGTCCCATTACTTACTCAGGTCACTGTATGTCGTTGTCAAAGTTTGTTTGTAGGGAGAGTAGTTTGTTTTCTCTACGTCAGTGTGTTGACCAGTTTTGGTGCTACACTGTAGCTAGAAGTGGTAAGGGGGGGGGAGGCTGCATTCCAAGACCCCTGTAAATTGAGTGTCACTTCTGCAATCTGAGGCATGCCGTGCTGTCAGAGTGTACCCTGGGAAATAACCTACACCGGCACTGTCATGCTGCCTGCACCACATGTTTTACCATGATCCCAACCTCTTCTGATAACTACAGTCAGTCAGTCTTCAAATATCACACACAGCAGGAGAAGTTCTTTAACAGCTGTTGGTGCTCCACACCTTCAGTTTGGCAATTCCTTAGAAAAGCGCCGCTTTGAGATGAGTTAATGTAATAGTCCCGGGGTCCTCTCCTGTATTCAGTGACGTTCATTTCGGGAATATGACAATCATGGTCTGACCTTGTCCTCAAAGGTGTTCCCGCCCAGGGTCGCTAGTGGAATAGGAGCCCCAGGGGACCTATTTCAATGCCTTGTTTACACACTGTGAAATCCACAGGGGGTCTCCGGATGTGCACAGATATAATGTTACAGACCTGCTTCAGTTATGAACGTCAACATGGCCTTGGCATGTGTTTGTGTGTGTGTGTGTGTGTGCGCGTGTGTGTGTGTGTGTGTGTGTGCGTAGTGTGGGCCGCAGATGCAGCTGCAGTTGACAGAGGCACGACCCAACCTGCTGGAGATCGGGAGCAACCAGGACGAAACCCAGAAGCTGGTGGGTGAACATGACCAGCTCCTGATCAAACTCAAGGTAACACACTAGCTTTGACTAAGCATCAGAGAGAGCTGGCCACTGGTCTTGTGATTAAGGCGTCAATTAGATCAACTGCATATAATACACATTTCCGGGGACAATGCAAGGTTGTGAAAGGTTCTTTCATGTTTAAAGTGTCTAACCTTTTTTCCCCACAGAACTTTTCTATGATAGTCCTGTTTCAGAAAATATAGAATATATATACACTTGACCTTCATAATCTCCAATCCTTTAGAGTCCTGTATCAGGATCCATCTATGCCTTTGTAATAACACAGAGAAGAATGAAGCTCAGTTGTTTTCATTGCCTCTGCCTTGGTGGGACGTCCACAGCCAACCTCAGGTTGATTTATATGATTTCCACTGAAAGTTTTTTTTTCCATGCCTCGTAAAAGCCGGGAGTACAATGGCTATTTAAGATCTAGCCATTTGTTCCCATTGCCAAGTACATTCATACACTCCCTCCACTGCCAGGTGTCTTAGTACTAGTTGCTGAGCATGTGCATCTTTACCAATCGTATGTCAATTGGCATACACACTGTACTTTACACACACAAACAGTTGATTTTATCCATGTCAATGAATTCCCCAATAGGTTTTGCATTGGCTGCTCTTTGAAATTTGAACTGCAGTTAAAACAATTATAATATATACTGTATATTAATAATAATAATTTTTAAATGTTTTCCAACATCTTGTGCCAGCCAGTGCCAGCTCAGTGGGGAAAGGGAAAATTGGTCATTAAGTAACTTGTTAAAATCTAAATACTGTTCATTTAAAATATACAGTTTTTACTAAATGTTTTTAAGGTTTAAGTTGGTTTCTTATATATTTCTTGATAGAGCCCGTATCTGGAACATGAGAGAGACCCAGCTCCCTCTTGTGATTATTTCACTTGTCTTGATTGATTTATTGAATTTACTAAATCCAGGATTTGGAAAATGATTTCAATCAGTCTGGTGTTCCACCCAATGGAAGGAAGAGTATCTCCAGCCATTTGAAGCCATCAGATAAACAACATATTTAGATCTATGAACTCTATAATTAAAGAGTGGTCCTACCACAGAGCTATCCCAGACGGATTTACATATATATCCTTGGTTCATCCGCTGCTTCTAATTTCACACCAACCATCAGCAATCACAGAAAGGCATTGACGTTGTTGAGAATCAGAACATCAACGAACAGAACATCAGCATTCACAGTATTGCGGTCTGGTTCATCTATACCAACAGTCTCATAGCAAACTGTGCATACAGTAATGACAATACAAAGTCACCATAACCTACTGTAGCTACTGTAGGGATCGAAGCTATGAAGCCTTAACCTACGAAGCCATAACGAAGCCATAACGAAGCCATAACCTACTGTACATTTCCACGAAGCACAAAAAAACAGTTAGCAGGTGATTAGGCATTGACTTCAAGTGGTTCAGGTTAGGGTTATGATAGTCTTGTGTAGCCATATCTCCAAATCAAATTGTTCTCACACCTCTTTTGGAGGTCTGGAAAATGTCAGATAGCTGTTCTGGCTTGGATTGGCCTGGACTCGGCGATGGGAGAATGTGTTTGCATTCCAAGAGCCCTCCTCCCACATGTCCAGTAGAATGGCTGCTTGCTGTTATGTGCGTTGTCTCTTTCAACCGGGTAGGACTATTTAGAGTTGTTGCAGATGGTAGGCAACATTGAAAACCTTTTATTATTATTTTTTATTAATTGAACTGAAAAACTGAATTTGGCGCTCTGCCCAAGCTATGTATTTTGATTAGTTTAACATGTCATGATGCGTCACTCACTCATTTAGGAAAAACCTGGTCTCAATGAGTTTAGGGTTAGGTTAGGCATTCACTTTGACTGGTCAGGGTAAGGTATTAGCAAACATTAACACTCGACAATAACAACAATTAGCAACCCCCCCAAAATAACTTTTTGAGTGACATTTGAGTTGCAAGTCATGGTTATACACCCAACTCACCAACCCCAAACTACCACCATACTTCCTTTTTTGTAACTCTGTGCTGACACGCGGACACATACGGTAACTAATATCGTGTGCAGGGCACATATCCTATGTATGTACATACACACCCCTTGACCGGTGCCATTTTAACAAGATAATCAATGTTATGTTCACTTCACCTGTCAGTGCTGCGCATAATGTTTTGGCTCATCAGTGTAAGTACCTGCCTAATATCAGGCTATAAAATAAAGGCTTACCAAAAAGACAATATCGAAGGACTACATTCAATTAGATGCCAGTTTGGAGGTTTTCATCCTAAGATGTAGATTTTAGCACTCTAATCAGCGTCGTCTCTTTTCTGTGTCAGAAACATGAAGGGGGCGTGTGGGCTCTGCTGGAGGAGGCCGATAAGACAGCCGAGGAGACGGCCGAGGGGGAGGTGTATGAGGCCATGGCTAACTCGCTGAGCCACGCTTGGACCATCCTGATCTCACTGCTTGAGAGGCGCAGGTCGTTGCTCCAACTGACTTCCGAGTTCTTCGACAGAGCTCTTGAGGTACAGTATGACAAATGGCTACAGTACAGATAGATAAAGCACTTGAGGTACAGTATGACAAACGGCTCTGATTTCACATGTCTCTCCAACAATGACGTTTATCATTTCATTGCACTCTGTCACAGTATTGTCAATGTACCAGATAATGTGGTCCTGAAAATTGTAGGAAGTGTTTCATGGTAGTAGCATTGCATTCAGTGTTGTGTTCCTGTTATGGCTATCTGTGTCCTCTTCTTCATTGTGTCTTTGAAAACACATCAAAGGAAACTGCATTGTTATATCAGCTTTGATAGCTTTTGTGTATATATATATATATATACAGTATATATGCTGGACAAATATTTTCCTTTGGAAACAACTGAGGACTGTCCTTACTGACAATGTATTGGGAACAGGCAGAGTGCAATTCACAGGTTCAGTCTTTCTGTATGATCAGACATGGGTTCAAATTGTAATTTCAATCATTTCAAATACGGTCACCTGTGCTTTCTTGAGCTTGCCGGACACAAAAGAACCAATGGCATTTTCCCAAATGTGCAAACACCGCCTATCTGGGGTGGCTGCAGCGCAAGAGGCAGAGTCTAATGATCACAAGGTTGTCAAATCGGCGGTTCGAATCCCAGCTGGCCACATGTCGAGTTGTCCTTGGGCAAGACACTGAACCCCAAATTGCTCCCAATGAGCCTTGCATGGTAGCTTGCCGCCATTGGTGTGTGAATGTGTGTGTGAATGGGTGAATGAGAGGCCATTGTAAAGCGCTTTGGAATAAGAGGCTATATAAGTCAGTCCATTTACCATTTATCTGGCTCTGCAGGCAGGTTCAAGCAAATGCTCACAGTACACTATTTGAACCCTGGGGGGTATTCCATCAACGTCGCTAAAGGACAATCCAGGCTTATTTTGATAAATCCCGCAATAATTATTTTAAAATCCAGCCTTATTTTGATGTCTCGCGAAATGTATCAAAATAAGCCTGGATTTTCCTTTAGGGACATTGATGGAATACCCCCCAGGTCTGAGAATCATGAGTTTGGTGATGTTGATACTCACTGTAGTCTAGCTGGCTCTGACTGGTAGTTAACCAGGGTGCACCATAGCACCAGGGTTAGAGTCTAATGGAACATGAGTAGCTGTGTGACAGAAACAGGAAACAGGTGTCTGGTCCCCCTGGATAAACCCTGTAGAATAGACTCTAGAGACAAGTAAACACATGAGCTGGCAATGTTTGTTCAGCGATGATCTCTGTAATAGGACATGACACCTGTGTGTTTACAGCCGGGTAGATCTTCATCACAAGCCACATGAGTATTCAACACTGAGCTGAACCGAGCAGTCAGTCTCACATTTACTCAGTTTCATCATTCCCAAACAAGGAAAGCTACATAACATTAATCTAAAATGATCAAATCAAAAGTGTCCCTGAAAGATAAGGCAGAATAACAAATTCGTGGTGTAGAGTATTCTGAGTTAGTGACTGTAAACAGTTTAGTTCTTCTTTCGTGTAACGTCAGAGGTCCAACTCGGTGTCGCGTAGCCATGCCCGCATCTCTGGTTCTAGGTCGAAGAGGCTGGCTTCTGAGGGTGGTCTATATAAGGGGCAGATGGTGATTATGTGGTCGGCGGTCTGCTCTGGGTCACCGCACTCGCATGCGTGCGGTGTTCAGTTCAGTTCTGTTTTGCACATGGATTAAAAAATAAATAAAAATAAATAATACATCTCTGGAAGGATGTCATGACTGTTATGCAAAGTCAAAGCAATGCAAGAATCGTTGTGTAGCTGTACAGATCCTTTGACGATGTCTGCCTCTCTCTCCCCCAGTTTGCTATCGGAATAGATGAGGCGGAGGAGTTCCAGAGTCGAGGTCAGGAGCTGGCAGACGCCGACGGTTTGAAAGACCTGCTGCTGAAACACAGTGTCATGAAGAGAGGTGAGCCTGCTGCTGAAACACAGTGTCATAAAGAGAGGTGAGGGAGGGTAGCTGAAACACGCTGTCATAAAGAGAGGTGAGGGAGGGTAGCTGAAACACGGTGTCATAAAGAGAGGTGAGGGAGGGTAGCTGAAACACAGTGTCATAAAGAGAGGTGAGGGAGGGTAGCTGAAACACGGTGTCATAAAGAGAGGTGAGCCTGCTGCTGAAACACGGTGTCATAAAGAGAGGTGAGGGAGGGTCGCTGAAACACGGTGTCATAAAGAGAGGTGAGGGAGGGTAGCTGAAACTGTCATAAAGAGAGGTGAGGGAGGGTAGCGGAGGTGGTTCGGAGATGCAGACTCAGATTTGAAATATGAAATTAACTCCTCCAGGTAATGCCTACCTAGCTCTGTGGGTTAACACACATTTGAGGTGAGGGAGGGTAGCTGAAACACGGTGTCATAAAGAGAGGTGAGGGAGGGTAGCTGAAACACGGTGTCATATAGAGAGGTGAGGGAGGGTAGCTGAAACACAGTGTCATAAAGAGAGGTGAGGGAGGGTAGCTGAAACACGGTGTCATAAAGAGAGGTGAGGGAGGGTAGCTGAAACACGGCGTCATAAAGAGAGGTGAGGGAGGGTAGCTGAAACACGGTGTCATAAAGAGAGGTGAGGGAGGGGAGCTGAAACACAGTGTCATAAAGAGAGGTGAGGGAGGGTAGCTGAAACACGGTGTCATAAAGAGAGGTGAGGGAGGGTAGCTGAAACACGGCGTCATAAAGAGAGGTGAGCCTGCTGCTGAAACACGGTGTCATAAAGAGAGGTGAGGGAGGGTAGCTGAAACACGGTGTCATAAAGAGAGGTGAGGGAGGGGAGCTGAAACACAGCGTCATAAAGAGAGGTGAGCCTGCTGCTGAAACACAGTGTCATAAAGAGAGGTGAGGGAGGGTAGCTGAAACACGGTGTCATAAAGAGAGGTGAGGGAGGGGAGCTGAAACACAGCGTCATAAAGAGAGGTGAGCCTGCTGCTGAAACACAGTGTCATAAAGAGAGGTGAGGGAGGGTAGCTGAAACACGGTGTCATAAAGAGAGGTGAGGGAGGGTAGCTGAAACACGGTGTCATAAAGAGAGGTGAGGGAGGGTAGCTGAAACACAGTGTCATAAAGAGAGGTGAGGGAGGGTAGCTGAAACACGGTGTCATAAAGAGAGGTGAGCCTGCTGCTGAAACACGGTGTCATAAAGAGAGGTGAGGGAGGGTCGCTGAAACACGGTGTCATAAAGAGAGGTGAGGGAGGGTAGCTGAAACTGTCATAAAGAGAGGTGAGGGAGGGTAGCGGAGGTGGTTCGGAGATGCAGACTCAGATTTGAAATATGAAATTAACTCCTCCAGGTAATGCCTACCTAGCTCTGTGGGTTAACACACATTTGAGGTGAGGGAGGGTAGCTGAAACACGGTGTCATAAAGAGAGGTGAGGGAGGGTAGCTGAAACACGGTGTCATATAGAGAGGTGAGGGAGGGTAGCTGAAACACAGTGTCATAAAGAGAGGTGAGGGAGGGTAGCTGAAACACGGTGTCATAAAGAGAGGTGAGGGAGGGTAGCTGAAACACGGTGTCATAAAGAGAGGTGAGGGAGGGGAGCTGAAACACAGTGTCATAAAGAGAGGTGAGGGAGGGTAGCTGAAACACGGTGTCATAAAGAGAGGTGAGGGAGGGTAGCTGAAACACGGCGTCATAAAGAGAGGTGAGCCTGCTGCTGAAACACGGTGTCATAAAGAGAGGTGAGGGAGGGTAGCTGAAACACGGTGTCATAAAGAGAGGTGAGGGAGGGTAGCTGAAACACAGCGTCATAAAGAGAGGTGAGCCTGCTGCTGAAACACAGTGTCATAAAGAGAGGTGAGGGAGGGTAGCTGAAACACGGTGTCATAAAGAGAGGTGAGGGAGGGGAGCTGAAACACAGCGTCATAAAGAGAGGTGAGCCTGCTGCTGAAACACAGTGTCATAAAGAGAGGTGAGGGAGGGTAGCTGAAACACGGTGTCATAAAGAGAGGTGAGGGAGGGTAGCTGAAACACGGTGTCATAAAGAGAGGTGAGGGAGGGTAGCTGAAACACGGTGTCATAAAGAGAGGTGAGGGAGGGGAGCTGAAACACAGCGTCATAAAGAGAGGTGAGGGAGGGGAGCTGAAACACAGCGTCATAAAGAGAGGTGAGCCTGCTGCTGAAACACGGTGTCATAAAGAGAGGTGAGGGAGAGTAGCTGAAACACGGTGTCATAAAGAGAGATGAGCCTGCTGCTGAAACACGGTGTCATAAAGAGAGGTGAGCCTGTTGCTGAAACACGGTGTCATAAAGAGAGGTGAGGGAGGGTAGCGGAGGTGGTTTGGAGATGCAGACTCAGATTTGAAGACTGAAATTAACTCCTGCAGGTAATGCCTACCTAGCTCTGTGGGCTAACACACATTTGAGGTGAGGGAGGGTAGCTGAAACACGGTGTCATAAAGAGAGGTGAGCCTGTTGCTGAAACACGGTGTCATAAAGAGAGGTGAGGGAGGGTCGCTGAAATACAGCGTCATAAAGAGAGGTGAGCCTGCTGCTGAAACACGATGTCATAAAGAGAGGTGAGGGAGAGTAGCTGAAACACGGTGTCAATAAAGAGAGGTGAGCCTGCTGCTGAAACACGGTGTCATAAAGAGAGGTGAGGGAGGGTCGCTGAAATACAGCGTCATAAAGAGAGGTGAGCCTGCTGCTGAAACACGATGTCATAAAGAGAGGTGAGGGAGGGTAGCTGAAACACGGTGTCATAAAGAGAGGTGAGGGAGGGGAGCTGAAACACAGTGTCATAAAGAGAGGTGAGGGAGGGGAGCTGAAACACAGAGTCATAAAGAGAGGTGACGGAGGGGAGCTGAAACACAGCGTCATAAAGAGAGGTGAGCCTGCTGCTGAAACACAGTGTCATAAAGAGAGGTGAGGGAGAGTAGCTGAAACACGGTGTCATAAAGAGAGGTGAGGGAGGGGAGCTGAAACACAGCGTCATAAAGAGAGGTGAGGGAGAGTAGCTGAAACACGGTGTCATAAAGAGAGGTGAGGGAGGGGAGCTGAAACACGGTGTCATAAAGAGAGGTGAGGGAGGGTAGCTGAAACACAGTGTCATAGAGAGAGGTGAGGGAGGGGAGCTGAAACACAGCGTCATAAAGAGAGGTGAGGGAGGGGAGCTGAAACACAGTGTCATAAAGAGAGGTGAGGGAGAGTAGCTGAAACACGGTGTCATAAAGAGAGGTGAGCCTGCTGCTGAAACACGGTGTCATAAAGAGAGGTGAGGGAGGGTAACTGAAACACAGCGTCATAAAGAGAGGTGAGGGAGGGGAGCTGAAACACAGCGTCATAAAGAGAGGTGAGCCTGCTGCTGAAACACGGTGTCATAAAGAGAGGTGAGGGAGAGTAGCTGAAACACGGTGTCATAAAGAGAGATGAGCCTGCTGCTGAAACACGGTGTCATAAAGAGAGGTGAGCCTGTTGCTGAAACACGGTGTCATAAAGAGAGGTGAGGGAGGGTAGCGGAGGTGGTTCGGAGATGCAGACTCAGATTTGAAGACTGAAATTAACTCCTGCAGGTAATGCCTACCTAGCTCTGTGGGCTAACACACATTTGAGGTGAGGGAGGGTCGCTGAAACATGGTGTCATAAAGAGAGGTGAGGGAGGGTAGCTGAAACACGGTGTCATAAAGAGAGGTGAGGGAGGGGAGCTGAAACAAGGTGTCATAAAGAGAGGTGAGGGAGGGGAGCTGAAACACGGTGTCATAAAGAGAGGTGAGGGAGGGGAGCTGAAACACAGCGTCATAAAGAGAGGTGAGGGAGGGGAGCTGAAACACAGCGTCATAAAGAGAGGTGAGCCTGCTGCTGAAACACGGTGTCATAAAGAGAGGTGAGGGAGGGGAGCTGAAACACAGCGTCATAAAGAGAGGTGAGGGAGGGTAGCTGAAACACGGTGTCATAAAGAGAGGTGAGGGAGAGTAGCTGAAACACGGTGTCATAAAGAGAGGTGAGCCTGCTGCTGAAACACAGTGTCATAAAGAGAGGCGAGGGAGGGGAGCTGAAACACGGTGTCATAAAGAGAGGTGAGGGAGGGTAGCTGAAACACGGTGTCATAAAGAGAGGTGAGGGAGGGTAGCTGAAACACGGTGTCATAAAGAGAGGTGAGGGAGAGTATCTGAAACACAGTGTCATAAAGAGAGGTGAGGGAGGGGAGCTGAAACATGGTGTCATAAAGAGAGGTGAGGGAGGGGAGCTGAAACACAGCGTCAAAAAGAGAGGTGAGCCTGCTGCTGAAACACAGTGTCATAAAGAGAGGTGAGCCTGTTGCTGAAACACCGTGTCATAAAGAGAGGTGAGGGAGGGTCGCTGAAACACGGTGTCATAAAGAGAGGTGAGGGAGGGTAGCGGAGGTGGTTCGGAGATGCAGACTCAGATTTGAAGACTGAAATTAACTCCTCCAGGTAATGCCTACCTAGCTCTGTGGGCTAACACACATTTGACGTGAGGGAGGGTAGCTGAAACACGGTGTCATGAAGAGAGGTGAGCCTGTTGCTGAAACAAAGAGAGGTCATAAAGAGAGGTGAGGGAGGGTAGCTGAAATACAGCGTCATAAAGAGAGGTGAGCCTGCTGCTGAAACACGGTGTCATAAAGAGAGGTGAGGGAGAGTAGCTGAAACAAGGTGTCATAAAGAGAGGTGAGGGAGGGTAGCTGAAACACAGTGTCATAAAGAGAGGTGAGGGAGGGTAGCTGAAACACGGTGTCATAAAGAGAGGTGAGGGAAGGTAGCGGAGGTGGTTCGGAGATCCAGACTCAGATTTGAAGACTGAAATTAACTCCTCCAGGTAATGCCTACCTAGCTCTGTGGGCTAACACAGAGTCTTGGTGGCACGCAGTCCAAGTCGGTTAAGTACCGGACTCATTTGCCTTCATCATCAGAACCCCTCAGAGCAAAGACGTCCTGGTCACAGCGCCAGATGTCTGATACACGATATGCCACCATAGCCCAGTCATGACGATCGCTCAGTCACCTCTGACCTCCCTGGAGAGAATCACTCTCCCCAAATGAGATGATTTCAGCCTGCCTTAACACCTCCAAACTCTGGAGAGGCCCCTCATAGAGACACCTATCGGATGTTTACATAAGTGAAGTTCACATACTATCAACAGCACAGGACCTGAGGGAAGACTTGTGGGGAAGCTGCTCAATAAAACAAAAGCTGTCACTGAGATAGGTTAATGCCTGAGGGACAGAGGTCTTTATGACGTCAAACACTGTATCAGACTGTCAGACATCATCTTTCTCATAGTAATTGTTAGAGAGAGAATATTTTGTATTATGCACTTCTGTACCAGTTTTTTTTTTTTTTTTTTTTTTTTATCCCTTTTTCACCCAATTTGGTATCCAATTGCACCCAACCTAGCATCCAATTATCCCCTGCCTATTGCATAGGATCCGCCGCACGACCCCGTGGCCGGCAGCCCCAGAGGAGATAGCCAGGCAGACTAGCTGACTGGCTCCTCGAGCCCGACACCGTTACTCCAGCACCAGACGGGGGCGGTGTTGCGCGACGGATCCTTGTCCGGAAATAGTCCTATACCCCCCTTGGGAGCGGCCGCTCAATATGCCGCTCCCTGTGTGCCCCGGCCATATCCGGGTCTGGCGAGACCGGGATTCGATCCCAGTCCCCGGTGGGCAGCTTGCACTAGAGGCTAATGCTTAGACCGCTGCGCCACCGCGGGGCTGTCATTGATCATTTTTATGCCATTTTGTATATGCTCATCGTTTACCAGGTACCTAATCTCTAGTCGGGCCGACAGAAATGTGTATGTAATGTCACTTCAAAATAGAATAGTGTTTTTGCGTGAGAATTGTTTGGGCAACATATGAGTGCGAGACTGAAGGTGAAAGAGTGTGTTTACATGTCAGAAGCGTGAGAGTTGGCAACCCTGATAAAATATCACATTGACATGTACAGAACCAGCTTAGGACACAATCAAAGAGACCAACCCAGTTTTGAAGATGATTGATGAGGATCTCGTGATCAATCATGTTTGAATGCTGCACTTAAATCCAAGAGTAGAGGGACCTTATTACCATCAGTGTTTAGTCTGAGATCACTGACAATTTTAGTGAGAGCAGTCTCTGTGTCTGTGCTATGATTAGACCTGACTGAAACTATTCCAGAATCTTGTTTTCATGTTGTAAGTTGGAGTTAATTTAATTATAAACCACCTTTTTGACTATGTTGCTATGGATATTGGTCTATAATTAGTTAGTCTCGCTATCTAAATTTGATTTATTCAGCAATGGTTTCACAACAGCTGTTTTAAAAGCCTCTGGAAAAAAGCCTGACTCTAGAGATGCTTCAGAGTTTGGAACACTGTCAAAGACTCAGGGTCAAGATGAGAGGTGGACGAGTTGCTTATCATAGTTTAGCTGTTTGGTCCAGCCCCCCAGCGTACAGGTGACATGTCAGATGGTCATTACATTATTCATACTGTGTAAACTTCAAGCTTGCCTGCCTAGGTCCATCACTGATGCTCTGCCATATTCATGCAATTTGTGGTGGTCAAAAAAACGTGTCAATATTGACCTATTGTTGTAGGGTGGCTTATGTTTTGTACCCAAAAAAGTCACTGTCATATTTATGAATAAGCCTAGTTCTTAAATGTTTTTGCTTTTCTATTGGGATTGACTTGCAGGATAGTGATAACACTTTTTTGTAATAAGAGCAGTACCCTCCCCCCCCAAAAACCTGGAGATTAATGACCAAAAACGATGTTTTAAGTGAGAGTCTGCAAAAGACAGGATATTCTAAATGAGCAACACCACCTATGCACTGACAGTGTTTTGATATTGTGTTGTATGTTGGTCTAAAGCTTTCAAAGATGTGTTCTGGAAAACCTTGTTAGTGCATAGGTGGTATAAGTTATGGGTGGTAGTCCTGTCTTTTGCGGCTTTTGACAAGCCATTAATAGTCATTAATGTATTTAAACTATAATTTTCTTGCCTAAACAACAGTATAAATACGTATGTACTCTTCTTGGTGACTTGGCTAACATTATGCAGATATTTCCATGGACAAACATGCACACCCATTGCCAGATCAACTGATACAATATGACATTTAGCAGAAGCTTTTATCCAAAGCCACTTACAATACAATGGGCGCATACATCATTTGTATATGGTCTCAGTGGGCGTGTTCCTCCAACTCAGCCACACAGGACCTCAATATTAACCACCATTGTTGAACTTCGACCCCTACCCCCCACCCCCCCAGTTCTACTGGAGAAGTCAATGCTGGTCCTGACTAAGAGTGCAGAGCTGCTGGACTATCTGAGGGACCTTCAGTCATCAGAGGCTCTGCAGGGGAGCGAGGCTGTCCGCGGGGCACAAGGCAGCGGTGGGCAGGTAGAGAGCCTGGTGGAGATCCTGCAGGACAGGCGCAGGCAGGTGGACCAGCACATGAGGCAGCAGCAACGCCACCTGGAGGTCATTCTCCGCGTCTACCTATGGGATCGTCAGGAACAGGAAGTAGGTCCCTGATTTTTTTTTTTAAAAAGGATGATGTCTAAATCCTCTGCCCTTCTCCTTTTCCCAGGCTTGTGAACTTGTGCACTCTTCTAAATGGATTTAAATGCACAAGTTTGGTTTAAAAAGGGGAGAGTTTTCACCATCTCTTACAACAGTCTATTCCTTTTACATCTGTATAGGGGACTGCAAAAGTCCACACTTCAAGGAAGAACATAGACAATTTGGAAGCACTGACCCAATTCTCCACCCCTTTCTCTGAAGTGTGCACTTGTATACTCCCTAATGTATTTAAAAGCATTGAATTGGTGTAAGAGATTATGCCAAGTATAATGCTTTTAAATGTATGATTGTACACAGGGAAATAATGTTTAAAATGTGGATCATCCCTTTAAAATACATCAAAGATAAATGCTATTCTACAAATGTTATTTTTACACAGGTAACACACTGGTTCAAGAGCAATGCTGACTTGTTCTTTGAGAAAAGCCAGCTGGGCTCCACTCTGTCAGAGACTGAAGAGCTGCTTCAGGAGTACAGGGAGTTTGAAGGGAAAGCCAAGGTACTGTATGATACTCTGAACATGAGTGCACAAGCTTGTTCTCAACAGTCTCTTAGGCTTATACTTGATTAAGTGTTAGCAGTGGTGCAAATCTTTTGACGCTTATTTTCAGTACGGAATAAACAGCAATAAACCATGCTAACCCATGACACTGTCATTAAATGTCACCCTAATATGTAATTATCTCTTGAGGGGGTAGATGTTTTACAGAGGCAGTAAATATGCAAATCTGATTCCTGTTGCATATCCTCTGGAGTCTTTTGCTGAATTTGTTTTAATCACATGGAGCGCACTTTGATTAAATGTGATTTAATTGTACTCATATTCACTGAATGAGACTCTAGTGTGTAGGCCAATCAAGACGTATTCCCTGCACTAACCACTTACACAAACATAAGCGAGAGCTTATGCTGCCTCTCCACTTTTGGTGCTCCCTCTTGGAACAGTTAAAAGGCCAGCCTCAGATGACAAGGCATTCATTTAGAGGTGTATCTTGGCCCTAAACCATTCAGAGATTTGTAGACCAGCATGATCTTAAAATCTATTCTGTGAGATACAGGGAATCAGTGTAGTGATCTAAGAATGGGAGAAATCAAACTTCCTAATTTAGTCACTCTTGCAGCAGCATTTTGAATACGTTGTAATTGTCTAAACGCCTGTTTGGAAAGTTGTGAAAAAAGGCCATTGCAGTCGTCTAACCTGCTAGATATAAAAGCGTGGATACATTTTTCAAGATCATGCTTGGACATATAACCCCTAATTCTTGCTATATTTTTAGAATGATAATAAGCTGTTTTTGTTGATGACTTAATGTTGGAGTCTAATGTGGGGACTAGTCTGAATCTAAAATGACTTACAACAAACATATTTGTCGGACTAAGTGTCCATCAATCCATCAGTCATCGCAAGAAAAGTAATCTCTGCTCAGGCCAGGGACCATTGGCAGTCATAATGCTAGAAGAAGGAAGAATTCCGTTTTTTGGAAACTTGCTACATGTAACTTTCACTTATAGAAAATATAATATTTACAACAGTCAATCAGTCAGTCATGACCTTATCATCTCCCCTGTATGTCCCCCCCGCCCTGTTCTGCAGGACTGGAGCTTGCTGGTGGAGAGGCTGCTGGCGCAGGCCTGGGAGCTGCAGGGGACGGAGGAGGAGTGTCCTGAGACGGGCCGTGTAGCCGGCAGGAGCCGCTCTCTGAAGGTCTGAAAGAGGACCACGGTGGAAAGAATTCTTCTTTTCTTGTGTGTGTTCTGCCATTGCATTGGTGTATGGCTCTATCTTCTAATTCATTAAATCCATCAATCAAGGCCCTGCACGAGAACTTCTGGAACCTCATGTTGGGACGTCTGGCACAGCTTCAAGAGAGCAACGCTTTCTTTAGCAGTTCCAACAAGGTAATATAACCAGTGATTTTGCATTGGACTTGTACTGTACGCTGTTGGGAAAAAGGTTCAACCAAGCACCAAGAAGAATTATTCAGTGTGTTCCTGTATGAGAAACAACAGAGGGTTCTACTAAACACCAAACATGGTTCTCCTACAGGGACAAGCCAAGGAACCCTTTATGGTGCCAGGTAGCATCTGTCTTCTATAGGCCTTGTTTCTTGAGTTGTGAGCTAGTGGCTTGATTTTCCTACTGCAAACACTGCCCTCTAGTGGAAAAAGAAATCAAGGGTGTATATAACTGAGTTTGACATAAAAGTTAGCTATTTAGGCGAAAACTCCATCTTGTCTGTACTTTAAAAAAAGAATGTCCTATCCACGTATGTACAAGGGATTTATTATGATATTATGTCCAATGATTCCTATGGTCAGGCTTTTGAGGTCCTGGGGAGCATTGAGAGCAAAATAAAAGGTTTGAAGATCCAGACACTGAGCTTACCGGAGATGGCCAAGAAACACGAGGAACTGTTGCGGGGAATTAAAGACTCAGCCACAGTGCCGCTCCAAAGAGGACAGCTCCTTCTGCAGAAGGCAGACCCACAAAGGTGAGTGTCATTGATACAGTATATCCTCTAGCAGAGCCTTGCACTGTGTCCACTCCCAACAGTCTCTGCTCTATTTCTCATCTCCTCTCTCCTTGCTTCCTTCTCATATCCTATCTCCATGCTTCATTCTCAAAACACATTAGAGGAGAAGATCTAAGGTTCCGCCCTTGAGGTATTCTCCTCCAATGCGCTTTGACGAGGAACAGAGGAATAGAGGAACAGAGGAACAGAGGAATAGAGGAACAGAGGCATAGAGGAACAGAGGAATAGAGGAACAGAGGAATAGAGGAGAAACGACAGAGATGCAGTGTTGCTATTATCAATGGTCTCTGGCAGAACAGAGAATTAGATTAACACATGGTGTAGGTGAAAAAGATCATGTTCTATCTTTGCTATCATAATAGTATTTGACAGAGGTCGTCCTATGATATATTTATTCTTGGGCATCACGGATATTTATGTCATATGAAGGAAAATTGGTGTTACATTTTACATTTTTATGTAGGTAAACTAATATACAGTGCCTCCGGAAAGTATTCAGACCCCTTCACTTTTTCCACATTTTGTTGTGTTATAGACACCATTTAAAATGGATTAAATTTAATTAATTTCTTGTATTTCTTATATTTCTTGTATTTCAATTTAAATAAATGTACTGAAATTTCATAAAACGTGTTTTCGCTTTCTCATTCTGAGGTATTGTGTGTGGATTAATGGCAAATTCTTTTAGGCTAATTTAATCAATTTTAAATGTAGTCTATAACACAACAAAATGTGGAAAAGGTGAAGGGGTCTGAATACTTTCAGGCTCACAACATTCACCACAACATACTACATACAATCAATGACATGTCAAAAGCACTCAAACACTATGCCAATCAGACACACAATATACAATTCAGAACAATACTTCATCCATTTCTAATATTTATCCTGCAGAACAGCACTCATACACGCGTGTGGCGGAAAAAGCTACTACACGTGGAATGCAACATGACGTTACTGACTAGCCATGCCCTAGCTCGCGAATGCTAGCAACACCACGAGTGGACTCTTACAAAATGCACCAAAACATAGAACTCAAACAACATATGTAATAAGTTACCTGCACAATGGGTCATGGTCCGCCTGCAGCAGCTATTGTCCCTTCTGCTCAGGCTCACAACATTCACCACAACATACTACATACAATTATTAATTATTAATATTAAAAATAAAACTGTTCAATAAATCCTAAATGTTGTCTACCTATTCGATGTATAAATCGCGCCAGAATCTCGCCGACTTCCGAGGTCATTTTAAGCAAAAGTATTTGGCCAAATGAGCTATTATTTTCAGGGATAATAGCCATGGGTGTTCTAGCGTGTCCTGCACTGAAGTGACTGGCGTTCATGTGATTGGACGAACAAAATGTCAATCTTTCAGCCCTGGACTCAATGCATGATGAGGCAAGGCCTCCTGTGCCCACCCATTTTCAGTGATTTGGCCAATCAAATAATATTGCCATGAGAAAAATTGCATTACATTGACTTCTATGAGAAACCACTTTCCGACAGGAGGCCTGGACTTTCCGACAGGAGGCCTGGCCTCCTTCAATAGAAACGGATAGGGATTCTGGCCTGTAGGTGCTTTACAATTGCAATATTGGGTTTTAGCCATGGAAAAATTCAGATTTATGAACAAAACGGAAATAATATTAATATAATATAATATGTTAAATAAATAAATAAAATAAATATAATTATTGCTTTTTAAAATCTCTCTCTCTTCTCTCAAATTATTGGGGAGGCCAGGCCTCCTCCACCTCTATGGAGGAGCCTCCACTGGTGCAGCTGCACCTTTCGAGGATTGAATCCACTTTCGTATATCCATCAAGGCAGGCCTAACGTTACTACAAAAAGCACTGACTTTGCTCGACTGAGTCGGCTCACACAGCTGAAATGGCGGTAGCAGCAGCATGCAATAACGTGCAATATTTCAACTTCTTTTCAAATGATTGGTTGTCACTAGAATCCCTTCCAACAAAATGAAAAACACATTTTTGTTTCTCAATTTTTATGTCTTAATTTAACATAAAATATAGAAGATTAATAATATATATATATATATATATATATATTTATATCTGGCCGCCAGTTGGGGGGGCACCAGCACGTCTGTGGGCGGGCCTGGCCCCCTGAGGCCCGCCCATAGTGACGGGCTAGATATTGAGAGACAGCTGGCTCAGGCTTGTGGATATGAACAATTACTACCTGGAGTGGTTCACAGCACAATGCTTGCTTCTTATTTCTAGGGTTCAAGTGGGAGGGGTGCAAAGGATGCTGGGATACATCCGAGAGCGGATGGTTGTTTTGAGTCAGGAGTGCCATGCCCACCGAGCATTGGCAGATAAGAGGCAGCAGCTGGTATCTTCATGTGAAGATGTGATTGACAAGGTACATTAGACTGGATTCCAGTATATTAGATTTGATTTACAGTGTATATATATACACTATAGTATACTACTATTTATATATATATATATTTTTTTTTTTTTACATTTGAACACATTTTTTGCCCAGATATCAATGTGGATCAAAAGCAGCACCAGTGTTCTGTCCAGCAGCACTGAGCCTGGGGCTCGGCTGTCCCAGTCAGAGGACATCCTCAACACACACCTGGAGCTCTCCTCACAGACACAGGTACTGGAAAGGAGAGACGCCACAGCAAAACACTGGATAAACATTTTCTAGGACACAAAGGCATAGAAAAATGTGAGACAAGAAATAGCAAACATAAACAAACCCATGTGGGTATGTTCAGGAAGCAGGCAGAATCTCTTAGCTGTAGATATCATTTGACTGTGTTGTTCAAGCTTTCTCTGTCATACTGCTTATCTGTTTCTCAGGAAACAGCAGGTGAGGCGAAGTCCATGGCAGAAGTCATAAAGGACCTGAAGACACTGGAGTGTCCAGAAGCAAATGACATTTCCAACAAAGCAAGTCTATTGTCCGAGGAGCTTAAGACAGTCACAAGAAATGTTACGTCTCGCATCGAGAGTCTTCGACTGTATGTGGGCTTCCTGAGAGTCGCTGAGGAGGTGAGTTCATCAATACCTCAAGATTTTGTTTCAATAATGTTGACGCTTAGCTTCTGTTACGTATGTTAGTATTTTACTGTGGTGTGTTCCCTTTGACCCAACATCCCTGTGCTGTGCTGGATTTAATTCATACAATATCTGTTGTATGCAAACATATGAGAAGGCTACTGCAGTCTGTACTACTGTGTTGCATTTGTGTATGGAACGTGCTATATTTACATTTACATTTACATTTTTGGCATTTAGCAGACGCCTTATTCCAAAGCGACTTACAATCAATACATTTGAATACTAAGCATGTGAATCAGCAGTCCACTATTTGTTGCAGGAAGAGTACTCTAGCTCGGGCCCGGGGCCACTGATAGAAGGAAAAACCTTCTCCCTATTATCGCCTTCTACTATATATTTATTTAAAAAAAAAAAAAAAAAAAAATACTGGAGAAACTGAGAAACAGTACAAGGGGGGCAGTAGAAGTTCTTAGGGACTATATAAATAGTTTGATTTGATCCGGTACAGGTGGAGAAGCAGATTCATGGTTTGCGTGAGTGCTACAACGGAAAGCCGGAGGCGGAGGACAACGAGGAGAGCAGTGTCACTGCGAAGGAGATTGCGGATGCCAAGTGGCAATCCATGCTGGAGCGATTCCTCACCATGCAGGATCTGGGCAACAACTTTATCAATTCCTCCAAGATGGTTAGAGACATCAGGGATAGTTCACACAAAAATACAAATGTGACACGTTCTAGTGTTTTGGTCTGCATGTCGGCAACCAATCCAAATGTTGATACTTTTAATCTGAAACACGGAAATACATTTCAAAGTTGTTGAGAATCACAACACAAACTCGCTAGTCAAGCCAAAATACTGCAATGCAATGGATTCATGAGTAATCCCAACTACATTGTTAGCAGGCTCACAAAACAAACTGTGTTAGTTGACTAGTGATGTGTCATCGATTTTCAACAACACAGAAATATATTCATATTTTTCTAAAGAAAAGTCTGAACATTAAATCGGGTGCCGACATGCGGATCAAAACACCAGAACGTGTCACAATTGTTCTACATTTTCCACCAGTTACATTCAGCAGCCTCTTTCTAGAATTAGCCTCCCCAGACCAGATACTAATGGAAACATTCTGGGCATATTCTTTGTATGGTTGTTGCTAAGTAATAATGGTGTTATCGTATAGGTATACAAGCAACTGAAAATAAAGTAGATCTCATTGGGGTTGTTTCTATTGGCTATGACAGGTAAGTGAGAACTTGAACCTGAATGTGAGCGCAGCCATCGGTGTGGTGGAGAAGACAATGGAGGATCTGAACAAGAAGAAGGTGGATCTGTCAGACCTGTGGACTTCTTGGCAGCTCCACGTCAGTCACTTGAAGTCCGTCAAGAAGCAGTGTAAGAAATTCAAAGAACAGCTTAAAAAGGTAGGTTACTCTAGATGCGACTAGAGCTACTCTATGCATTATGTAACGTAGCATCACATAGGCTAACATGTCAAAGTGACATTTTGTATCTCCTTGGGATACCTTGAGATTACCTTTTCATGTTTTCTGTATACACACTGTAAATGCTTTTTACATTTTTGTTTAATTCAAGACTGCCCATGACCTTAAAACCGTAGAGGAGGTCCTTCTTCCGACCTCCAAAATTGACCTGGGAAGTGACCTGGTAACTGTGTCCAAACTGCTGGAGAACTTCAACTTAGCAAAGCCTCAGTTCCTGGTGAGAGACTCCTGCTTGTCTTGTAGATAATGAAAAGCCATATGTTTTTGTGGTGCATCCTTTTACAGTTGCAATTAAAGAGAAAGAGAACCATAAAACCATTTACAAATGTAAGGTTTTAGAAAGTCTCCATAAACCATCATATATGTCACCATGTCTAGATGCTTAAAACAAGTTATGCCACATTTGGAGAGTTGCTATAGCCTAACGCCGGGTGCACACAGGGCCATTGCGTTGCGTTGCGCAACCTGGTGGGATGGACTTGACGTACTTCAACGTGCGATGCAGACGGTAAGCTCTACTCGTGTTGCTAGCGAAGTTTCCCACAGAAGTGGGGAAAAAAACGTCAGATCAGATTATATAAACGGGTTATTTTGATAAACTGGACACATTTTGTGAATATATATGGTTACTTTCTCGCCTGAAAACATATAAAAACTTCATAAAATGACATATTAACACTTGTAGAGCCAAATTACAAATTTTAGCCAATGGCGGCCAAAATTGAGGATTTAAAATCTGAGGCGAGAGCTCCAGGGCAAGAAACTACTTCCGGTTGTTTTGACGGATCCAACGCAACGCAAAAAGCTGACATTTTTTGACTGATTGCCGCACCCTGACGGTCAAGAAACGCAATGCAGAGCAACGCAACTGATCAACGCAACGGCCCCATTGAGATGAATGACTTCCGGTGCAACGCAACGCAACGCAATGGCCCTGTGTGCACCCGGCGTAATACTCTTTCTCTGATATTGATTTGTTTTTAAGGAATTTTTAAGCATTTTTGTAGACATTATACAGCCTTAGAAGTAATAATTTGGCAACAAACATTCCCAAATAAAAAGACAAAAATTCCCACAATAAAACAGTAATTTTAAAGAGTTACCCTTTCTCCCCTGGTCTTGTCTAGTATGTAGTGTCCTACCAGTGAACCGGCATGATCTAACTCAGCTCTCTGTATGTCCATTTTGTCCTAGCAACTAAATGCAGAGGTGGAATACATGGTGAAGACATCTGAACTGTTGGCACTGAAGGGGATTCCTGTCAAAGAGAAGAATGAGAAAGTCACAGAGCTCCTCCACCTGCACCAGAGAGTGAAAGACAAAATCAAAGAGTATGAAATTGTCCTCAACATGGCGGTCAAGTTCCACCAGCTGTATGATGAGGTAATAATGTCACACAAATTCACATCAGGGTGGTTAGCTGTCTGTTACCCTTACTGTCCTGTCCTCAACAAGGGATTGAATATGTACATATTCCTCACAACTTCATTGACCGATATTATCTGTATTATACGCATTATGAAAAGCTGGCTTTGTTGTAAAACTCCTTACTGTCCCAGCTGGATAAGCTGCTGATGGCAGAGCCTGTGAGAGCCTTCAGCGACACCGGCCACGCCAGGATCCAGCTGACGCAGCACCAGGAGAGGCAGAGTCACATGCGTCATCTTTACAAGCTGGCCATCTCTCTGGGGAATGACATCAATGGCGCCGTGCAGCAGTCGGTGAGAGACATCCTACCTTCATCTCTTTCAACGGGGGATTCACTGAAGTGTTGCCTGCCTGCTTACCCATGTCTGTCTGTCTGTCTGTCTGTCTGTCTGTCTGTCTGTCTGTCTGGCTGTCATATACAACTCTAGCCTTACATCATTTTGGCTTTGTCTCATGCCATGTAAGAAGTGTTGTTTGCATTCATTGCATAAATTCATTGTATATTTTTGATATACATGTATATTTTTAATACATTTTTGCATTGGCCATTACCTTCTGATAGTTTCAGATGTTTATCTGACCTGCATGTGTGCCCTCTGTCTCCTGTAAGTGCAAATTATTCAATAATGGCAGCCTGTTTCGTTTCAAGATGTATAAGAAAAGATATTTAATATTCTTCTGCAGAAGAAGGAAGTTTACAGGTTCGTCAGACGCATCTGAACGATTCAAAGTTCCTCGTAAAGTCAAGATCATTCATTACATGTCAGTATTTATGCTCTCAGTTCCCCTCATAAACAAGTCCGCCCTTAGGTGAGGTCTAAACCAATCATTTACAAGGGGTGTGGATCTGAACATGGAGGAAGATGATGGGGATGAAGGTTAGGGGGGAATCAGACCCTCCCTTCCTTACAGTATAACAAAAGTGAGGAGTGGTGACCATAGAGAGAACAATGCCGGGCAATCACTCTGGTGTGACTCAGCATTGTTCTGAGTTTCTATGTAAATGTATGGCCCAGGAGGACAAAAAGAGAAAACAGGTTTCATTGTGTGCCCACAACAGGAAATCACTTTCTACAGCTTGCTGTAGACATTCAATTTAAGATGATGGAGTTTGAATCCTAAATGTAGCTTATTACATATAATAATTTTCTCTCACACTCCCTATCACCCCAGCATGGCGTAGGCTTCTCAGTGCGTGGCCTGCAGGAGCAGCTGGGGAGGCTGGAGAGGGGATGTGTCAACTGGAGTGCTGAGGCCAACAGGTGTGAGGAGAGCCTCACCAGCAACGTGCACTACTGTGTCTTCAAGGAGGAAATCACCGAGGTAACACCTCATTGATCTCTGTCATCCAAACAAGTGTTTCCCAACCCACATTTGTTCTATCCCTCCATAGACACACTTGATTCGACTACTTACTTGACCAAGGAGATAGTTGGGGTTGGGGAAACACTGGTCTGGTCTATCTGATGCACCCCAATCTCACTCCCCTTGATCAAGAGCTCAAGCTTAATTTACATTGGTCTTTTGTTTAATTGTCCCCACCTGCAGTACAGCATGGCAGCCTTAGTTATTTTTAGCTCTGCAACTGATCTTTGTCTCCAGAGACCTTCTATTCACAGTAACATTCCTCTGGCATGCGGCTCATGTCAGTCTACTGAGAAAAGAGCGATTTCCTCCCTTATCAGCAGTTTAACGGCAAGCCAAATACACAAATCTCCAATAGCAAGGCTAAAAAAATAGACCTGGATTTAATATGAATATGTGATAGTCTGAAATATGTTCAAACATGTTTCTAACAGAGGTTTCTAACATAAACACTGTTTTAAGTCTCTTAGATTTTTCCGTGAGCAACATTTTGATCAAATTTGCCACATGGAACCTCTCTGGTCAGAAACCGACATTTTGGTTTTACTTAGTTTTTTCTGTGCGTGAATGGTTATTCACATTTTATACAGTATGTGTGAGTATACTGGTGACATGATTTGAGGGCTGTTTGGATAGTTGTAATATCATGTGGCCACTAGAGGGGGCTGGTTGGCTCACACCCACTGGGTGAGGTCTCTCAAGATGTCATGACACAAATATATCACCATGGTTCATAACTTGGAATGCAGTTGACTATATTTCATACACAGAAGCTGATAGAGGTTGACAAACATACACACAGTATCTCTGAACATACCTAGACACTCACCTAACACTGCATCCTGTCTGCAATGAGAATTCAGACGTCAGAATCATATTGAATAATTACTGTATGGTAGAAAAAGTATGTATTAGTCATTTGAATCTGACATGGAATGGATAAATTACACTTTTAAGGCAGATGTTATGCGCTCAATGGCCTGTACCTGTAAACTGCTATTATCTAATACTTCACTATTTGTAGTATGAGATGATGAAAATGTTTTGAATTCAAAATTTCCTTTTTTTTCACTTTGCTGTGTCACTGTGCCACCATGAAAAAAACATGTGTTGGTCCCGGTGACGGCCATGATAATCTGACCAACACCCTTTTCATAAATATACATGAGTAAACATGATGGCATTTTAGCACGGGCAGTTGCTGCTGCTCGTCAGCTGGTGGTTTAGCTCAGGCCTCCAGTCTACCATAAACCTACTGCCTGCTACTTTCAAGATTCTAAAACCTAAAACAATCTAATTTAAAACACCATAAACAAAACTAGGTCATCACAATGTCTGTGTTTTAAAAGAAGAGAAAGCTTACAGATCATATAAAATCAGGAAATATTATTTCTTTATGAATATTGTCACTTAAAACACGTGAATTAAACACCAATCACGGTGTACCTGAATCATCAAGAATAGGATTTTGAATCTACCATCAAAATCATGTGTTCTTTCTAGTAAACCAATGCTTCTACAGTATACATGCATTCGTGCAGTAATTTGCTATTTACTTCAGTTTGTTTAAGTGAACTGGTCAGTGGGTCTCAGTAGCAGCTGGTTCAAGTGCAACTCTAGCCCTTCCTGAGATGAGAGGGTACACAATGAGACAACACGATGACTGACTGGATGAGTATAGTCTTAGTAGAACTATCACAGCTTTAGGGTTTGACTCATTAAGCTCCTGCTAGGGGTTTTTGGCCTTTCACTTCCCCCCTTTACTGAAATGTCCCTCTGCCCTCCCCCCCGTCTCTCTGGGCTGTAAAAACAGAGTCTCTGTGTACCCATCCCCAGTCTGGTCATTACGAGCCTCCCAAAATGGGTTGTGGAGGGCAGGCTGCAGCTGTCCTTGGGTGACACATGAGCCAGCCATTCGGAGACTCGACACCATTGCTTAAGCCCATCAGGCAGGACAGAAATGGCCCTGCCCGTATAAATCAAGTCTCCAGCCTTGGTCATTAAGCTCACCAAAATAATCAGCCCCAGACTGCGGCCAACACAGTACTGTTCTACAGTCAAACCCTGAGATATTGAGTTCCCCCTTGCTCTCTTTTATCAACCTAAATCATATTTGAAATCATTTGAAATGCATAAACTGTGCTTGATTTCGCTTTCTTGACACAAGGGAACCAATAAAATCTAATTATGGAAATGATGCCCGCCACATCCACCACACCGCAAATTTTTAAATGTTTTTTGTAGACTGATTCAACCCAGATCTAATCCTGATCCCGATCTGATGAAAGGGAGTGACTCATTGAGAAGAGATCTCAATTTCAGAGCAAACAAACAAAACAAAATGCTGTTTTTATTCTATTTGATTGAAAGATCTTGTCTTCTGATTTGAGGCATTTGTATTTATACTGTATATATTCATTGTTATTTTAGCTGAGAGAGTCGTTTAAGGACCTCAAGAAGAGGTTCAACAATTTGAAATTCAACTACATGAAGAAAAATGACAAGTCAAGGAACCTGAAAGCGGTGAAAAACCAAATCCAGCAAATTGAGGTTTACATTGAGAAGCTACAGGTAAGACAAATCCAGCTTGCACTGACTGTATCTTTTGCACTTCGATGCCAAACTGCATTTCGTTGTCTTAGTATTTGTACCCTGTCAATAACAATAACACACACCAGTGGTGCACTCCCCACTGCACTCCTGTCCTGCTGTTAATTCTTTGTCACTGCTCCAATCTGTCCTTCATAGTTTTGAGGCTGGCTTTTGCCCTGACCATGACAATGTGTGTCTCTTTCTCCTCTGGTCTCTTCATCCAGGTATTGAAGAAGAAGATGCAGACGTTCACAGTGAAAGCGTCGTCCAGTGCAGAGAAGCATCTGATGGGCAGCAGTCCGAGGGAGGTCGAGGATGCGGTGAATGAGCTACAGAGACAGCTTGGAGACTTTGACAAGAACGTGGAGGAGTATAAGCAGAACTTAGACATGAGCGTGAAACTGCAACAAGCTATGGAAGAGGTGGGCACTAGACGCAGAGAACACATGTACAACATGTTTAAATGGTTTCTTATCTTGAAAGTAGTCTATGGCAGGGCTATGTAATTACATCTGTACCATGTAAATATGACCATCAGGTTAAGGAATCATCTAACTCATTTTGTAATTTGGGTGAACTATCCCTTTACTGAAAAAAGGTCGAAAAAAAAGGGATCAGGGGGGAAATCTTGAATCAGTGATCATAGAACAGTGTGCGTGGGGTGTGTGAGGAGGTTACACCGACATTGGCATGAGAGAGCGATTACTACCACTATTGTCTCTTCTGCTACTTTTGAATTTCAGTATCAGTTCTGGTGTGATGAGGCCAGCGCTACCATTGTGAGAGTAGGGAAATACTCGGCACAGTGCAAGACCAAGGAAGCGGTGGCTGTTCTCTACAAGCAGTTTGAGAAGTTTGTTTGGCCCACGATCCCCCAGCAAGAGGAACGAATCAGCCAGATCACAGAGCTCGCTCTCCGCCTGCACGGTGAGAGGCCGAACATCAACACAGAACACCGCCATGCCGCTCATCAACACAGAAGACCACTCATCAACACAGAACACCGCCATGCCGGATTTAAAAAGCATTCTTTAGGCCATGGCCAGATCTAACAACACATTTGTTCAAAGAGATGGCTTTGCACACACACACTGTGTGCGATATTGAAACTGACTAATGTACTGTCTTTGATGTAGGCGCTGAGGAGGGAAAGAAGTATGTGGAGAAAACTGTCACCAAACACAATGAAATAGTGGAATCTATAAAAGAGCTATGTAATGGACTGATGGACTTGGAGAATAAACTGCAGGTACGAGAAGTTGCTTTATTATCATCATCATTATTATTATTATTATTATTATTATTATTATTATTATCTAACTACTGTGTTATTATGTGTGACTTTATGTCTGACTAATTCCATTTCAGACTGAAGCATTGAAGCAGCAGGAATTGGAGTGTCTCCAGCTGGTAGACAATTCAAACCAAGCAAGTGAGAAGACAGACACCAACGCTCAAGATTCTCTTGATGTGGTAAGATGTAAACAAAACAACATCCTCAAACTCTGTGCAATCGATTTCCTGCACTGATGATTTTTATCATTTTGACAGTCTGAACCGAAGGAAACTGGACACACTCCTGAACTCACCATGGGAGCAGATGGCAGACAGATACCCATCAAGAAACTGAGCAAGAAACCCCAAATTCGCAAATCCAGGAGCCAGGATCTTCCAGATAAACTCCACCTGGAACATCACAAAGTGCCTTCAGAGAGTCGCTCCTACACCCAGGAGGCCTATTTGGAGACCAGCCGAGTGGAGACCATCACCAGCAGGTCCACCATGGAGAGAACCGAGCAGCTCCACAAATCCTACTCCTGTACACACACCTTCAATCTCTCTCGCTCTCCATCAGAGACAGACAGGAAGGCCTATGCTCTGCATCAGTCAGGCCAGGACTCCCAGGCCTCCCCTCCCCCTCCTCCTGCTGTTCCCTCGGCACCCAGCTTCTCAGACATCCAGAGAGAGTTCCAGAAGAAGGAGAGACACAGTTCTGCTCAGAGGACAGGCCAGCCCTTCACTGGGTTTCATACTCTGGTCAGTATTGTAGTGTGTTTTATATGTCTGCTGAGTCGTCAGTTTTACAATGTTTTGTGATCACATTTGTATTTTATTTTATAACAACAATGCAGTTGACCTGTACAACAAACAATGAGTAATTAAAGTCAACAAACAATGATGATTAAATGTTTTACAACAATGCAGCTGACCTGTACAACAATATATATATATATATATATATATATATATATATAATATATATATATATTCTTGTCATTTTTATTTTCTTACTATCATCCTCTTGCTGTTTTTTTTACCGCTGTATGTAAAGCACTTTTAATTGCCCCTTGCCTTCATCTTCTCTCCTCTTTTACCTCTTAAATTCTCCTCTAATTCTCTCAGAGTGACGGTCCACCTGTGGAGCTGTTCTCCCAAGATGCAGCGGGAGGGCAGACGGAGGCGGACGTTCAGCAGGAAGTCCTTACAGAGGAGTCCCTGTCCAATGATGAATACGAGTGCACTTCACCCGATGACATCTCCCTGCCCCCGCTCTCAGAGACGCCAGAGTCCAACATCATCCTATCGGAGAATGACCTGGATGACGGATTCTGCCTCAGCTCCCACAGCGTTCACATCAACCAGTACAACCACCAGTTCCAATCCCACGTCAACGACCCCAGCCCTCCGAGACGTGAGCACGTCTCCAGTCTGACTGAGAGCTATCCCTCCCCTACCGGACTCCTGAGCTCCAAGTACAGAGCCGAGTCCTCCTCTTTTGTCCAAAGTCCCCTGACTGTCCCTGCCCCGAGCCTGGTCTCCAACACTCTGTCCAGTATCCTGAAGAGCAAGGGCATACCCAACCTGCCATCAGGGCCCGGTGGCTACAACGAGCACCACCATACGTTCTACTCCATGCATGAGAGGCTCACTGAGATGCAGGAGTGTGTGCATGATGACCCCGGCGCGATTTGCTGCAGAGCTGCGGTTGAAGCTCACCCCTATAACATGCATGTAGACCCCCCAACCCAACTAACCCCAAAGCTGCAGGACCCAGACCTCTGCAGGCCCACAGCCATCCGAGAGGAAATCAGGCTTCCCTCTGCCAGCAGAGCCATGGGGAACCTAGCAGGCCAGGGCCCTAAGTTCTCCAAACTACTGTCTAGTGCTACCGTAATGGAGGGTTCTCCCGTGACCCTGGAAGTGGAAGTCACTGGATTTCCAGAGCCTACTTTAACATGGTGGGTAGCCTATAATAAACTAGAGCCGTAGGGATTCATTGACCTTCATTGATATAAAACGTTTAGATGTATTAGTAGCGTAACAGCAGAATGTCACATTTCTAATCAAATTTGTGTTACTTCTTACTGAGGCAAAAGTGTCACATTAGTGTAAACGATGATTGTTTATTCTGCCATAAATAAACAAGTTGGGATAACGATGTACATTGATCAATTCCAAAAGCATCAGTCTGGGAGGAGAGGACATATTCAGACATGATAAGATATTTTTCTGACCTGCATGCAAGTGATACATATGTAACTTCTAGATATGTAACACATTTTCCATTTTGTTTAACAAAATCATTTGGTGTTCCGACTAATATGACCTTTTGTTTTGGTTCCCTTTAACAACACAACTTCCATAACAAGTTTGTCCATTAGAATATTGAATAATCGTGTTGTTTTTGTGCGTAACCTCCCCTTTTGATGAAGAGAATTATGATTGTGATTTCTGTCTCCCATCTGTGATTGTGTGATGTGATAATGCACTTCTTGCTTCAGGTTCAAGAATGGCGAGAAACTGACCAATGATGAGCACATAGAACTGTCCCAAAAAGAAGGCAAACATTCACTGTTCATTCAGAGGGTGGCCGAGACTGACGCAGGCCTGTATGAGAGCCGGGCCGCCAACCCCGGTGGCTCTGTCTCCTGTAGCGCCGCGCTGCAGGTCAAAGGTAACGCTGCCTGTCCTGACCATATCCTCTCTACCCTCGACCTGGACTGGCACACCTGTTTCGGCACCCTGTGTGTTCTCCTGTGGCTCCTGTACTTACTGGTGTTGTGAAGAAAATAAAGTGTGAGCTTTTCACTGTCCAGATACCTTCCACTCCCACTGTCCCCCGATTGTAATGGAAAGCAGGGCTTTGCACACAGTACACTGCTTAACCATAATGTCACCTGTGATGGCTATAGGGAAGCATGAGATATCACCGTGGAACCTGACACCCCCAACACCACCCCTGTGTATGAATGTGCAGTTTATTTAATCTGTGGCTGATACTGACTGAGGCTCTTAAGGAGGAGAAGTTTGTAGCTGAAATTCATCGTTTCTTTGGTAAATGAACCGTTGACATCACAAAGGTAGTTTCCTTAGGCCCCTTTCTTATGTTTTTGACTACAGAACATAGAAACATCACTGTCACAGACACATCACTGTCATAGAAACATCACTGTCATAGAAACATCACTGTTTTCAAATGATCTAGACACTGGAGATAATGAACATGGTGTTAAAAAGGGGCGATGTGCCCCTTTAATGTAGCATTTAAAGGGGTGGATTTCCTTTGATGGTGCATTGAGTCAAAGGAAATAACCAGGTAAATACTACCTTACCTATACTATTTGAACATAGAGATCTTAACATGGTCTGCCAAGTTGCTCTTATACCCGTGCTCTAACACTGTATTCTAGAAGCAACATGCACATGCTGGTACATAGACATGTCCACTGTATAAACATGTACACTGTCATGGCTGGAATGTCCTCTCAACAGCCTTAATGCTTTAGCTACTACAAATAATATACTGTAGTTCACCGTTTCACATAAAACATACATCTCTGTTGAATCTCCTTCATATGACACTTTAGATATATACCATCTAGATCTATATTGTGCATACAAGATGTCATTGCCTACAACTAGTCTGAGACTAAAAAAAAAAGGGCTCTATTTTCTACTACAGTTGTTTATTCAATAAAAACTTGTACTGTACTAGCAGATTTGTATTAGTAAATAATCCATTCAGTGTAGAATAACATCATGATGGCATGAAAAGTTCAAGGACTTATAATGATTCAAGAATGATGTGTTCTTTTTTAACAATGATAAACTATTCAAAATGTCTTCAAAGAATACCCCATGAATATAATTTCATATTTTCATTGTTCCTTAGAGATCTTCATTTACCATTTGAAGCTGTAGTAAAGCTCCCATCCATAGAAACACCTTGTATTGTATTGTAGTGAGTTTAACTATGGATATAGGGACCTTACACCTAGAGTAAGGATATTTCATCATGGAACAGGATCTACAGTTCTACTGTAACTTCATACACAATTATCAAATTAACAGATTTGTATTTGTGTTACAATTGATGAACTTAATCTATCACTTGTCACTTCATCACCTTACACTATACTCAAATAACCCCCTGGATGTCAAATAACCCCCTGGATGTGCACCAAAGTACATTTCAATAACTGTCACTGAGGCCACACCAATAGATGTGAACATGTATCTATTTTTACATGACAAATATATTTATTACACAATGGGTAGTACCTATACTATACTGAGGTTATTGATTTGGCACCACTAGGCACCCTTTAGTAATAATTAGTTACCAATTGTGTTGAATTGTACGAGGTAAGTGCCAAAAAGTGTTTTTCTGGCAAACACTGAGTAAATGCCAGTGGAAACAAGATAAAGCTATATATATATTTATGTTACGGTACATGTGGGAAGGTTAGGGTTAGGTGCTAGGGTGCTACGGTTAGGGTTAGACATGCCAGCATGTACCAAGTCAACGTAGCACCTAACCCTAACCCTAGTTTTCCCACATGTACCGTATTCCCACATGTACCGTAACATATACTGTGTATATATATATATATATATATATATGTATGTATGTATGTATGCCATTTAGCTGATGCTTTTATCCAAGGCAACTTACATTGCAATGAGTGTATACATTTCAGTATATGGTCCCAACAGGAATCGAACCCACAACCTAAGCGTTGTTAGCGCCATGCTCTACCAACTGAGCCACAGAGGACTACCACGTCCATGTCTTGAAGTATAAGAAGCAAGCATGTACAAGCTGACTTACAGTGTATACCGTTGTAGGTTAACACGATCTCTCAGCAGAGCTGCGGTCCCCTGTCCTCAAGTTACACTTTAACTTCCCTTCACTGGGATGATCAGATGCCCCCCAACCACCACCTCCAACAACCTCCTGTGGTGTGAGTCTGAGATATCAGCCTGAGACTGGCCTCAAAGTATCTGCAACAGATAAAGGCTGTTCTTGATTATATTCCTGGCTAACATTTAACATGGAAAGGAAACATTTTATGTCTACATTTTTGGCATTTAGCAGATTCCTTTATCCAAAGCGACTTACAACAAATACATGTAACTCAATACTGGAAACAGTCTAGTTTGTGTTAAGTCTAACTCTCAATGATGGACAATTTTTTTGCAATGCAAGTTTATTTGGCGAGACTGAGTGGTGTGCATCCATCTTACCAGCACCTCCTTAGAGAGTACCACACTCTGTTTCACCGAGGCTCAGAGACTGCTGATAGGGCTTTCTTACCGCCAAGGAATCCTTCCCGTTCCTGTTCTGGAATCTCCAAACCTTGGTGCTGTCTGGTGAACCAGCCCGCGTTCGTACCAGTGTAACCAGAACCATCAGTGTCATCAACGTTGGGTGACGAAGGGGCGGGATAAACACAAATGTCACAACAAGATGGCAGCTACTGCACTGGAAATTTTGATAATATCTTCCACTACACTATCTGAAATAAACACTATTTTCTAAGGAAAAAAACTAAAGACTCTTTCTAAACAGGTTATCTTACTAACCAGCTGCTCCAATACTGGAGAATAGAAATGGCTTACGAAGTTTGTGCGTGTGTGTGTGTTTGCTGAGCATGTGAGGAAGATAGAGAGAATGATGACATTTATGATAATTTTTGGAATCAGTAATGATTAGATTTAGATTAGATTACATTTTGTCACCTTCCTTCTTGCTAGTCTTCACAGCCTAGAATATGACACACCCACTGACGTCATGGTTCTAGTTTTTGGTTTGCGCTGAGAACCACTATTTTCTGGTTCCAGCTGCGAACCAACTTTTCAGGCTCCTAATTTATTTTCGGTCTGAACGCGCCAGCCTGTTCCAGACTGGGTTTGGGAACGTGAACCAGAACGTTTCCTTGGTGGTGTGAAAGCCCTATGATTGGAGCCTCCTGGTCCTGGGAAGAGACTTGGGGCCTCATTTATAGAAAGTACTTTGGATAAAATTTGATCTTACCCGTGTCGTACATAGAAAACCACGTCAAAGTGGTGATTTATAAAATGTCAACGTGAGTCAATTTGACCGTGGAAACGATCCTAGCTCTACGTCAGGTATTAACTTGCGTACGCACATTACCTACTGGTTATGCAGAGTTATTACAGGCATGTGAGCCGCACTCAAACAACACAGCCGTGAAAATGTGTTAAATTCAAGATTTAAAGGGAACTGATGATTGTATTTCAGTCTACAAGGCTATTGTAGGGTGTAATCATTCTAAATTGAGGCGTGATAAAGGTGAGATTCATTGTGATTCCCCAGGATTCCTCTGTATTTAGCATTATAAGCCCTGTTATAAGGTTATTTAAATTACGATCATATGGGTCCATAATATCAACATTTTGACATACACAATGGATCTGGATGGGCGTACAGAAAATCCTTAAAAAAACACCATAGCCCGCAGAGCAGAGCGCATAATATATTATGTCTAATTGAGTCAACTGGTATTATGCTTCCCACATATATTTATCATCATATTTTTCAATATAAAATGGAGGTATGATATGGCATATACAGTATATACAGTATATGGTACATGGCAGTCCCACGTGCCCGTCCCACTCCAGTTCTGCATCCAATTGAATGCATGCAATGATTCAAGTAGATCTATAGACTCGTTTTCAAAGACGGGAAGCTCACCGAGTGGTCACTGGTGTCCGCACTAGTGACAGGGCGTAAATACAAAGCTCATTCACCTGCGTTCAATTTCAAGTATATTTGGTATTTATAGAACGACAGACGTACACAGTTTTAAACAAGCGCAGCCCGTTTTATAAATAATGCTTATGTCCGTTTAGAAAAATCTGCTTACGTGCAAGTCAAAGATGACCTTCAAGTACTTTTTTTTATTTATTATAAATGAGGCCCTTGGTTTGGTCTGTCGAGGTGTTTTCTTTGAGTCAAGTCAGGTTGACCCATCACTTTGGGACACACACTCGTACCCTCGCTGAAAACCCCTATTCAATCTCACCTGGTACATGCCGGTTACACTTGTAAAGGTAGCCAGTGTGGCCCTAGCGTAAGTGGACGTTTCTGTGGAAAGACAGTAACTTTGTATTTACTGCAAAAGTATGTCACAACAGTAGATACGTTCTGCTACTTACCAGAATTCAACACAATTGGTATCAAAAATGGTGTTTGCAATTAGTGGTGATGGTTCAAATGAATCCCAAGGAAACAAACAAAGTAATAGGTTATTGTGTAATGACTATTCAGCCATGTGGTTTCTAAATACTTAAAAATGGCTGTAACTTAAATAACGTGCTACTAATCAAACAGTACCATACACAATGCGGTTTGGTCTCCCCAGTATATGCATCTGCTGCTGCTCACTTCCTCTCGGAGGCTGGAAACCAGGAGGTGGGAGAGGACCTCCAGCTGGAGTGTGTCATGTCAGAGAAGTCTGCTCCGCGGGTCATGTGCTTAGAGGATAGTGTTGTAGCTTGTGGAGAAAGCATGGTGAGTTGTCTAATATATAAATAGCCTCAGCGTTACATGTTCAAAACATATTTATAAATACATGTATGAAGAGCCGAATTCCAAAACACTAAATTGTTGGTCATGTGACATTTATCATAGAAAATCGCAACAATCCAGATGGATACATCTTCAAGAATATTATTATTATGTAAATAAATAGCATGACATGGCGACTGTCCTTTCAAATGTATACTACATGATATACATTTAATAATGATGTTATGTTTTTCCCTCCAACTCAGGTTGAAAGCCAAAGTGACACTCATGTCCTGGTAAAGAGGGCTGTTGTGTCAGACTCTGGGACGTATGTGTGTGCTGGCAAAAACCAGGAGGACGAAGCTTGGTGCTTAGCACAGGTGCTAGTCACTGGTAAATGCCTACCTGGTACTACTGTATAAACTGAGAAAGTTGTGTTTCATCAAACAACAGTGCCTATAGAACTACACAGAACATCTACAGTGCCTGGAATCAAAATACATTCAAGTATGATTTTTTCCTACTGATCGACATCGTTGTTCGACACATCAAAGTGAAAGAAAAATAACAATTATAATAATTTATGAAAAATGCACTCAATAGACTCCATTCAACTTAGAGAAACATGTTGAAGACATTTTTACATTTGAGCCAATTTTAGGAGAGCCACAGCAAGGAGGGTATAGACGTTTGCAAACACGTCTTCCCTGTTTTTCTTTTTTTATTATTTCAAATGTTTAGAATGTTTCTTTCTCATTCAAAGTGTCCAATAGGCTGTATAGATCAGTGCAGAGAAAATCCTAATTTAATGTATTTCGATTCCAGGCTGTGGGGTATCAAAAAGTGAACCTTTTGAAAAAGGTTGTACACTTTCAATAGGCACTGTAGGTAACAATTATTTGTCCTAAACTGTACAATATCAATATAATGATATCTCAACTGACCTGTGTTGTACCTGTGTGCCTTGGTAGAGCTGGAACAAAGGGTTCCAGAGCCATCTGAAGATTTAGAAGAGACAACAACAGGATATTTACCACAACCAACTGTAACATGATCGTAAATCAATATGAGCAAGAAGTGAAATGTCTGGGAGAGAAAATACCCTTATTCAAATAAGGAATGGATTTATCGATTGTGGTTTTACAGTGCACACACAAACTTTGTTATGTCCAAAATTAACAGTAAAGCAAAAATTGTATAATTCACCAATCCATTGCCGCCAACAATCAATAGCTGATTCATTGCTTCTATTTCAGAGTGCTGTTGATTAGTAGAGATCTTTTTCACAAGCAGATGTGGTTTTCACTTACCTCTCCTGTACATTATCTTTGTTCTTTCGTTGAATTATTACAGATGTTGGGCTATATTTTAACAGTGTAAAAACACAGGTGCTGGTGGGGGTGGTGACAGTATGGGATGTGTCTGAAATGTTTGTGCTATTTTCAAAGTGGAATTGATCACCTGATGGCCTTTGACATGCTTGACCTGCCTTTTTAGGGGTGCTTGAGCAATTTCACCTCAGCACCCCTACATTTAAAAAAAAGAAAAAGAAAAAAGAATATTCATTAATCATTAATCATTAATTATTATTATTTTCAGATGTTATTATTATATATTATATTATTATATTATATATTTTTAGCCCCATTACAGGTTCAGTGCTTTATTTAAACTGTTTTAATATCCAGTGTTCTTGATGAATCTCATGATGTTACACACTCCAGTACAGTACCCTACGTACATGCACCTCGTAGGTGACGTCAGTCCGCCTTCTCTGCCTCCACGCTTCGCTTCCCGCTGCCAGCGCTGGAGAGAACTTCTTTTGTTTTTTGCGCGAGTGTGCGCGCGAGAGAGAGTTTTTGCCGGTTGGGATGTCTGCAGATGAAAGTAAGAAAGTTTAAACGTTAGCAAATATAATTGCTGAATGTTCTGACAGAGAAAGTTGGTTCAAATGGGTCGTTACGTGACCTGGCTAGCTAGCTCAGAGGTGATTAGATGAGCTAGTCTGCTAGCACACTTTCCAGCTAAAGAGCTAACTGGATTCACTTTATTATTTTTGTTTAAGTAGTCACAATGTTTCTAATTTGGATAGAATTGGGCTTCATGGTATATTTACAGTACATGGACAGTGGATTGAAGCACCCTCACTCATTGGAAATGTCTGTTTTTCGATAGATGGACATCAAAATGACATTCCCTGACTGCATTGCCCACAGCAACCCAATATTAAATTAGAATAATGTTATACATTGATATGGATACCTCTTATTAGATTATAAATACTCTAGTGAAGTTGTTATGCATGCCTTTTGGGATTTTGAGAGAGAGCAGGATGGAGTCGACACACACACACACACACACACACACACACACACACACACACACACACACACACACACAGGTGTGAAAGTGGACAGGTAGTCAAGACCACTACTGTAGTTATAATGCCAAGGCAGCTTCAGTTTTGCCCACATTCATTGCAGTGGACTCCACAATGATTTCACATAACTATAGCAGTGTATTGATATACTGTTATATCAAATGTGGATTCTCCCCAACCTCCTTACATGTATTTATGTCACAAATACTCTGTTTGCTTTATTTATTGTCAGATTATATGTCATTTTCTATTTGAAAACAATATCTTTGTGTGTGATTGTCAGTGCAAAGAGGGAGAGAGGAGGATGGAAATGACAGAGAGAGAGAGCAGGAAGAACCAGGTGAGAAAGTGGACAGATAGTGAAGTCAAGATTGTTATAGTAGCAAAACAGTAATTAGCTGAGAGAAAAAAACATTGGGGGAATGTATGGATTTGTTGTTGAGTTGTGAAGAAGAAGAATTGCTTAATGGAATTCAGGCGCGCTGTGAGCATGTCTTGAACAGCACCACCCTCTCTCTTGCGCCTCAGATAGTTTTTTGGCAAGCATCACTTCCACTGACAAAAGTTCAATATGGTAATGCAGTGCCAGTTTTGACAAATGTGGCTCAGACAAGAAGTGGACTGAGGTTGGACAGCACGCCTGACTGCCATTAAGCACACCAGAAAAATGCTTTTCAAGTTCAGAGACCATTCTGTCCAGACAAGGAAATAACTTCACTACCTGCCCCACAAGTCAACTCAACAACAAATCCATACATTCCCCCAATGTTTTTTTCTATTATTTGCACACAAACAACACAGACATAAGGGGCCGTATTTTTAGACGCCGCAAAACGGACTCAAGTCCAAACACAGGCAGGCATGTTGGCAATTTGTGTCTGTGGGAACTGGTGAAAATACCACAGCACTGAAGCGCTATCTCGCCTGCGCTCAGATGGGTGGAGTACTGGCAGGGGTTTAAGATCAGACCTTTAGGGGGGCTCAGCCCCTAGAGCACAAACTGATTTGCCAATGTGTACACAACTGCATGTGTGTGTGTGTGTGTGTGTGTGTGTGTGTGTGTGTTACTATGTGTGTTACAGAGTTGTCAATTTGTTCAGCTACTCTGCTGACCATTGTAGACTTGTTAATAAAAGCATTTCCTCTTACATATATTATACAATAAAAAATAAACATATCTTCTTCAACTATTTTGTAAGCTTACAATCAACTTACTTGGGGATCAAAACACCAGCCCCTGTCACAACTAGATACATGTATTACACTTGTATGCTGAACCTTCACATATATTTTGATAGGTTACACAAATTCCGACCTAATACAAGAGGTAATACAGAAGACTGACACTGGACCGATTCTTATCATAAACTGTGGCCAATGTCGGCATTGAGGCACACACGTTTGACAGCCATATACACACCAATCTCAAAGTGATCTCAATGTATGCATTAGTTTAAATATCACAGACTGGTAGTCTTTATTGTGTGCTTTCATAATTATGTTGATTAAGAAATGCATTTGTTACAGTTATAATGTAGGCCTACACAAAACACTTTATCTGAAATGTAGACTTTATGCTGAGCGGTAAAAAGAAGCTTGATCTTTTTTCCCCCTCAATAACATGGACCACAATAAATGAAGACATTCACCGGTGTCCATGTTTATGTAAAAACAATTGTGCACTTTGTAAGTAATGGGACAGTGAAGCATTGTTTTCTTCTTCTTTCTATAGTCCAAATCAAACAATTACTATTGAGGTTAAAGTAGTAGTAGTAATTCTAAGCTTTTATTTGATGATATTAATGTATATATGAACTAATAACACTTTTTGCACTTTTTATACATACCCTATTTCAGCAACGTAACGGGACATATTTTTACCTGAAATGTTGCTATCAGGAAATGTTCTGAGTGGATTTATACAGTGGGGAAAATAAGCATTTCCCAACTTCTTACAACCTCACAAAGAAAAACCTCACAAAACCTCACAAAGAAATGAACAGTCTATATTCATTTTAACAGTGAGAGACAGAATATGAAACAAACAAAACAGAAAATCACATTATATGAATTTTGAAAAATTATTTGTGTTTTATTGAGTAAAATAGGTATTTCACCCCCTAGCAAAACATGACTCAGTACTTGGTGGAGAAACCCTTGTTGGCAAGCACAGTGGTCAGACGTTTCTTGTAGTTGGTCACCAAGTTTGCGCAGATCCCAGGAGGGATTTTGGCCCACTCCTCTTTGCAGATCCTCTCCAAATCCTTAAGGTTTGGAGGTTGTCGCTTGGCAACTTGAAGCTTCAGCTCCCTCCACAGATTTTCTATGGGATTAAGGTCCGGAGACTGACTAGGCCACTCCATGACCTTAATGTGCTTCTTCTTGAACCCCTCCTTTGTTGCCTTAGCCATATGTTTTGGGTCATTGTCATACTGGAACATCCATCCACGACCCATTTTCAGTGTCCTGGCTGAGGGAAGGAGGTTCTCACCCAAAATGTCACAGTACATGGCCCGGTTCATCCTCCCCTCGATGCGGTGAAGTCGTTCTGTCCCCTTAGCAGAGAAACAGCATAATGTTTCCACCATCATGCTTGACGGTGGGGATGGTGTTTTGGGGTCAACGTCAGTATTTTTCCTCCTCCAAACACGGCGAATCGAGTTGATGCCAAAGAGCTCGATTTTGGTCTCATCTGACAACAGCACTTTCTCCCAAGCCTCCTCTGAATCATCCAGGTGTTCATTGGCAAACTTCAGACGGGCCTGTACATGGGCCTTCTTGAGCAGGGGGACCTTGCGGGCACTACAGGATTTCAATCCATTGCGGCGTAGTGTGTTACCAATGGTCATCTTCGTGTCTGTGGTCCCAGCTGCCTTGAGATCATTAACAAGCTCCTCCCGTGTAGTTCTGGGTTGATCCCTCATCTTTCTCACGAGGTGAGATCTTGCGTGGAGCCCCAGACTGAGAGACCGGGAGATTGATGGTCAATTTGTGTTTCTTCCATTTTCAAATAATTGCACCAACAGTATTCTCCTTCTCACCAAGATGTTTGCCAATGGTCTTGTAGCCCATTCCAGTCTTGTGCAGGTCTACAATCTTGTCCCTGATGTCCTAAGACAACTCTTTGGTCTTGCCCATGGTGGAGAGGTTGGAATCTGATTGATTGATTGATTCTGTGGACAGTTGTCTTTTATACAGGTAACCAGTTGAGATTAGGATTACTTTCTTAAAGTGACACTGTGTGCCTCATGGTCACATAACCGGTCTGTGGGAGCCCGAATTCTTGCTAGTTGGTAGGGGGTGAAATACTTATTGTACTCAATAAAAAAAATTCTGGGATCTTAAATGAACCTACCATCAAAGGTTCATTTATTTGTAAAATCAGCAGGGGGTGAAATACTTATATTCCCCACTGTATCTGAAGATTGACTTGGCCAGTCAAGAACCTTCCACTTTTTGTTCCTGAAAAACTCCCTATGCTATAGCAGTATGTTTGGGATCATTGTGTTACTGTATGATGAAGTGCTATCCAATGAATTTGGAGGTATTTGTACTCGAGCAAACAAGATGTTTCTGTACACTTCAGAGTACATTCTAATGCAGCCATCAGCAGTGACGTCATCAATAAAGACAAGTTAGCCAGTTCTAGTTCTAGTTCTACTGTACAAGCCTAACTATAACACCCCTCCCCCATGTTTCACAGACGAGGTGGTATGTTGCAAATCTTGGGCACATCTTGTTTCTCAAAACTTTACTCTTGTAATCACTCATGACAATATTATGAGTGATTGAGTGTGAGTACTTTTCTCACATAATTCACTCAGAAGTAAAAGAAGGAGAAAAAAAGCACCTACAAAAGCCTGGAAAGGCATGTTTTTTTTTTTTTTTTACTTACCTGATCGGATAATTAGTGGTTTTCAAGCTAGCCTAATTGTTCTATTACTTTTGGTGTCCTGAAATAGGGGGACTATGTATACAAAGTGCTTCCATTTGTAAATGGTGAAACCAATGTACACAAATACCATTAAATAAAAAATATTATATATTAACCTCATAGTAATTATTTACTACTAAACCAGTAATTACTACTAAACTAAACTTTTTAGAATAGAGCCAAAAGAATAAAAAAATGTTTACTGTCCCATTACTTGCGCAGGGAAAAGATTTAGCTTTGCTTGCCAAGACCTACTTCTGGTCATCGGTGAGATTAAAACATTTTAGTTCTATGTTTGTGGTCCATTGTCAATCTGTAAAATAAAGCGGGAGGGCTCTGCAGCTCTTGTGAATTCACAAAACAGTTGACGTAGGTGAGCTACAAAGGGTTTCAACAAACGACTTACAAACTATTTCACGAAGTAGACCTACTTGGCGCTACAAAGCTTTAGAGAAACAGCTCCTGCTCGATTATTAGATGAATGTGCAGAATGTAATGTACATGTAATCAAATAAATATAAATGTGAATCAGCACTGAAACATTCTGGATTTTATTGGTTGGTATTGTGTGCAGGGGAAGGAAGGGGATTTTCAAGAACTTAAAGCCTACATTCACATGTAGAACTAAGTTTCATGCAACCCTTTTCTCACATAATTCACTCAGAAGTAAATAGTAATCCAAATCTTTATATGTCACTAAGACATCTACATTTGCATACAATACGTTGGCACAGCAGTTCTTACAATACCTCCACCGGTGTATTTACTGACATTTGTAAACAATGGTCTTTAAAGGCAATCCATTTCCTTCACCGTCTCTGCTGGCATCATTTATCCCTGTCTGGCCACTGATGTGATGATGGGGGTAGTGTAGTCCAACACTTGAGTGACAGCAACAGCTTCTTTCCTTTTGGTCAATCTATAGATGACAACAGAGATTGCCATGGGGATAGTGTTAGGAAAGTAAAGTGTGGATCGTTCTTATACAGAAATGGAATGTCATATAAAAAATGTTTTCTGTGTAAAACAACTGTAGTTGACCCATGCAGTGACAACAGTGCCTGGACAATGTTAAGTAAAGTGAGTGACAGATGTGAGGTTGCATAAAATGGCCACCAACACCCATAATGCCTCTGAGCAGCAGACCAATGGGGTGGGCAGATGCCCTGATGATGCTGAGTTGCCCAGGGGTATATAAAGTAACACAACCATATTGTCACTTCTGAGCAGTTGGAGCATTCCCAGCCTTGCCTCAGGTGTAGGGATTGCATCGGAAGAAAAAGCAAAACTACACGGGTTACACACTGTGTAGTTTTGTTTTTTGGGTTTCGTTAGGCTAAACTGTTCTCACATTTGGATTTTCCAACAACATTTCTGGATAAGGAGATTGTTTTTGAAGACACAAAACTTCTGGGCTTAGTCCCATCAATTCTAGGCACCCTGTGGATACAAGTAAGTAACTTAAGTTCATTAAACTTTGACCCTGTGCCAATGCAGTGTTTCACTATTCATATTTGATTCTTATATGGCTTGAATTGACATAGTTCAAAAGAATGATATGAGACAATGTGTGAACCTAATTTGGGACAAGTGTGTCAATTATGCTATGGGAAACATTAAAGGAGGTTTTCTTTTTAAGTTGTCAACTTTTTAAGACTTTTCATTTTCAAGGTTATTATATGGTGCAATGATTTGAGAACAGCCAAGAATAGCCCCTGATAGCATTAGAGTGGTGTCCCAGATGGGTCATGATGTCTTTTTAAGGGAATCAGCAGCAGGGCTATCAGTTGCACCTCCAGCTATGTGCCACATGGTGACTGTCAGTCAAGCCTCGTCCAGGATATTTTTAGATTCTGCTGTTTGAGTTACATAGACCCACTGTTATATCGGAAGTTTACAGTGCTGAGTGGTTTTGCTATTCAAATCCATTGTTAACATTGTTAATGGATTAGAACAGTGGGTGTTATGGCCTTTTTTTGAAGTGTTTATCCTGTAATGAATGAATGGTCTTTATTGTCATTAATACAGTACAGGTACCATACAACGAAATTTGGGAGGGGGGGCTCCCCTCGTGCTAGGAAAAAAAGAATACTAAAAACAAGAAGGGAAAAGAGCTGGTTTACATAAATAAAGGCTATATACACTATCCACTATACTATACTATACAAATAAAACACTGTGCTGTACTCTATGCTATGCTATAAATATCCTAACATTTCCTATCTCTGAACCTTATGTACCCGAGGGTTGTCATATTGCACATAGTGTTATTGCACATTCATTTAAAGTGTCGCAGTTTGCAGGTTTGAAATGTTCACAGTTGTGTTTCAGTATTGCACTTGATTACAATCTAGTAGCTGCCATCAAATTGTCTAAGTGATGAACTAGATGAATTAGATTGTCAATGAGATGAATGTGGCTGGTCAAAGTTTAAATTGAGTTAAGTCAGTATCTGTCAAGTGATACCTGCTGGCTACTGTATCTATGGATGACGAATTATTGTGCTATGTTATCTTTATTTGTACCATATTTCATTGTGTCCTTGTTCATTGATTAAAGAGTTTTCACACTCTATGGATGTTTGGGGAATCCAAGGGGCCAGTTTTCTGTAAATAGATTAAGCCTAGTCGTGGACTAAACCACACTTTCAATTGATACACCATGCCAGTCCTTTTAGTCTAGGATTTGGCTAAATATAGGTCCCATAAAAAATGCTCCATATGTACTTAGATAAGGATTGAAGTACTGCCCAATTCCTATTATTGTATGGTTGAATAATGCCTGCCAATCTAACTCCTGCTTTGTCAAAATGTTCAATCTATAAATAAGCTCTCAAAGGGTATTTGTAACTTTACTCTTGCAATGTTTGGTATTTACGTACATTGTAATTTGGATTTTCAACTGGTCATCTAAAATGAATGAATGAAATCACGTTTTGGTTCACAAAAATAATCCACCTGCAACTTAAAATTGAATAAATTGTCTTGTAATTTAACCGCAACAAATAGTTTGGAACTTTATGGATTATGGAACTTTATGGATTATGGAACTTTATGGAACTTTATGGATTATGGAACTTTATGGAATATGGCCTATGGATAAGCTTAGTTGTCGTTATATAGCATCTATTATATTTTCACAAATGTACTCATTACATGACATAATATCATTCTGGTTGTGTATGCTAAATGAGTGTTGATGGAAGGCTTGTTGGACAGCTGTTGTTTAATTGAGTGGGGGGGATGATTGTCCTGAGTGGTGAGGCTGGCCAGTTGTTCCAGGCTTGTCTGTGAGCTGTCAGGGGGGAGCAGTGTCCCAGTGTTTGACCTGACACCCAGACCCCGTGGAGCCGCTCATATCTCAAGTGACAGGCTCCTTTAAGCCAGGTGCTGGATGCAACACTGCCATTAGAACTCTCAGCAGCTAAAAATAAAAACTATGAGCGCAGATGGAGATGCTTTGAAACTGAGGTTTTCCTGTAAAATTCAGAGATGAGCTGAGAGGTAGATATCTCTTCTATCTCTTCTATCTCTTTGTTGGTTTGGTGATGTTTTGCTTCTGTTGTGTCTCTCAGGGTGCCTACCAACATGTCAACAACAGCGCCAACGTTTACACAGCCGCTACAAAGCGTCGTGGCACTAGAGGGTAGTGCCGCGACGTTTCAGGCTCAAGTTAGTGGTAAGCAGACCTCTTATGTCCTTAAACTGTATCCCACTCAAGAAATAGCAAACTTAAAGGGACTCCAAAATCAAAGTTTGTGAGATATAATTTCAGATTTCAAAATCTGTCTATTGTCAGGATGATTTAATGTCTCACACCATCTGTTGTGTGGATGCCTCATCATCAAATAATGGAAAAGATCAGCACCAAATAATATCAGGAAATGATGACAAGTTTATGTATCCATACATTGATAACAGATTTACAATAGACTACTTTTGAGGTCTGAAAATATTTCACAAACTAGTTTTTTTGGACTGGAGAGTCCCTTTAAGAATGTCTAAACAGAGGTACTCTATTATGTTTAATGAATCAAGAATTAGTAGCAAAACACATCAAATGTTTCACCATCAACAGGTGCTCCAGTTCCTGAGGTGAGCTGGTTCCGTGATGGCCAGGTTCTTTCTGCTGAGGCTCTGCCCGGCGCACAGATCTCGTTCAGCGATGGCCGCGCTGTTCTGACGATCCCTGCTGTGACCGCCGCACACAGTGGAAGATTTTCTGTGAGAGCCACCAATGGAGCTGGACAAGCCACTAGCACCGCTGAACTTCTTGTTACAGGTGAGAGGGGCCACAGGAGAGCTGGTCTTCTTCTCTCTCTTCTTCTGTTCAGTAACTTGAGTATATGAATGAATGAATGAATGAATGAATGGTCTTTATTATCATTGATATAGTACAGGTACCATACAACACAATTTGGGAGGGGGGGCTCCCCTGGTGCTAGGAAAAAAAATACTAAAAACAAGAAGGGAAAAAGAGCTGGTTTACATAAATAAAGGCTATATACACTATCCACTATACTATACTATACAAATAAAACACTGTGCTGTACTCTATGCTATGCTATAAATATCCTAACATTTCCTATCTCTGAACCTTATGTACCCGAGGGTTGTCATATTGCACATAGTATTATTGCACATTCATTCATATACTGCTGATATAGGACACATTAAGTCAATATAACTTAATGTGGTGAGGTATCATTTTGAAATGACCATGTAATGAGTGCACAAGTTACTATTTGATATAATTGTTGTTTTTAGAAGTAATAACAGTATTATAACACAGCTGCACAGCTATCGTATCACTCCCCCTTTAGCGCTGGGCTACAGCCAAACACTGTACCTTATTCTAAATGTGATTTAAATTTCACAGCGGAGACTGCGCCACCCAACTTTATTCAGAGACTTCAGACTATGACCGTGAGACAAGGAAGCCAAGTGAGACAGGATGTTCGTGTGACAGGAATCCCTACACCTGTGGTAAAGTTCTACAGAGAGGGAGCTGAGATACAGAGCTCCGCTGACTTTCAGATTATTCAAGATGGAGACCTTTACAGTTTGCTAATTGCCGAAGCCTTCCCAGAGGATTCTGGGACATACTCAGTTAATGCTTCAAACACCAGTGGACGGGCTACCTCTACTGCTGAACTACTGGTTCAAGGTGAGTAGAATGGTTAATGCATGCAGTTATGGTGTATGAGTTAGTGTGGTGGTAAGTTTGTGTGTGTGTGCATATAGCCTTGTTTATACACGCGTGATTGAGTGTCCATGTCTAGTATTAAGGCATGGCTACAAGAAACAAGATAAAATAGAACTGTATTGCCACACAACAGAGATAGGTCAAATTAGTTTCCAGTATGGTGGGGAGCTCTACATTCACCGACATACAGCTATGTGACAGGACAGACAATACAGTATACTGTGTACATTATTATGGAGAAATGAGTGTGTAAGGTGCAGTAAGATGTGCAAGACTGAATGTTTCACAGGTTACAGTTTGATGTGGTGTGGTATCATGTTGAAATTACTATCGGCCTACAACATGAGTTACTATTTCATGTAGTTTTGTTGCTAAATTAACAACAGATACAAGGTACAAGACAGTGTTAATACACAGGTATGGAGCTATATAGTGTTAGTGATGGGTTAGAGGGTGGGGTGATGATGGGTGGGGTGATTTCCTGTCAACATATTCATTGTGTCTAGGTGAAGAAGAAGCCGTACCTGCTAAGAAGACTAAAACCGTCATTTCAGCCTCCCAGATTTCTCAGTCTCGCCAGACCAGAGTTGAAAGGGTAAGAGAAGTCTTACTTATGGCGATGTTCATGAGATAAAATGCTTTCAGTTGATTAAAAACGCGCATTCTTATTGTTCGGTTTGGTTTTCAGAGTACTCATATACAGTCCAGCACTTCAGCCATGATGGAAATGCACGTTGAAGCGGGTGTCGTGACCCAGCACCTATCACACAAGACTCCCCCACGTGTGCCTCCAAAGCCAACCTCCCAGTCCCCGAATCAACCATCTCTGGCATCCAAGGTCGGAGGGGGACGTCATCAGTCTCCCTCACCAGTCAGACATGTGAAGGGGCCCACTCCGACCCCAGTCAGGTAACACTTTACTTTCTAATCAGTATTACATTTACCAAAAAGTGAGAGGATGTGCTTAGGTTTTCTTTGAGTGCAATGGTATTATTTAAGAAATAATATTAGTAGAGCATTTCCTTCAGTCCTCAAAAGGAAAAAAGAACATTGTATCGTAGAAGGACAACTTGAGTTTTAATCGCTGATTCATTTTCTCCCTCAGACCTGTGTCCCCCGCCTCGAGACTCGCCTCTGTCTCACCCATCAGACCTGTGAAATCACCCCTGACCACACGTAAACAGACGCCGCAGGGTGCGGACGTCCTTCCGCCTTGGAAGATGGGAGAGTACATGGCAGAGGCAAGCTACACTAGCATGACTTCTGGATCCACCAGCGTCAAGACCTCCGCCACCCATGTCCACATGGAGCAGCACTGGGAGGGCTCCCAATCACAGCAGCAGCAAGTGTCTGGTGGCCCTGTCAGAGAGGTAATAACATCCCCCTTGTGCCACCTCCATTTTGTCAGAGGGCCATCCAGTGGCGTGTCTGTGTATGTGCATGACATTTTCTATGGCTTGAAAGATTGCTCTGTCTCTTTCTTGAGGAAATATGTTTGAGTGAGCATAATGTCAAACATTTAATGGATCTTGAATATAACATGACTTATTGTGTAGTTCAAATGATGTGACGATGCCTGAACATTTTTTATTTCTGACGGTTGGATCCTAATTCCACTAATGTATATATATCAGGAGCAGCATAACCAGGATGATAAAACAGTTGCGGTTGCCACCGTGGTAGCTGCAGTGGACCAGGCACGCAGCCGCAAGCAGCAGTCTGGTTTTACAGAGCTGTCCAGTACACAGACAAGCACCTCTACTGTCCACTCACTGTCCACAGGGGAACAGGTAGAGAAGGTCTACAATCTACTGTACAACCCTGTCACCTCTTCACTTCCATCCAATAGTCCCCTCACTCTTCACTCTTATCCCCGGCAGACCTTGAAAGTTCATCTGAAATCTCAGTTGATAACCTACAGTTGATCATCTTTCATATTTTTATATTTTCCTTTTTTTCCGTTTGCTTGGCTCCCCCACATGTTCATATCTGTACCGTTATCATCCACCTAATTGTATTCTCCTCCCCTCGGCCATGTGTGTCATATAGATTACACCAGACTTGTTTTTTGAGCAAGACCTACAGACACACACTGATGAGACTGTGGTAGAACACAGAGATTTGGAAATCTCCACATCTTCCACATGTACACTGATGACTCAGGAGCAGGTAGTTTAACTTCAGATGACACGTCGAAGTGAACACTTCTTTGATCACGAAACTAAAACCACACTCTTTACCTGTATACTGTATGAGCAGCATTTACGTAGACACCACAACAGTCTCTGTCTTCTCACTAAACAGAGCACTATCTGCACTATCTGCACTTTTCCACGTTTGACAAATAAGGTTGGTGTTGTCAAGCATCAGTGATGTGATCAGACCTGGGTTCAAGTAGTAATTTGTAACAGCAGCTGGTGAAACCGAGAACAAGTCGGTAACCAATCAAATTGTTCTGACTTTTGTTCTGAACAATGTAAATAAATGTCAACGTTGTTGAAAATCAATGACACACTCGCTAGTCAAGCCAAAATAAATATTGCAATGCAATGGATTTGATGAGTAATCCCCACTACTACCTAGTTAACTATAACACTACTTAACATTGTTAGCAGGCTCACAAAACAAGCTGTGTTAGTTGACTAGCGAGTGTGTCATTGATTTTCTACAACCTTACGGTCGAGGACTGTGTAGCTGCCGTACCAGGCGGCTGGTCTGTAAAAGTTTGGAAGGATCTGGGGGTCCATACCGAAAAATAGCACACTGATGTCTTTGAAACAATTTAAAATATTATTTGAACCCAGAACTAGATGTGATTAGAGTGTGCACACGTATAGGTCTTTCCAAGTCTGAACTACATGTGACTGAATTCCCGGTAACTAAATTGAACAACTGGATGCATCATGTTTGACACAACTCAACTCAACAAAACTAACATGATTCCATTTTGATGGTTTCCCAGATACCGACTTCAACTGAGCAATCTAATGGCGGGCATGGCTTCATTTGTGTCATTTGTGTCAGGAAACTGTCCCTACGCTGCTTTACAGTGTTTGTGTCATGTCAATGTCAATCTGTTTGCTGGTTCTGTATCAACTGCCATGGATGAGATGAGATCTATGTGCTGTATATCTATGTACATTCACTGCTTGTTGTCTCCAGGGTGAGGGTGGGAAAAAGGCAGAGGCCGTGGCTACAGTGCTCGCCGCTGTCGACCTAGCACGCGTTCGGAAGCCTGAGCACGCAGAGGTCGGTCTTGCTGAAGAGGAAATGTTAGAATCTGATCTGAAACAGCAGACGATGCTGATCACTGAGCAACAGGTCACTGTGAAAATGCCCACTGCCATTCACACTTCTGATGAACAGCGTATTCATATGGCTCAGGTTTGCTATCTTTCCCCAGAAAGAAATATACCGTTTTTCTCAGAGAACATGATATACCAAGTTATTGAATGAGTTGGTTCTCCTCTCACCATCACCCTCTGTTGAATTTAGATCCCTACCACCCATGTGGACACTGCTCTAGCACCATCCCCAATTCCACATTTCACAGTTTCAAAAGTTACTGTCCCTAAACCTGACCATAGCTATGAGGTAAGCATAGGTACAACTATATAGAGTTTATGTATAGGTAGTAATATTTACTTTCTGTTTCTGTATAAAAAACATAATTTCATCTTTCATCTCCCATATTCAGTTTGCACCGTCGTTTTGCGTAGGGTAAATTGTACATTCTGAATAACTTAATCATCATCTCATGATAATCCATCAAATTCAGTCGGGCAATATTATTTTATTTGATTCAGCTAATATCGCGCATAAACTAATAATCAGAATTAGTACCCATTGTCATTCACAATCTTTCTGAGTTCTCACTTAACCCCAGTGATCATACTCATACAAAGCAAACATTTCATAATGCTTTGTTATGGTTTGTGATGATAATGCTGTTCTCCTTGGGTTGGTCAGGTTTCGACAAGAGCAGGTTCTGCTATTGTCACACTGCAGAAAGAGCTATCCTCTACCTCTGCTGCTCAAAAGATCATCAAGCCAGTCAAGCCTCCATCTCATAAGGTTGTGGAGACAAGAGTGATGGCAGAGTCGACCCCACCGCCATTTAAAGATATCACTGAGAGATATCAGACGCAGTTCGACACGCAGTTACAAAGTCAGATAGGCGCTACATATACAGGGGGCATGGAGCAAATGTATGAGGATTGGGAGCCACAGGTTTGTAGTCTGGACTGTTGTTCTCTCTTCGCCACAATAACATTGTGTGGACTCTCACCTGTGTGTCACTCTCACCTGTGTGTCACTCTCACCTCTTCTTTCACTATAACTCCACAGCCAGCTGTCTGTTCAGACCCCATGGAGGAAACCCACCCTGCACCTCTCTTCCTTTTCTTTTCTTCCTCTCTCTGTTCTCAGCCTGTTGCACCACTGGTCATTGCCTTCAAGGATTCAGTCTAACTTCCTTCCATTTCATCCATCTTACACCGTTACAGAGTTTGAATTGAGATGGTGAGCTTATTGTCTGGGACTTTCTGGGACTGATATGCATTTCTTTTCCACAGGTTGAGGAGACACCAGCAGTTACTTTGCCTGCTAAAGAGCCAGCTGTGCCACCCACTCTATTGGCAGTGAGTATTTATCGTATGGCTATATTCCAGGTCTAACAACTTATTGTTATCTGATTAATAATATATTGTGACTGTATCTTTTCTTTTCCATATCTTTCAAAATGGCAACAATCTCATACAAATATTGCATTTAATTTCCAGGCATTAAAGAACACGACTGTGACTGAGGGTGAGTCTGTGACTCTGGAATGCCAGATCACTGGCCACCCTGCCCCTGGCATCATGTGGTTCAGAGAGGACTACAGAATTGAGAGCTCCATTGACTTCCAGATTACTTATGAGAGCACATATGCTCGTCTGGTGATCCGTGAGGCCTTTGCAGAAGACAGCGGTCGCTTCACTTGCACTGCCACCAGCGAGGCTGGAACAATCAGCACTTCCTGCTACCTGCTGGTCAAAGGTAATAACAGAACAACAAGGTCAATGACTTGTACCCCTGATAGAATAGGCTTTTGCTAGATCAATGGAATGAAACAATAATATTTGACCAAACCTATAGAGGTATAATGGTTGTAAATGGGGAAATTATGCACTCCTGTATTTTGAATGAACAAATGATCAGCTCTCAAATCAAACAAATAGCAGTCAAGTCATATTTCACAATTCAAGTCATGAAAACAACCATTCGACCAACTGTAATTACATGTGTTTAACAATCAAATCAAATGCTGTTTAATTGGGGATGGGGGTTATGAATAAGCTTCTTAAAACGTTATTAATTTCTTCGTTCTAGTATCAGAGGAGATTGAGAGCCGAGAAGAGTTGACAACAGTAACTGAATTTGGAACTACACAAGAGAAACAGTAAGTCATTACATTTCAGTCCACTACATTGAGAATCTTGGCCGATTCACAGAATAGTGTCATTATGTGGACTGAGCAAAAGATAGTCATGTTATATTGCAGATCAAATATGAATTGGTCTTGACAAAGATGTTGCTATACATTTTGCCTGCTAGGCATTTACATATTGGACACTGGTTGGAACTTGAGCCTGACTGCAGAATTAGCTGCTCTGTACACAACAAATTACAAACATTGATGTTGCACCCGACTCTCAATTCAACATTATTACAGACAAGCAAATCATAGTGAAACTATGCGAAGCTAAGCGAAATTCCTTCATTGAGCTATGGAAATGGAAATGCCAAATGAAATAATCTTATTCAAGCACTGTTTAACATTTGCCCTAATTATCTCTTCCAAGCTTTGCCATGGAAGCAAAGGAGGAAACCATGTCGGAGGTGAGTGGCGTTGCAGAGTCTGTGGAAACGACAGCTACCACTCCCTTCTTCATTAAGAAGCCAACAGTACAGAAGTTGGAAGAGGGTGGACGTGTGGTCTTTGAGTGCCAAATCGGAGGCAGCCCCAAGCCTCATATTTTCTGGAAGAAGAGTGGAGTACCCCTTACTACTGGATACAGGTACTGCATTTTTCATTAGTCTTAATTTTCACAACTGAGTGTAATGATAATTGATTGTGCTAACTTGTATTCTATATTCATCTAATAGATACAAAGTTGCCTACAAGAAGGAAACTGGAGAGTGTAAATTGGAGATCTCCATGACATTTGCTGATGATGCGGGAGAGTACTCCATCGTTGTCAAGAACCAGCTTGGAGAAGCCTCTGCCTCAGCCAGCCTGCTTGAGGAAGGTTAGTATTTAATATTGATATGACCACATTATGAAATAAATAATACAATTCAAATTGTACAGTAAATCAAAATGGCAAAACATATATACACCTAGCTCATTTGATCATCTTTATTCTTGTTTACAGAGGAATATGAAGCCTACATTAAGAAACACGAAGAGACATTTAAGACTGAAGTGACTACAAAAGTGGTAGATGTACCACCTGTTGTTGTGAGTGAATATGACCAGGAACAGATGTTCATGCAGAGGAGAATGGCCCAGCAAGCACAGATGAGGCAAACCTTTGTGTCTGAGCAGGTATTTAGATCAAAATAAGTCCAAAATTAGAATTGTGATGTGTTGAAGTTTGGTTGTTCTTAGCCACTTCTATCACCATACAGAAAATGCAAAAAAAGCTTTATTATAATGTGATCACATTTCTTATAGGAATTCCAAATATCTGCATTTGAGGAGAGGATTATCCATGAGATTGAGTTCCGCATCCTGAAGATTACCTACCAGGAACTGGTGACTGAGGATCGGGAAGAGATGGTCATGAATGTGGCAGAACACGAGTCCGTGCAGTCGACATTTGACACACCCGTGAAAAACTACAGGATCATGGAAGGAATGGGGGCCACTTTCCACTGCAAAATGGGAGGAAATCCACTGCCCAAGGTAATGAAGGAATGGTATCAAAATACCATGTAGCAAATGCCACTAACTGTTAATATTGAGTTCTATCAAGCTTATTTCTGTTTTGTCTTTCTCAGATTGCATGGTATAAAGATGGCAAGCGCATCAGGCATGGCGGCCGGTACCAGATGGAGGTTCTTCAGGACGGCAGAGCCAGCCTCCGTCTCCCTGTGGTGCTGCCAGAAGATGAGGGGGTTTACACAGCATTCGCTAGCAACATGAAGGGAAATTCGGTTAGCTCTGGCAAGTTGTATGTGGAGCCCACTGCAGCAGGTGGAGCTCAGCGATACACACCTCAGCCAGAGGCAATGCAGAGAATTAGGTGAGATATTTTGCTACTGTTCCATATGCAACATGTTCTTATGCATTATATTTCAACATATTGTCATCCGAACAACTTAGGAAATACATTACAGAAGCATGACTGATTTTGATATGAATTTGCTCAGGTCTACATCCCCACGATCTCTCAGTCGCTCTCCCGGTCGCTCCTCCAGTCGTTCTCCTGGACGCTCTCCTGCACGTAGGCTTGATGAGACTGATGAGAGTCAGCTGGAGAGGCTGTACAAGCCTGTGTTTGTCTTGAAGCCATCCTCATTCAAGTGCTCTGAGGGGCAGACTGCAAGATTTGACCTGAAGGTGGTTGGTAGACCCATGCCTGACACCTACTGGTTCCACAATGGTAAATGACGTGAAACCATGGCTACCTTGGCAAGATACAAAAAAATGTGTTTTGTTATTTTCTTTAAAACATCTATTTGTTCATTTCCTTACAGGACAACAAGTTGTCAATGACTACACCCATAAGATAGTTATAAAGGAAGATGGAACTCAGTCATTGATTGTAGTTCCAGCCATGCCCCATGACTCTGGAGAGTGGACAGTTGTCGCTCAGAATAGAGCTGGAAAAACCTCTGTTTCCATGACTCTGACAGTTGATGGTAAAGTTTTGTCAAGCAAGCTTTCAAATAATTTCTTACTTGCAAGTGCAAAATCAATTCCTATTATTAATAGCCTACATTATATTGCATATATTTATTTAATGTGTTTCACCATTTACAGCTAAAGAAAACTTGGTTCGACCCCAGTTTATTGAGAAGCTGAAGAACATCAGTGTTAAGCAAGGCACTCTGGTTGAGCTGGCTGTCAAAGCCATCGGAAACCCCCTCCCTGACATTGTCTGGCTGAAAAACAGTGACATCATCTCCCACCATAAGCACCCAAATATAAAGTATGTGTTTTTGCTAACTTATTACTATAATGGGTTTCCCTTTACATTACGTATCAGTGTAGTAATGCTGTAATACAATGTTGTTACTAGAGTAATCACAGGTTAATGCCACAATGCAAGTATTAAGTAAATACCTCTCTAGTCATTTCGAGCCTGTTTCCCATGCACAGATTGAACCACGATTAAGCCTAGTATAGGATTAAATAACATAATCAATAGGAAATATCAATTCATCAATCTCAATTCAATCATGACAATGTATTAATTGACATGTTTGTTATAGGGTTGAAGGTACCAAAGGAGAAGCCAAAGTCCAGATCCCATCAACAGCAGGCTCTGACAGTGCTTGGTACACAGCCACAGCCATCAACAAAGCTGGAAGAGATACCACTCGCTGCAGAGTCAATGTTGAGGTTGACTTTACTGAACCTCAACCAGAAAGGAGGCTAATTATTCCTAAGGGAACTTACAAGGCCAAGGAAATTGCAGCTCCCGAGTTGGAACCCTTGCATCTACGTTATGGCCAAGAGCAGTGGGAGGAGGGTGACCTGTATGACAAGGAGAAGCAGCAGAAACCTCACTTTAAGAAGAAGCTGACCTCCGTCAGACTGAAGCGCTTTGGTCCTGTCCATTTTGAATGCAGGCTGACCCCGATTGGCGACCCCATTATGGTGGTTGAGTGGTTGCATGATGGCAAACCCCTGGCAGCTGCTAACAGGTTGCGCATGGTTAGTGAATTTGGCTACTGTAGTCTTGACTTTGAAGTTGCTTATGCCAGAGACAGTGGTGTCATCACCTGCAGAGCCACTAACAAGTTTGGAGTTGACCAGACCTCGGCCACACTGATTGTTAAGGATGAGAAGAGCCTTGTTGAAGAAAGCCAGTTACCTGAGGGTAGTAGGAAGGGAATACACAGAATTGATGAGATGGAGCGCATAGCTCACGAGGGAGGTCCTGCGGGAGTCACTGTAGAGGAAGGTACTGAGAAGTCAAAGCCTGAAATTGTCCTTCTACCTGAGCCAGCAAGAGTGCAGGAAGGTGACATAGCAAGATTCCGTTGCAGAGTGACCGGTTATCCAACACCTAAGGTCAACTGGTACCTCAATGGACAGCTCATTCGCAAGAGTAAAAGATTCAGACTTCGCTATGATGGCATTTATTATCTTGAGATTGTAGACATCAAGTCGTATGATACAGGAGAAGTCAGAGTGTTGGCTGAGAGCCCGCAGGGTATAGCTGAGCACGTTGTGAAGCTGGAGATCACACAAAGAGAGGACTTCCGGGCCGTCCTTCGCCGTGCACCGGAACCAAAGGCACAAGAGTCAACTGAACATGGGAGAGTTTCCTTTGATGTTGTGAAGGTTGACACACCTAGTGACCCCAGCCAGCCAAAGGAGGTTGTCAAACTGAGGAAGACTGAAAGAGTCATCCATGAGAAATCCACAGAGGAGACAGATGAGTTGAGGAACAAATTCAAGCGCAGGACTGAGGAAGGTTATTATGAAGCTATCACTGCTGTTGAGCTGAAGTCTCGCAGGAAGGATGAGTCCTATGAGGATATGCTTAGGAAGAGAAAGGAGGAACTACTTCATCATATGAAGCAGCTCTCTGAGGCTGAGAAGAGAAAAGAATTGGAAGAGGGCCAACTAACTATTCCCATAATCAAACCAGAGAGAGTACAGCTCTCTCCTAGCATGGAAGCTCCAAAGATCCTGGAACGCATTGCAAGTCAGACAGTGACTGAAACTGAAGAGGTTCGATTCAAGGTCAGAGTTGTTGGTAAACCTGAACCTGAGTGCCAGTGGTTCAAGAATGGAATTCTGCTGGAGAAAACAGAACGTATTTACTGGTTCTGGCCTGAAGACCATGTGTGTGAATTAGTGATCAGAGATGTCACAGCTGACGACTCTGCTAGCATCATGGTCAAAGCCGTCAACATTGCAGGAGAGACTTCAAGCCATGCATTCCTGTTGGTTCAAGGTAAAGTATCTGTTTCTACTTGATTTCATGCAAGGATTATATTAATTCATGTCTCAAGAAACTGACAATTCTGTTTCAATACTAAAACTGGTAAATATGTGCTTAAAGGTGTCGTTCACTCTAAAATCAAATTTCTGCAATGAACCATATGCCCTCACTCCACATCACACACCAAAACATTTAAAATATTAATCCTGGTTACAATGGTACAACTTCCATTGTATTGGAAAATGTGGAACTAAGTTACTAAATAAAGGAGGATGATGACTTGTGTCTCAATGGATTGGACTATAGTATGTGGTTAATCCCAGAAATTAAATTTTAGAGTCAACTGTCCCTTTAATTTTAAGTCAGCCAGTATAGTCCTCCATACGAGTGTAAAGTATATCAACTATGAATTTCTGTATTTCATTTCAGGCAAGCAAGTTATCACATTTACTCAAGAACTGGAGGATTTGAGTGCCAACGAGAAGGACTCCCTGGTTACCTTCGAGTGTGAAACAAATGAGCCTTTCGTTAAAGTCAAATGGATGAAAAACAATGTGGAGGTTTTCTCTGGAGACAAATACAGAATGCACTCAGACAGAAAGGTTCATTTCCTGTCTGTGCTGACCATCAGCATGAGGGATGATGCAGAATACACTTGTGCCGTCATTGACGAGGACCACATCAGGACAAGTGCTAGAATCCATGTTGAAGGTTGGCTATTTTTCTTAGTAAACCGCTTTCACTGGAGTCCAAGTATGATTTATATCATACTAACTTATAACTATGTTAATTATGTAAGTTGTACAATGGCTGATTGTCTTTTGTGCAGGTGCCTCACTCGAAATTGTGAAGAAGCTGGAGAACATTGAGGTGCCTGAGACCTACTCTGGGGAATTTGAGTGTGAAGTGTCTCGGGAAGATGCTGAAGGAACATGGTTTTTCGAGAACAAGGAAATCACTCCCAGCAGCAAATATGTGACCACATCTCGTCGTGGACGACATTCATTATCTGTGAAAGATATCAAGAAAGAAGATCAGGGAAAATATACATTTAAAGTGGGGGATCACAGCACAAGTGCTTCCTTGAAGATGAAATGTAAGTACCTTAGTGATTTGTCTACCTATCTCTGATTCTCAAGTTCACTGTCAAGGCAACTATTACCCTCTTAAGGTGGTGTAAAAAGTTAAACAACGTCTGCATATGGGGTGACTTTATATTAATGTTTCTTTTCCGTAAGTGCGTCCTGTGACACTGATGCAACCCCTCTCTGACCTGACGATCTGTGAGGGTGACATCGCCCAATTGGAAGTGCGGTTTTCTCAAGAGAACGTTGAGGGCACCTGGATGAAAAATGGCCATGCCCTCTCTGCCACAGATCGCATTCACATTGTCATTGATAAACAGATCCACAAGTTACTTGTTGAAAATGTGACCAGAGATGATGCTGGATCTTACTCCTTTGTTGTCCAATCTCATGATATCTCAACTTCTGGAAAATTGACAATTCAAAGTAAGCAACTTAATCAACTTGATTCACAACATTTATTTGAATGGTTTTATTGTCAATGATTTGACTTTTAACATAACCTCTCTTCTTTGTATATCACAGCAATTGATATAGTGACCCCACTCCAAGACGTTACTTCAGTTGAGGGCACCAAGGCTGTTTTGGAGGCAAAAATCTCTGCTGCAGATGTCACCTCAGTGAAATGGTACCACAATGATAAGATTGTGACGCCCAGCGATAGAGTCCAGATGATTGCAAAAGGATCCAAACAGCGTCTGGTGTTCAACAGGACCTTTGCCTCTGATGAAGGACAGTACAAGCTAGCTGTTGGCAAAGTTGACTCCAGCTGTAAATTGACTGTTGAAAGTAAGATTTGTTATTGTGTGTGAGAGCTTGAAAGTGATTGAGTACAGACTTATGCGGGCTCAAATTTATTTTGTTATAATAGCAAATGTGCTTAATTCTTCTCACTATTTGTTGTTTTGGGATATATTTATGTATGTATACTTCACACTGATTTATGGTTAAAAACCTGCTTTGACTAACCTTATTCAACATATTTTGTTCTACAGAAATTCAAATCGTGAAGCATATGGAAGACCGTGTATGCACAGAGACTCAGAATGTAACGTTTGAGGTTGAGGTGTCTCACACTGGCATCGATGCTCTCTGGACCTTCAAGAAACAACACCTTAAAGCCAGTGGAAAGTACAAGATGGAAGCCAAGGGCAAGCGCTACATCCTAACTGTCATTGATGTCATGAAGGATGAAGAGGGCCAGTACACATTTGCCGCTGGTGAAAAGACATCCAGTGCAAAGCTTACTGTGTCAGGTAAGTTTGTTATGTCTGCAAGGAGTATGTATACATACAGTAGGTCAGTGTTAAAGAGGATCATACTGCCATTGCAACGCTGGGCTACCTCAATGCCGCCTCTGTGGCAGACATGAGTTGTAAAGACAGACTATCCTTCACAGCTCTTACCGCCTACTTGTGGTGGCTTTTGTCATTTCTGAAAAAGATCCATTTGATCGTTTGAAAAGATCCATCCTTCTGTTGGTATAAATTACTGACAGAGCTGATATTATTGGTGTTCCCTCCAAATAATCACAAACATATGCAGATCAGATCATAAATGACAGAGGTGAAGAGGATAATGGTTTAAATATCAGATTATCTTAATGAGGACCAAGCAATGGGACCAACTTGTGTTTTTCAAATATCCTTATCATACCGTCATCATGCATTCTCTCAGAGGCCCTACCGTATGCGCAGGCAGCAAGCAACATGCAACAGTCCGGAGAAGCGGAGGAAATGTTTTAGCTCAATTTCACATGAATAATGAATGAGTCAGCTTTTAAAATGCAACCTATGGATTACAGAATATTCATGCAAGACAGGTGTAAGGATTTTGGGTTTCAGTGGGATTCAGTCCACAGTTGATTATAAATGTGCCCACCTGACCTTCCCCCAACTCTGGGCCTATATTCATTGCCCATTACAGACCCATGAAACACTCCCTTTGAAAAGAGATTGTTCTGTCTGTATATACATTTATATATATATATATATAAATGAAGACACCACTCACTGAAGACACCATCCTTTATGGAACAAATACACATATTAAGCAGGCTCAATGATAAAGGAGGATATGGGTCTTTTTTTTTTAATAGGGTGCCATTTGGACTTCATAACTTGTGAAAAATATATTGTAGATTTATCTATTTTAATGTTCTATTATATAAAGGACATATATAGCTTGCTGAAAAACATAGTGGTCGAGCTCAGGCACCTACAATTAAAATTGTATTTAAATTACCCTCTGTTAGTTGAATAGGGCTAACAGAGTGGACATTAACAGGGTGGACACTAACAGGGTGGACATTTTGAGTTAAAGTTAGCCTTTAGCCTGCCTGTGTTAGCATAATGCCTAGAATGACCATGAATACTTGATGAGGAATCTAATTTGCACTAAATACTTAAAAAAAAATAAAAATACATTTGATTGATCTCCTCAATATTTAGGCCTAACAGGGTGGACACGTTATGGTCAACCACATTAAATTCACTTGATAAAAACATCAACATCAGATGGTAAAAGAGGTAGAAAATCACACAGCTTACCACATTTGAAATCCCCTCCACTGATGTGATGTCACCTCATGAGAGTGATGTGATTGAGAAATATGGTTTTCGTTTAAAAGGGACATTAACACAGCTTAACAGGGTGGACAATGACCGCAGGGACAAACATACAACCTTAATTTTTTGTACAAAATATTTTATTTTTTAAAAATAAAAACTATATTAATAGATATAATATAATAATATATTTAATAGATATTGATCAGGAAAATGAAATAATAATAACATATTTGGAAATGTATATGTTTTTAATAGTTATTTTTGGGATTGAAGTTGAATGAACAACACTGGGGACATGGCAAAATCCCATTTACATCTTTAACCAAAGCTTGTAAAATGTAAAAAAACAACAACTTAGAAGCCCAAATCATTGTATTCATAATAAATAACAATTGACTATACATGAAAAAACTAATGGTACTAGTATTTGGCCAGATTTAGACAAAATACAACATGATTTGTACTGGGGACGGAAAAGGAATATATATATTTCCTCCTTTATCATTGAGCCTGCTTAATATTTGTATTTGTTCCATAACGGATGGTGTCTTCAGTGAGTTCTTAGAACTTAAGAAAAATGAGATCTATTTAGGGTTAGGGTTAGGGTTAGAACAAAGGCTTGTTCTATACACTCAGTGGAGACGTTTCAGCTAAACTTGTGGCATAATCATTGACGCTAGCATTCATAATCGTAATCAGGAGGGTCTGGAAATGATTTCAGATTGTTTTCCTCGCACAGGAACTCCAGAGGATGACAGGGTGATCACTTTGACAGACTTGCAATTCCTCCTCTTCATCCTGGTCGCCTTACTTATCACAGCAGAGATACTCATCATGGTTCTGTGATGTGAATAATAATAATAGGAATAAATATTTCATTTACGAACACTGTTTTGGACTGGAAAAAGTGCTTTCTAAAATAACGTGTGGTACTTGACACTCGGTTTGTGTATAAACATGTTGTAACTGCCAGGGGTGTTCTAAGGGGAGTGAACTCATAGATGTTCGCCTGTCTGTCTCTGGTGGCTGTCTTCTCTAATTGTGTGTGCATACAACAGCTAATGTTCGACTACTAAGTACATTTCTGGGGGTTATATTATTATTAGGGAGGATGTTGTTTTTCGGATATTCGCACTGAATCTCGCCACTCCTTTAAATCTGATTGCAATAAATGTTATGATTTTATAAACATTATCATGACTATCATGACTCAAAGTTATCAAAGATAAAGTTGGTTCCTTATTTTCCTAATTTTAAATGTGCAGGATTGCCGTACATCTCCATTATCCTTCAAACGTTCACATTTCTCCATGTTCCTTTCTATATGTGACAGCAGCTGGTGAAAGCGGGAACAAGTCGGAAACTGACCAAATGTTCAGAATCTTATTCTGAAAAATGTAAATAAATGTCAATGTTGTTGAAAATCAATGACACACTCGCTAGTCAAGCCAAAATATTGCAATGCAGTGGATTCGGTGAGTAACCAAAAAACACTCCTACCTAGTTAGTGTAGAGTAGTGGGGATAACTTGACTAGCGTGTGTCATTGATTTTCAACAACATTGACATGTATTTACATTTTTCAGAATACAAGTCAGAACAATTTGGTTGCCGACTTGTTCCTGCTTTCACCAGCTGCTGTCACATATTCAACCTTTCACCTTTTTCCATGTTCATTTATATACGTATATACATTTATATATCATTTATTTATTGTGTCCTCATGTTACCAGGTGGAGCTATAAACCGACCCCTATGTGACCTGACTGTTGCTGAGTCTCAGACAGCTGAATTCGAGTGTGAGGTGGCCAACCCAAGTACTGAGGGCAAATGGCTTAAGGATGGAAAACCTGTGGACTTCAATGACAATGTCAGGAGTGAGAAACTCGATGCAGTGAGACGTCTTGTTATTGTCATAACCAGACCCCAGGACATCGGTGAATACACTTACCAGGTTGCAAACTCAAAGACAACAGCCAACCTGAGAGTTGAAGGTACGTTTTTATCTTCTGAATGGATTTAATACTTTTTTTTCTGAATTGGTGTTATCAATCAAGAATGCTGTGATTTAAAGCCAATGTTGATTTTTTTCGTAGCTGTGAAAATCAAGAAGACCCTGAAGAATCTAACTGTCACTGAGACACAAGAAGCAATTTTCAGTCTGGAGCTCACCCATGAGAACGTGAAGGGCTCGCAATGGATTAAGAATGGAGTAGAGATCCACTCTGGTGATAAATATGACATCACAGTTGTTGGCATGGTCCACACTCTGAAGATCAAGAACTGTTCCACACAAGATGAGTCTGTGTATGGATTCAAACTTGGAAAGCTTTCTGCAAATGCCAGATTGAACGTTGAGTGTAAGTTAAGAGTATTACATTATTTACATTGTCATTCCAAAACACCAAAAATATGAAATCATGTGCATCTTTATGACCTCTTCTTAATCTCTCTTTCAGCAATTAAAATTGTGAAGAAGCCTAAAGATGTGACATCACTGTTGGATGCCACTGCCTCTTTTGAGCTGAGCCTGTCCCATGACGACATCCCTGTGAAATGGATGTTCAATAATGTTGAGCTTAAACCAAGTGAAAACATTAAAATGTTGTCTGAGAGAAAAGCTCATAAGCTGATCATCCAGAATGTGAACACTCACCATGCTGGAGAGTATACTGCTGTCGTCGGACATCTGCAGTGCAGCTCATCTTTATATGTTGAAGGTACTGTATAGACAGCTAGAGCATCATATGATGGTTTTATGCAGTATATAATGGAGTAGCCTACATCAAGACACATAATTACATGATTTAGTTATATCGTTGTGTTCTATATTCATTCATTCATTACACCATTGCCTTATTGACTACATATTTGCATTTGATTTCTCCAGCCCTGCGTGTCACAAAACCCATGAAGAGCATTGCAGTCCCAGAGACTCAGGTGGCCACCTTTGAATGTGAAGTGTCACATTTCAATGTTCCATCCACCTGGCTGAAAGATGGAGTGGAGATTGAAATGAGTGAGAAGTTCAGGATCGTGGTGCAGGGCAAACTTCACCAGCTCAAGATCATGAACACTAGCAGAAACGATTCTGCGGAATACACCTTTATCTGTGGAAATGACAAAGTCTCGGCAACTCTGACCATTAGCCGTAAGTTCACTCTTTACTATTATTCAATTACACAATTACAATAACAAAATAAATATTCTATAATGATTTCCTGTAACACTTTCCTTTGTTTCTTAGCTATTTTGATCACCTCCATGTTGAAAGACCTCAATGCCAAGGAGAAAGACACCATCACATTTGAAGTGAATGTCAACTATGAGGGCATCACCTACAAGTGGCTCAAGAATGGTGTTGAGATTCGGTCTACTGACAGATGTCAAAGTCGCACTAAACAGCTAAACCACTCGCTTACCATCCGAAATGTTAATTTCGGTGATGGTGGAGACTACAAGTTTGTGGCTGGTGCTGCAGCGACATCAGCTAACCTTTTTGTTGAGGGTAAGTTACTCTTCTGATTTGAGGATGGATTTTAGGAAGGTGTCAATACATTTAAAAACGTTTTAATTCCGTTTGTTCCCTGTTTCTGTGCTCTAGCTCGTGTGATTGAATTCACCAAGCATATCAAAGATATCAAGATAACAGAGAAGAAGAAGGCCACTTTTGAATGTGAAGTTTCTGAGCCCAACATCCAAGTGACATGGATGAAAGATGGACAGGAGCTAGAACTGTCTGAAAGGTATTTCTAATTAGTATTATTATTTTTTGCATAATTAGAGACCCCTTCAAAATACTCCAGTCTAATGACCCTCTGATATCTCTAAAACACCTTTACAGATTCACAGCCTCCACTGAGAAGTTTCTGCACCGTTTGATGATTCAGACAGTTCGCATGTCTGATGCCGGTGAGTATTCTGTGGTGGCCGGTGCAAGCGTGTCCAAGGGCAGTCTCACTGTGGAGGGACGTGATGTCCGGATCGCAGAGCCAGTGGAGAAGGAAATCACGGTGAATATCAATTGACATGCTTCTTTAGAATACCAAATACAGCAATGATTTTTCTATTTGTATTTGAAATATTAAAATCGAAACTTGTGTTCTAGGTTGTTGAGAAACAAAAATCAACATTTGAGTTTGAAGTTAATGAGGATGACATTGAAGGCCGTTGGCTTAAGAATGGCGTTGAAATCCAATTTGAAGTTGAAGACAGATTCAGCTATGCTGCCATCAGAAAAATCCATCGTATGACAATTACTGAGACCTTCAGAAGTGACGCTGCAGAATACACTTTCATAGCTGGGAGGAACAGAAGTGTTGTGACACTTCATGTCAACAGTAAGTGAAACTTAATGGTCTTGTTGTTATGACAAAACTTTCAACTGGGTTGTTACTTATGTTTTCTTGGTTACCTGAACACAATCTAACAGTAATGTATAGCTACAGGTATACTGTACACCAAACAGCAGGTCAGGAAGTTTTCCTTCATTCTCTCCTTTAGTCCCAGAGCCACCTCAGATCATCCAGCACATGCAGCCTCTGTCTGTGGAGGCCGGCAAACCTGCTCGCTTCTCAGTGGAAGTGACAGGCGTCCCTGAGCCCAAAGTGTTCTGGTACAAGAACTCCCAGGCTCTCTCCGCTGGGTTCAAGTGCAAGATCCAGCGTGAAGGAAACGTCCACACACTGCTCCTTATTGAGGTGTTCCCAGAGGACGCAGCTGTCTACAACTGTGAGGCCAAGAGTGACTGCGGTGTTGCCACCAGCTCAGCTGCACTGAATGTGGAAGGTAACAATTAGATTTGATCTCTTTTTATTTGTTATCAAAAAAGTAGAGTGGAAACTTTTCTTATTTAAAAAAAGAAACCAACAACTTTATTGAGATGGTAAGAATGGAGGAGAGAGACGGGTGAAGAGGGAGCGCAAATTGTAAAAGGAGGGCATACTACACGTATTGGAGGTTTTGCTTGGCCAGCACGTATTTAATGATAATGCAACATGGATTGGATAATGGAAAACAACTTCATATACAGACAGAACGTTTTGAATATATGTTTAGCTGACGCTTTTATCCAAAGCAACTTGCACTGCAATGCATACATTTTTCGGCATATATGGCCCCAGCGGGAATCAAACCCACAACCTAAGCACTGTTAGTGCCATGCTCTACCAACTGAGCCACAGAGGACCACACTGAAAAAAAGTGTACATGGTGAAGGTTACATCCTGTTATGAGTCCTGATGATAAATGGTCAATTCTGTTGAATGTGGGGAAATGTCTGATAGCTATTAATGGGGTTACTCAGTTCAAGGGGGTTAAATGACCTTACTGTGTTTGTCTAGTTCCAGAGGTGGTTTCTCCTGATACCGGAGCTCCTCTGTCTCCTCCTGTGATTGTGTCACGCATCAGCAACACCTCAGCCGGCGAGGGCGAGTCTGCGAGGTTCCAGTGCCGGGTTTCTGGAGAGGGTATGTTTCTTATCACATTGTTGGGTGAAATTGTGATTGAAATGACAATATCTTTATTGGTTTCCTGTGGATATTTGTATGGTTATTGATGTTTATCATATATAGAGTACCAGTCAAAGGTTTGGACACGCTTTCCCATTCAATTGAATGGGGAAGTGTGTCCAAACTTTTGACTGGTATTGTGTATGTATATATATATATATATATATATATATATATTATTATTATTTATTATATTTTTTTTACAACAATTCTGTCTTTTCCATTCCACAGATATAAAGATAACTTGGTACTGTGGTGAAAAGGAGATCAAACAGTCCGACTTCTTCAAGATGTCACAGTATGATGATAACTGCCAACTGGAGATTGCCAGAGTTTACCCTGAAGATGAGGGGGAATACACTTGTGTAGCCAGGAACTCAGCAGGAATGGTCTCTTGCTCTGGAACTTTGAAACTTGATGGTGAGTTTGAAAACCTTTCTGTACCAACAAAGTTTCCTATTAAGTGAATTTGTGCATATATACGCTTTGGTTGGCCACATGTGTTGTCGCTGTTACTTTTAATATATTCACTAGGGACCAAAGACAACTGATTTCCTTTTCTTTCTTTTTTTTATTTTTACTTACCTTACTTCATATGCAGTCGTGTTTATATCCACAACATGCTACAAATCATTAAACATGCTTCCTTGCAGGGCAAAAACAAAGTGTGGATAATGCATCAAAATCTCAGAAGCATGTCTCAACCAGCTTGTCAAGTGTAAGCTTGTCAGGTGTAAAAAAAGAGCCTAGTGGCCAGAGACCCGCTTTTATTCATCCAATAGTGAGCTGCACAGTATCACATGGGGAAGTGGCGAGGTTCCATGCTTGTGTGTCCGGCATGCCAAAGCCAGAGATAAGCTGGTTTCATAATCAGCAGCCAATTAAGCCTACAAAAGATATTGTCTTTCATTTCGATGAGATGACAAATACTGCCACGCTAATCATAGTTGATGCTTTCTCTGAGCATGCTGGACAATACACTTGCAAAGCAACCAATTACGCAGGAGAAGCGGTGTGCACAGCTACCCTTGCAGTAACTAAAGAAGGTAACTTATTATTTAGCTATTAATTAGCTTGTTGTCACACCTTATTCATCTTTTAATCACACTTTTCCTTTCAACCCAAGCTTTACATGAAATCAACATGCGTCTTTTCCATATTTACTTATACTAACCTCACCAAAAAAAGACTATAGTGCTTATATACACCGAATGTACAGTAATCAGCTTTAGTAGAACACCTCCTAATTTTGCCATTTAGCAGACCTCCTCTTGTCATTCTCCTCACTCTGTCACCCCCTGTACTCCTTGGTTGTGAAATCACTTTCAGGGAAAACTATGTGCTTTGCATGCTGTATGTATGCCATCTCCTTACCTTGGCTTGAGTGAAACTGGCATGCCATAAACTTTACATTATTGTAACATGTGTATTTGACAGTAATATATCAGATACAGTGATATTTGTTGCCATAACATTGTATCATCACAGTGATATACATAATACTTCACATTGCTCTTATACAGTATCTGTGTAGTACTATATAACAACATTGTATGCACATGTTATACAATACTGTAGTAATTGCTTTGTATATGGCATAGTAATGGAGTTGAGCATTTTTGTTATTAAATTAATGATAAATGGTTCTTATGTGACATCTGGGAAGCAGCATATGAGATTTAAGTCTGCTAGTCACATCCAGATTCGATGGGCAGTATTGAGTCCTGAGAATAGAAGGCTTTCACAAACAGAGAGGCTGAGATGAAACCATCATGGAGGAGCATTGTTCTCCATAATTATCTTACAAAACGTGCCTTGGCTGACAGCAAGTATCCTCATTCCCTTTACAGTAACACATGTGAGAGAGGAAATTGAAGCCAGAATTGAGGAAGAAGTAAAAGGTAAGATTAATAAATATTTCATTAATTCCATATATTTTCGAGTCTTCAGATGATTGACATGTATACCAGCATATTGTTGAATTACTTCAGAATTGTTACAATGCATGCAAGCAATACACATGTTTTGATGTTTTTAAAAATGTTCAATGTATGTGTTCCTCAGTATTGACTGTTCTGTCCTCATATAATGAATGTTCTTCATTGCAAGCACTGATTAAAATGCTTGCTGTTAGTCGTCTTTAAAAAGTGAGGTTTGCATCTATCAGTCTTATCTGAATGCATGAAGGTTATTACTGGATTGTTCCCCCAAGAGGTGCAGGATGTGTATCTTTTAAAGTTTCCAGACCACAGGAAATTGTTCTTTAAAAGATATGGAGTAGCCACATCTTTTTATTGCTTATGTTTCTTGCATCTGGAACTCCTTCCTCCTGTAAATATTCCCTAGACTGGCTTGCAGATAGTGGTATGTGATTAATGTTGTTTGCTTTTTAAATAACATGATTACACCTGTAAACTATATTAGTTCGAATAAACGCCTTCTCGCCTTCAATTCTAGAGCGACTTTTACAAGTTTGACTTATTTGTATCATTGGAGAGCCATGTTTCTCATCAATGTCTGAATAATTTACCCCCTATCAAAGGATTAGAAAGGGCGTTTATTCATCTTTCTGCAAGTCAGGTAAGGAATATTTTAGCATACACATAAAAGCAGATCAGTTTATTTTGGAAACATTTATGCTTTTTAAGAAATTTATGTTTTGAAGAAATGTCCACAGAAGAAGGAACAAAACATCCAGCAATTTTCGTGTCAGAATCTTTAAAAAAGAATCAAGTCTTGCGTTTATTCGAACAAATATGGTGAGTGAATTTTTTTTTTGGCTTTGTGACTTGCTGCATGTATTTAATATTACCATTAATATTCATTTCAAATATTGGTATTTTTCCTTTTTTTTTATCAAAAGGGAATTTTTTAAATGTAGTTTAGTTTAGTTTAGTTTATTAGTTTATGATGTCGTGGACAGTCCCCATTAATTAACTGTAACAACAGTAAATGGAGCAGCTTTAGCCTACATGGCTAATTTCCAGCTGTAGTCCCCGGGCCAGTTGACAATAGGCTCCCTAAAATAAAATACATTAGTTTAAAAAATTACAATTGCAGCAAACACAAACAAATGGAGCAGGACATACAAACATATCAAGCACAATTGGAGCAAGCACAAACATGCCGGGGAGACAAGACATTCAAGCACAAATGGCAGCAACATCAATACAGTACATGAGATAAGAACAGTACAAAGGGGACAAAGGAAGAGCAAATAGTCATAGCAATATACAGACATAGCAGCATACAGACACAGCAACATACAGGCACAGCAGCATTCAGACATTGAAGCACACACAGACATATGCAGGCGGGTAGAAAAGATAGAGGTGTACATACAACACACACGTCACATCTGATAGAAATTAATGTATGCAGTTATAGTTATTGCAAAGCCATGCCTTAAGGTGTGTTGTGAAGGTGGAGTATGTATGTATATTTTTTATGTAGGTAGGTAGTGAGTTCCAGTTTTGTATTGCTATAACAGAGAATGATAATTGACCAAATGTACTTTTCCTAAATGGGACTAGAAATTGAATAGTTATTTCCTTTCTTTTTCAGAGTTGTTTTATACGGAAAGAACTGAGTACATGGAGAACAGAGGACATCTCCGTGGGGCTTTTTCAGACACAGAGGACTGCTTGGATCATGGTCTAATTTCAGCAAACAGGTGTTCCAGCAGAACATCATCTATCAGTTCATGGACTGAAAACATTAAGCCATCTTTTACTAAAAAGCTGAAGTTTCAGTCTGTTTTAGAGGGGGATCCGGCTGCTTTGAAATGCAAATTAGTAGCATCCCCACCCCCGACTATATTATGGTTTCATAACAATAGACCAATCCAGAAAGAACATCGTCGTAAAATATGCACAGACAGTAAGATGCATATGCACACATCAAGTTTAATAATTGATAGTATAAAAGACAAAGACTCCGGCAGTTACAAAGTAATGGCTATTAATCCAGAGGGATCCGCAGAATCCACAGCATCACTTCTGGTTTCATTAAGGGAAGAACAAGATGCCAATTATTTGAGCTTTGTGAGACGGTCAACAAAAACACATGAAAGCATAGATTCAATGGTTGAGCAAAGACGAGACAGAAAGTTCAGGGTAGACCTCAGATGTGTTGGATCTCCATTTGATAAAATGTCAAAAGTACAAAAGGGGAGATCCAAGTCTAAGAACGCACTAGTGCGCACTGTGTATTTCGGAACCTCTTCACAATCAAAGGTGCCAGAGAGTCAAACCCTTGAAACAGCATCTGAACGTGCTCGCTCGCCACCTCCCATGTTTGACAGGTCTGAAAAGTTTAATGACAGATTAAGTGATATTTACTGTGACAGATACACTGGTCGTGACAGATTTAGTGACCGATTTAGTGACAGGTGCAGTGATAGATACAGTGACAGATTCAGTGACACAGAGAGTCTTCATGGGGAGGTAAAAGCCAAGCTCAGCATGTTACAAAAAGCGGTCAAACGAAAAAAGAGGCTGTCTATCTCCACAATGTCATCATCTGAGTTTGACTTAGAATCAGTTGCAAGTGAACCCAGCTATGCAGATTACGTTGACCGATTACGGGTCAAACCAGCCTCCTTACCTGAGATGCAGCATGCTGCTCGGCCCTTTGATCATGGGGAAATTAGAGGTAAAGGCTCTTCAGAATTTCAAGGTAGATTTGATAGAATTACTGGACTTGCTACTCACCGTGCAGAAACGGTGGAGCCACGTGTAAGGCATTCTTTTGAACCTCAGTCTCGAACTAGGGCCATTAAAATGATGAAAGGCGAGCTAACGGAGAAAGCAAAAGAAGAGGAAGAATCTTTGGAAACACATAAGGGTGTAAAGGTCATGACTCTGGAGGAACCCGAGAATGTAGTTGGATTCAAACATAACAGGGCTGAGGACTTAAGAAGTCAAACTGCGTTGTCTGGAAACATGAAGACTAAGTTAGAGGAGACCTCTGAAACAAGAGAATCTGTAAGAATAGCTGCTAAAGAGAACTCTTCAGTTGATGAAGCTCATAGACCCAAGCCAATCAAATCAGCAAAGGCAACGTTTCTGAGCAAGAGTATTAAACAAGAGGATACTGTGACAAGTTCAGAGGAACAATTTGAACAAAAGCCTGTCTCTGTAGAACCGTTTTATGAGAAGAGCCTGGACGCTGAACGTATGGAGTGTGAGGATAAACTTCTAGCCTTGCGCATTAGAAAATGGCAGAAAGGAATGCAGATGGAGCAAGATGAAGAGTTTGAACTTGAACCTGGTCTAACAAAGGGAGAGGAAACACAGTATATGCAATCTGAAGGTCATATTCACCTCGAAGAGGTAGAGCAAAAAACAACAGAAGAAATGCTGACGCCGTCATCCCAAAAATCACCTCGATCCAACACCAAAGAGAGGCATGTCAGTGAGAAAAAAACACAAGAGGAAAATGAGCTTCACTTATCTCGGGAAAATATCTCTGAATTGAAGAGTGAAAGTGAACAGTTTGTGAGTGAAGAAGAGGCCCTGGCACATCGAATCATGAAATGGCAACAAGAGGTTTTGACTGAGCACGAGGGTGCTGTAGATCCGGAGTCTGACTGGGTCGACTGGGATAAAAAAACGGACAAATCAAAAATGGGTGCAGAGGGGGCTACGCTTAGATCAACAGCACACACAGAAGCAGAGTCAACGAAAAAAAGGAAGTCTTCGCCAGAAAAGACAACAAAGGAAATGTTCTCGGGTAAGGATATAGCCCATGACTACAAAGATGAAAGTTTTCATTGGCACTCTCATCAACACATCATTCCCGAGGGGCGTGAAACAAGGCTGCAGACCGACAGTGAGTATTTTGTGAATGAAGAGGAAGCTTTGGCTCAACGCATCTTAATATGGCAGCAAGATGTTCTAACTGAACAAGAAGAAGCTGTTGAATTAGAGTCCAATTGGGCTGTGGCTGATCCTTCACAACACCCAAATAGGAAAACTGATGCCAGCGTGCCACAGGATGTTAGTGTACTACGTGATGCCAGCTTACCACACGATGCCGCTCCATCTCATGGTGCTAGGGCACCTCATGATGTCAGTGTACCCCATGGTGCTAGGGCACCTTATGATGTCAGTGTACCCCATGGTGCTAGGGCACCTCATGATGTCAGTGTACCCCATGGTGCTAGGGCACCTTATGATGTCAGTGTACCCCATGGTGCTAGGGCACCTCATGATGTCAGTGTACCTCATGGTGCTAGGGCACCTTATGATATCAGTGTACCTCATGATGTCAGTGTACCCCGTGGTGCTAGGGCACCTTATGATATCAGTGTACCTCATGATGTCAGTGTACCCCATGGTGCTAGGGCACCTCATGATGTCAGTGTACCCCATGGTGCTAGGGCACCTTATGATGTCAGTGTACCTCATGATGTCAGTGTACCTCGTGGTGCTAGGGCACCTTATGATATCAATGTACCTCATGATGTCAGTGTACCCCATGGTGCTAGGGCACCTCATGATGTCAGTGTACCCCATGGTGCTAGGGCACCTCATGATGTCAGTGTACCTCGTGGTGCTAGGGCACCTTATGATATCAGTGTACCTCATGATGTCAGTGTACCTCGTGGTGCTAGGGCACCTTATGATATCAGTGTACCTCATGATGTCAGTGTACCCCATGGTGCTAGGGCACCTCATGATGTCAGTGTACCTCATGATGTCAGTGTACCCCATGGTGCTAGGGCACCTCATGATGTCAATGTACCTCATGATGTCAGTGTACCCCATGGTGCTAGGGCACCTCATGATGTCAGTGTACCCCATGGTGCTAGGGCACCTTATGATATCAGTGTACCTCATGATGTCAGTGTACCCCATGGTGCTAGGGCACCTTATGATGTCAGTGTACCCCAAGGTGCTAGGGCACCGTATGAAGTCAGTGTACCCCATGGTGCTAGGGCACCTTATGATGTCAGAGCATCTCACCTTGACACTGCACCTTATGGAGCCCATGCACCTTATGATGCTAGTGAACAGATGTCTGATGCAAGGGCACCTTATGATGTAAACAAGGAGGCTTATGCCAGTGTACCTTATGAAGGTTCCTCCTATGAACCTGTCTCTCCTCAAAGAGAGGAGTCTAGTAAAATGTCCTGTGAGTCCTCCCCTGTGAAAGAACATTTACAAAGTCATCAAGGCTCTCAGGAAGTTGTAGTGAAAAGTAAGACAAAGGGTGATGTTTCTATGCTCAAGGATCAAAGTAGCAGTCAGCGGCTCCAAGCAGAACTAAGCAAGGAAGGGTCCATCAGAAAAGTATCTGACTTGAGTGGACAGGATGAAAAACACCTGGTAACTGTAAAAGCAGTAGAGAGGAGAACAGGATCAAAAGAATTACAATTAAAAGATGGCAAACAATCAACTGTGAGTTCAAAAGAAGACCTCCCCCAAATGGAGGTGCCTCACAACATAAAAGAAGGGTCCCTACCAATCTTTGTGAGAGAAATGTTATCCATGAAAGTAAAGATAGGTGAGATGACTGAATTCATATGCCGTTTCCGAGGAGAGCCTCGTCCAACTGTCAGTTGGTTCAAAGATCACCAACTTATCACTCGTCATCCAGATTATGATATTCTTATCAAATCTAATGAATCCAAGCTAACTATCTACTATCCCACCATGGACCATGTGGGGACATTTGATTGCGTTATAACCAATAAATATGGAAAATCAACTTGCTCAGGCACACTGGAAGTAACTGAGAGTGAACAATTAGGTGCATCGCAAGCGACCTCACAGGAAGTGATAGTCACAGAGGAGTTGGAAATGAGTGATGATCATCTCGAAAAATTGATTGAGGAGGAACTTGAATCATATTTGGATGGGAAGTCCACATTGCAAGTGCCTCAGGCTGTGTTGCACAGACCGCGTACATCTAACTCATCTTTTAACTCTTCACCTGTGGAGATCAGGATCACTGCTGCAACTCCGGTCCCGGAGATGATGGAGGAAACCAAAGATACATTGGAACCTATTGACAACACCTCAGAGACATCAACTGATGACAGCAGCTCTCAGTCTATGAAACACAAATTCACTTTCTCCTTTGATGTTGTGGCTCATGCCCCTCAGGTAGTCAGTGAGTTGGGGAACATCAGTTGTTCAGAAGGCCAGACAGCCCTGCTTGAATGTGTTGCCACAGGTGAACCTGCTCCCAATGTCAAATGGTACCATGATGATTCACGCTTAAATATCACCAAGGGAAAGTATAGATTTGAGGAGCATGACAAAATGTTCAGATTATACATCGACAACTTCACACATGCTGATGCTGGGATATATACATTCACTGCTAGTAACACAATGGGAAAGGTAGAAAGCATTTCTGATGTGTCCTTCCAACTTGCAATGCCTATTGCTCGATTTTCAGAGGATGACATGGTAGGAGATAGTGAACAACAATACATACCATACAGCACTTTTGGAGATTTGACACAGTTTCCTCTATGCGATACTGCTGATATTACTGGTGCTACATCCATGAAAAGGTTGGATGCATTTGCAGGTTCCCACAGCCCTCAACAGAATTGTCCAAAAGTATCAAGATCAAGAGAAGCACCCACCATAAGTGGTTGTGGTCTGCAGTCATCAGCTGCAGTAGTCAAAGTGTCAGCAATAAAGCAAGCTTTTGAGGTACCAGCATCACCAGTCACCTCTTCTCCCAATGAGGTGAAACAGTCTGCAGAGTCATATTTCCCCGAGGAGGATATCCCAGATTTTGCAATCCATCCTGATCAGTATGAACAGCCATTGGCTAAAGACATTGTCAGGGAGCCTCCACTGCAGCCCAAACAAGTCACCGTGTTAACAGAATGTTCCCCCAAACCTATTCCAAATACTGTCCAGAGTTTTTCTTGTCAGGAGGAAGTTGAATTTTCAAGCACAGCTGTGGTGGAAGCTGGCACAATTGAGACCCGCAGTCACTTAAAACATTCTACTTCTCTCTCAAATGTGGAGGAGATGCAGCAGTCACCACAGCTGGTCACACCAGAGGCAGTTATGGCAACAAAGACTAGACAGTCACCAGAAAGTGTGGAAACAGGTTTAGTAGATGATAGGATGAAAGAGGACAGTGGCCGTACATTCATCAGGACAGGTAGCAGCTTCATTCCTCCTCAGAATGTCTCTATGGACAAGGCATTGGCCAATGTTTCAGCATCAGTTAGTGAAGATGTGAAGCCAAAAAGAATATCTGAATCATATACAGCTCCTGACATCCAGAGACCAGACACAATGTCCTCTCCTGTTAGGCATAATGTGAAAGATGTCAATGAGGACATTTCTATAACTGAACCCTCAAAGAGTACAGCGGTTATCAGTGCTAGCGGGACACTGAGTGAAATTGAAGAGGCAACAGGAGAAATCAGAGCACAACCTGTGGCTGAGAGTGATGTCCTTCAAAAACAGTCAAAAACAGTGAGAGTCAAGCCCAAAGTAGAGAGTGATCAAACATTTGCTGTCTCAGATTATCTTGCAGCACATGATTCACAACAGCAACCCGTTTCTAAACCTGATAGCACTACTCAGGTGAAGGCTGTTGGTCATCTTGGTGCAGCTGGAGTGACTTCACTAGAGGTGGAGGAGGTGACATTCAGTGCTGTTTATGACTACTACAACCCCCCAGCAGAATGGGCAAGACCTCTATCACCAGAGTCTGAGATGTCCATTGAGATGGGTAGCACATTTAGTGATGATATAGCTGAAATTGAGCGGTTCTATACCCCAGCTTCTTCTACTGAAATTTCCCAGCTCCAATTTCACAAATCTCCTGAATCCTTTCACACTCCGACTGAAACTCCTGGTGGTTTTATGACGCCTCCTGAATATCCATTTTCTCCTGCTGAGCCTAAGAGGCTATCGGTTGATTCCAGTGAGAGATTCTTTTCTCCTGATAAGTTTTTGAGGTCACCTGATGACGAGGGTATCGAGACAACCCCGCCAGCATTTGGTTTAGATGAAGGAAGCTTCCTCACAGAGGGTTGTAGTTCCCTTGGCCTCGGTGCACTTCAAGAAAAGGTCCAGGGTATACCTCCTGCTTTCCTTAAACCTCTCACTAAAAAGAGAGTTTTTGAAAATGACTCTCTATTCTTTTATGCTGAGGTGTTTGGGTTACCCTCTCCTGGGGTAAAATGGTTTAGAAACAAAACCCAACTGGTTGGAGATGAAAGGATTAAAATGGAAAGAGATGGTGACAATATCACGCTTGAAATTCAGAACATTATAAAAGCTGATCAGGGCGAATATATTTGTGAGGCTGTGAATTATGTGGGAGAGGCTAAAAGTGTTGCGCTAGTTGTAGTTATATCTCAAGAGGCCAGGTATATGCCAGCACCACCAGCAGTGACCCACCAGCATGTGATAGAGTTTGATGTTGAGGATGATGACTCATCAAGGTCTACCTCCCCACAAGAGATCTTACTCGAGGTGGAACTGGATGAGCATGAGGTGAGAGAGTTTGAGAGACAAGTGAAGATAATCACAATACCAGAATACACGGCTGACAATAAAAGCATGATCATCTCACTCGATGTTCTTCCAAGTATGTATGAGGATAGTGCAGTTGACTTCATCACTCAGGAAAACGACAATTTAAAAATTGCTTTTGAGGTAATAGAAATGCCGCCTCGCTTCATAAATCCTATCTGTGATATGGAGACACCTGAGAATACAACTGTAATGTTTGAGTGTTCTTTGATGGGGATTCCCTCCCCTATAGTGTCATGGTTTAAAGGTGACAGAAAGATCCCTCATGATAACAAGAAATATTTTAGTTCATCTGATGGTGACAATCATTTCCTGAAAATTCGTAAAGTCAACACTCAGGATAGTGGTGTCTACACCTGCAGAGCCATTAATGTGGTTGGAGAAACACTGTGTAGGGCATCTCTGCTGGTGTTGAATCCTAAAGCATTCCTAGGAAAGACAAGGGGAAGAGAGCTGACGGCAGTGTCTCTCGGCAGTGCTAAAGTTCAGCCTCAGAAGTTTGACTTGGTTGTTGGGAACTCATCTTTTGATGGCGAGCAGGCATCAGAGATAGAGTTGGAATTTGAATTTGAGCAAGACGCTGATGAGTCACAAAAAGCAGTGAGACTTGTAGCCATGACTGACAACGAGATGAGTGAGCAAGGAGAAAGATATGTCAGCATCAACTTTGATGTATTTGCAGAACCTGCAAAGGATGATAAGATTGAATTTAAAGGTAAATCCTCAGGAACATGTAGTTTTCAGTTTCAAGTTACTGAAACTCCTCCAAAATGCATTATTCCCCTGGCGAACGTGACCGCAGCATTAGGAACACCAGTCGTTCTCCAATGTTTAGTCAGTGGTAAACCTCATCCCACTGCAGAGTGGTACAAAGATGGCGATCCGGTGAAAAACACAAGGTACATGATTCAAGAGAAGGCATCTGGGCATTTTAATCTGATTATAACAAATGTCAACCAAAGTGATGCTGGGGAGTTCAAGTGCATTATCCAAAACAAAGCTGGGTATATTGAAACAACTGCTTTGTTGAAAATATTCTAGTCTCAAAAGTGGATGTGGATTCAGAAGTCAATAAAGGATGTTTATGTTTGGAAAAGTGAAAATGATGTTGCCGTTTCAAGAGTTTTTCAGTAAACTGCCTGCTGATTATAGTAGTGAGTTCTCCAAAGTGATTGTTTTTCAATTTCAACCCTGATGTTCAGAAAGTGTGTTTTATTAATTACTATATGATAAAGTATATTATATTGTGAACAATATTACGTGACATTAGGTGAAGATCGATATATTATAGATATATAAGATATATTATATGTTTCATAAAGGACATAATCTACTGTCTATCTTGGCTCCAATGAATGTTTGGTTTTGCCTTTTTGTTTAAGAGGTTACTGTGTAGTGTGTATTGTTTGGTAACACTATACAGTGAGGTCCTCTTCTGCTTGTCCAGTAACAACATTGCATTAGAATACATAGTAATACAATTGCTTTGTACTGAGAAGTTATTGTCATTAGAGAACTTTAAGGAATAGCCACTATTTGACTTGTGTAAAACCAAAACCACTCAGTCCATTAATATGCAATTACAAAGCAAAATACAAGGTTTTCTTGTAACATCATGTTGATAGTTACTGGTCCTAATTACAACATTACTACACAGGTATAAGGGCAACTCACAACAAATTATTATGTTGCCTTATTTACTGCTATTTGCACTGTTGTAGATATTAATCACATACATATTACAACAGGTGTATGAATTTGCTACGTCTACCATTGAATATTCCCAACATGGTAATCACTACAAGACCAAAGAAATGCATAATGATCCAAATTGTGAAAGTAATGAAAAACGTAAAATGTTTGTTGCCCTAATCAAAATATTATGGGAGTTAGCAGTCCCTCTGCACTGCCGCCCTCATATTTCTATAATTAGTATTAGCAGTTTTCGCTATACAATACTGTGTTATTAAAACGATCAAAAGAGACTGCTATTATTTACTGCTATAAACTAAACTTTCATTGTACCATTTACAATGGTTATATAATTTTGGCCATCTATCTCAGTTATCACTCGCTCAATATATTGTTTTAGTTTGTCTCCTGTCATAGATGCAGTAATTTATTAATCTGTGATAGTTCAGTGTTGTTAGCATGATACATTATGTTATGATTACTTGGTATTGATTAAGATAAAGAAAATTATTCTTTGTGAATTACTTTCTCTATCTATCATTTGATTCAGAATTTTGAGAACTATCTGGTGAATAATTAGAACATTTTGTAAACGTTCATTCAAAACATAGTCTTGAGTGTGAAAGAAAAAAGAGGAAATGTTATATACATATACATTATGTGTTGTAAATATATCTATCACTGTAAGTTTAGGAGGCAGCTGTATTCTGAATGAATTCTGTATATTTAGTACAGTAGATTACCCAATTGGTCAGCTCTCAATATTGACAATTCATAAAAGACTAATGCAGTGTATTCATTTGGAGATTAGAATTATTGAAATCCATGATTTATTTGTACAGAAATCACTTCAGTTTGTCTCTAACAGTGTTTATATGATTATATAAATGTATAAATAAATGAGTTAATATACTGGAGTATTCATTGTTGGGTTTGTGTTATGGGTTTGTGTTATTTTGAAAGTAAACTTCCTACGTTACCCCTAATCGTGCAGCTCTGGAGCTTGAATGCATGAATCCATCATGAATCCATCTGTTATGGATATTCTTATCAATCTTGCTCATTATTCTTTACGCAGAATGTTCTGTGACGACTAAGGAAGAGGAACAAGAGTCCTACTACACTGGCCTCCAATTACCTGAAAAAACAAAAACACTTGAACTCAAGCCAGAGTCTAAACGCTATTCTACTACATTAGAGAGAAAAAAAGAAAAGCCTGTTTTTTTGACCCAACTCTCACCAGCAGCTGTTACTGTTGGGGACACAGCTAGGTTTACTGTCACAGTGTCTGGCTTTCCGAGGCCTAATGTCCAGTGGTTTCATAATGGTTGTGTTATAACAAGTTCTTCGGTTTACAAATTGGTACAAGAAAAAGATGAATACACATTAATAATCTCTCAGGTTAAAACAGAGTATGAGGGTGAGTATTCTTGTACGGTGAGTAATAGATTTGGCAAGACAACCTGTACTACTTACCTGCAGGTGAGAAAGAGTGATTTGACCACGGCAGAGCAATGGGTTGAGAAAATGTTCAAAGTCACTGGACAACCACCTACTTTCATGGTTCAAATCGAACCTGTGAGATGCACAGAGGGAGTGGAGGCTTACTTTAGGTATACAGTCACTGGTGATCCAATTCCTGACGTACAGTGGTTTAGAGGAGCTTTTAAAATTCAGCCCAGTAAGTATTGCGTTATGGTGAACAACCCAGATGGATCTGGCTTCATCAACATGAAGGGCATCCAACAGGAGGACAGTGGCGTCTACACATGTAGGGCTTCCAACCTATATGGAGAGGCCTCGTGTAGTGCTGAGCTAGTTGTGTTCAGAGAGTCTGTCTCTGTATCTCGTCACCAGGAACAGCCAATGGTAGTTCAAAAACAAAAAGGTTATAAAGTATCCATGACTGAAGAAGCTACAGAGTCCCGCTTGTATATGGTCAACCTTCCTGGAGAGGCCAGGGCCAGCCTCCAGGCAGGACATCAGATGGTGTACACCATTGGTACTGAGGACAGACAGGTTGTTTCCAGTGAGCAGGTGGACACCCTCAGAGAGCTGGATATCTCTGCTGCTACCCTTCAAAGAGAGCAGGTCACGCACCAGGCTGCAGTGCTGCATTCTCATGAGGTACAAGAGAGAGTGTCTGTGGCTCCCACCCATCCACCTAAAGTTTCAGCAGTTCCTACCAAACAGCTTCATATGGCTGCTTTTACATCTGCTGTTCAAGAGCGCCGAGACCTCACCGAACAGCATTGTGACCGTATCCAAAGTCCAGAGGTCGTAGAGCTTCAGTCTGCACAAGAAAAACAATCTCAATTAATGTCTGCCATTGCAGAGGAGATAACCACCTTGTCAAGTGTAAGCACAGACTCCTTAAGAGACAGGATGGTAGATCAGATACAGCCAAAGTCTGAGCCTAAACATCTCATCAGTAGTCATCAAGTTGAAGCCCAACTATCAATTTTAAAAGAGGAGTCACACGATATTCCGAAGCCAAAACAGGAAAAAAGTTATAAAGTAAAAGAAGGTGTTAAAATACTGTATTCTGCTACGTCGACAGAAAAACAGCTGATTCCTGAGGGCCATACCTCGGAATTGTCCACAGCTGATTCAGCTATACAATCACCAGTCATAAAAGAATTGTTCAAACCAGTTCTTGCGTCGGTTAGTGAGACTAAACAAACATTAGCAAAAGAGGATACATTTTCCATGCATAGACCGGAAAAGGAGATGGCTCTAATCCGCAAGGATGTCATTGTCAAATCAGCACTTACAACTGAGGAGAAGCAGGAGTTACAAGCTGAACACACACAACAACTGCAGAGTTTAGACAGTGCCATCACAGTGCAATCTCAAGTAGAAGGCGACCAGGTCATGCATTTGCAGGTTATCACAGACCAGGATCCTCTACCATCTGAGGAACGATTTACTTGTGAGAAACCAATTGCTGAACAAGCTGGTAGTAGAAAAAGTCCTACTCTTTTCCATACAGTGACCCAAGATGAACAGAGGTCTATAATCTGTGAGGATACGTCTGAGTTTTCGGCCAAGACTAGCACAATTTCCATACAGCCCCAAAAAGAGGGCCCTACCCTCTTACATCGTCAGTCAGTTCAGCCAGTAACTGCATTACCCAAAGAGGGTATACTTGTCATTGAAAAGCCAGACCAACAGATGGCAGCACAGAAACAAGAAAAGGCCAGAAGACATGCAGCAACCTCAGAGGAGAGAAGGGAGCTTACTGCCGATTATCACAAAGATCTTGATGTATCAGTGACAGGGGTTCAGTCAGAGCTTAGAACAGAACCAAGACCTCTAAGCATTCTTCAGGTCACATCAAAGCCCATGCAGCTTCCAAAAGAAAGTCCATTAACCAGTGATGTTAAACAGCAACGTGCATTAATCCAAAAAGAAGAGCGCTGGAATGTCATGCATGTAATGAGTGTGGCAGATAATCAAGCATTGCAGGAGGGACATACTGATAATTTGAAAGCCGTGGACAAATACACATGCCAATCCAGAATAGAGGCCAAAGTACCAACTGAGCCTATACAGATAGAGGGAAAGGAAGTCTCAACTGAGAGTAGTGCACCTCTAGAGTCTGCAGAGCAGGACTTTGCAGTCCAAATACAGGAAGGACAGTCAGTTAGACAGTCAATACTGATGGATGAAAAGCATATCTTGACTGGTGAAAAGTCTCAGGAAATAACCAAATCAGAGTCAACCACTGTAAACGTAATTACTCAGCCCAAGTTGCCTTTTGTGGTATCTGAGTCTGGAGAAAGTCAAACTCTTCCAAAGGAGCTTACATTTGTTATTCAAATTCCCAAACAATTGAGTTTAAATATCAGACATCAGTTGAAAAGTGCACTCCAGTCTGCTGTGGCGCGCGACCAGACACTTTTACTGGCAGACGTTGTTGACAGTTTAGAGGCTGTGGAGGTCCAGGAAGTGAAGGTACGCAGAGAACCCAGATGTGCAATGTTCACATACCTTATCACAACAACAGGTGCCCCCATGGAAATAACACTCGCTTTTGAAGGTGAATACCCTCAGACTGCTGATCTGAGGACTGAACTGCAGGCAGCTTTCCATGCTATAGTTTATCGAGAGCAGCATGTTCTTACATCTGAGCAACCTGGCACAATGCAAATTGACAAACCCCAGAGATTACAGGTTAGCAGTGCACACTCCAAAGAGATGCTGTCATCGATGGTGGAGACTGTGCGAGTAGCAGAGAGTGTAGTGGATTTTGCATTGCCCAAAACTCAGTCTGCTGCACTAAAAAGTGAGTCTAAAACTCAACATGAAACCGTAATAGCTGAGCAAGAGGTTGTTGTGGTAGAGTCCAAAGCAGCCCAATTCACACAGTCCACAAGTTCTCAAATAGTGAAAATGACAACAGAGTCACATGTTGAGTTTGAACAGTCCATACAGGCAGCCAGACAGGAAGTCAGATCTGTGACAGTAAAAAGCTATGAGAGGGATGTTGGTGCTGGTGATGTCACCACTGATATGCCCCTAACATCCATCCCAACTGAACAGTGTGTAGATATCCTCATCCAAAAGGAACACAGAGAGGAGTTCTTCACAGAAGAAGTCACTAAATCTAAACCTCCAGAGCAGATCAAAGGCTACCCAGTCATTACATCGTTTCTGGAGGACATTGCCACAGAGGAGAATACCAAGGTTACATTATCTGTGACTGTAAGCTCTGTTAAAAAAATAAACTGGCTTTTCAATGGACGATTGGTGAAATCTGGCAAAGAGTTCAAGTGTTCCAAAGACAATGACACATACACACTAGTAGTCAACAAAGTTATCAAGGAGAAGCATCAAGGAGAATATATCTGTGAGGCAGAGAATGAAGCTGGCAAGACAACAACATCGTCAAGACTCACAGTTGTCTCAAGAGGTTGGATGATGGGGATGTTTTATTGTTACTCATCACTGTACACAAAAACTAACTAAATCATTCATATTTTCAATTCATATTTTCACTCTGCCTTCCCTTTAGTCGATATGAAATTGAACACATTTCAGCATGTTTTCATCTCACTCTCAAATCACCACCAATTCACTTGGGTATCTCTCAATTTCATTCCCATATCCACATGCTTGTTTCCTATGGTTTCCAGGTATTTTCACTGTCACTTTAGCGTGCCTATGAAAATAGAGCCGTTGTCACCCATGAAATACATCTCACTCATGGTCCATTCTCTACTGGGCACTGTATCTGTTTGCATGCTTTCAGGGTCCAATTTGTAGTGGTTTCATTCTTCAGTCTTCTTCCTCTAACCTATCCCGCATTTCTTTCCACCATTTCTTCACAGTCACTCCTGGATTACATCCCACCATAATGTTGCATTCCATAATTTCTGTTCCAGCTCTGTGCATCATTTTATCTAATTGTCACATCAGTGTCTACTCAAGTATTTACTTTTTTTCTTTTCTTTGTGCACAATCTAGTGCCACCTGTCTTTAGGTACAAAATCACTGCCCTGGAGATCAATGTTGGCGACAATGCCAAGTTTGAATGTGAAGTTGAAGAAGCACCAAATGTGACCTTCAAGTGGTTCAAGTCTGGCACTGAGATCAGACAGAGTGACAAGTGCAGGATCATCAGTCGGCATCAGACGTCCTTGTTGGAGCTCCTTAACCCAACCAAAGCTGACAGTGGTGACTATTCCTGCACAGCTTCCAACCAGCATGGCAGTGACAGCTGTTCTGCCTCCCTGACAGTGACTGGTAAGTGCCCTATGAATATCTTATTCTGATTAATATTAATAACTATATACTTTATAACTAATATAATAACTGTTGTATGTTCATTTCATGAAGGTTTAGTTAAGATGGCCAAAAATGTCAATGAGCTTGTGTAGCCTAAACAGCTGTAGAATCTGTATACTAGGTGTTTATATTCTCCAACTTCTTTTCTTATGTTTTATTTACTACTGTAGAGATGTATCCGCCAACATTTATTACGAAGCCTGATTCAATGACATTATATGTGGACAAACAAGCAGGATTCCAGTGTGTAGTTACTGGTTCTTCACCTATGGATGTTGTCTGGCACAAGGACAACATTGCCATTTCTTCAGGGGAAAACTATCAAATATCATGTGACAAGAACAAATATTCCCTTCAAATTAAACATCTTCAGCTGAAAGATCAAGGTATTTACCTTTGCAAAGCATCAAACAGTGTTGGCACTGCTACATGCAGTACAGAATTGAGAGTTATCAACAAGCCCAGTTTTGTAAAGACTTTTGAGACAGTGTCGGAAGCTGTTGGAAATCCACTTCATCTTGAGTGTCAAGTGGATGAGGACACCGGAGTGATCATCACTTGGATGAGAGATGGAAAAAAGATTCATCAATCAATGGATAGTAAAATCTCTTTTGAAGACAAGGTCGCTGTTCTTGATATTCAAAAGGCGAAACTGAAAGATTCAGGCAACTATGTCTGTACAGCTACAAATGATGCTGGAAGTGAAAGTTGTTCTGCTATGGTCACAGTGCAAGGTAAGATCATTAAGTTGATTCGTCATCTTTTGAACATTATGCACAACACAACACTATGCAGCAACGTCATCTTACCTTCCTGTTTCTTGCACTCTTCCCTTTTGACGGTAATGTACAGTAGAGATGTTTTGTTTGTTTGACCACAACTATGCTGCTTTGCAATACAATACTTCTTTCAGAGCCCCCTACCTTTGTAAAAAAAATGGAGCCAAAGATTATGTGGAAGCAAGGAATATCTGCTCGGTTACAGTGTACAGTCAAAGGATCACCTGAACTCCACGCCACCTGGTTTATGAATGACAAAGAGCTCTGTGAAGGAGACAAATATAAAGTGACTTTCAAGGGTGGTCTTGCAACTTTGGAGATAAGCAATCTTCTTGTATCAGACAGTGGAAGCTACACATGTGAGGTGTCTAATGGAGCTGGCAGTGAGAGCTGCAACACTCAGATATCTGTCAAAGGTTTGCCACCATTCTACTGAACAGTTAGTAACAGAAAGTCTCAGATTACAGACAGATGTGTAATTTCATTTTAATGTATCTCTACTCTTAGAACCGCCTTCATTCCGAAAAGAACTGCAAACGGTAGAAGCAGTGAAAGGAACTGCTGCCCTTCTTGAATGTGAAGTTACAGGAACAGCTCCCTTTGAAATTACCTGGCTCAAGAATAAGAAACCACTCACTGCAGACAAAAAGTACAAGATCGTCTCTCAGGATTCAATCGCTTGTTTGGAGATCCACTCATTTGAAAGTGCAGATGTTAGTGATTACCAGTGTGTTGTATCGAATGATGTTGGTAAAATCGCATCTAAGGCATTAGCCAAACTGAAAGGTTAGTAGGTTAAACACTATTTTAAAATTAATGTTAAATGTATACAGTTTTCTTAACAACATTGTTGATCATTATTATTATTATTGTTATTAATAATAATGTTATTATTAATATTATTATTATTATTTGTATAGAACCGCCATCATTTTCAAAGAGGTTTGAGAGCACTACAGCAATTTTGGGAAATGCAGTGAAAATGCAGTGTATGCTGAAAGGCTCAGCCCCTATTACAGTCAAATGGATGAGGAACTCTGAGATGTTGAGAGACGATGATCCAAATATCAAAATGGTGTTTGAGAACAACATTGCTACTCTGTCAATTGCCACTGTTGCCATTAGCCTTGATGGAAAATACACCTGCCAAGCAGAGAATGAGGCCGGTCAACAAAAATGTGAAGCCACATTAACTGTTCAAGGTCTGTTCAAGGTCTTATACAAAACATACTTGTACAAGAACATCTTACACTCATACAACACCTTAAATCTAATTAATTTGACTTTATCTCAGAACCTGCCAGAATCTTAGAGAAAGCAGAATCCATCAGTGTGACTGTTGGCGATTCAGCAACCTTGGAGTGCACCATTTCAGGAAGCCCGGATCTCAAGGTGAAATGGTTGAGAGATGGCAAGGAGATTTCGGGAGGTCGAAAATATAAAATTACTCTTAAAGATAATGTTGCCATCTTAAAGATTCTTGCGGCAGAAAAAGGAGACACTTGCGAATACACAATGGAAGTGTCCAATCGTGTCGGAAAAGACCAATGCTCTTGTTCAGTCACAGTGCTAGGTTTGTTTTTCTTCTCAACTTAATTTAAAAGTTTGTCTCCATAAAAATGAAATAATGCCTCATATGAAATGTTTTCTTTTGAACAAACAGATCGGATAATACCACCTTCTTTCACAAAGTCTCTGAAAAGAGTTGATGGGACCATTGGTAGCAATATTTCAATGGAAAGTAGAGTATCTGGATCTCAGCCTATGACTATATCTTGGTTCAAAGACGAAAAAGAAATAATGTCTGGAGGGAAATATCAACCTGAATTCAAAGAAAGCTCAGCAGTATTGAGAATCACTCAGTTGGAGAAGGGTGATGCTGGAGTATACACATGCCGGGCGACAAATGCTGCCGGATTTAACGAAACCAGTGGAACATTATATATCACAGGTTGAGAAAGCTTTACTCTTCCCTTCAACCTTTGTAACCTTCAATTAGCAGTATATGATTTCTTGAAATACAATGTTGAGATCTATATTATTTTCTTCTTAACACATTTTTAGAACCTCCAGTCTTCACATTGAAACCTGACTCCCAAGATGTCATACCAGGATCTACTGTTATCTTGAAGTCTGCTTTTACGGGAACAGCTCCTCTTGCTGTTAAGTGGTTCAGAGAAGATAAAGAGATAACCACTGGGGGCTCATGTTTTATCAAGAAAGATGCCTCTTCAAGTTCCTTGGAGCTTTACTCTGTGAAACCCACTGACTCGGCTAACTACATTTGCCAAGTGGCCAACAATGCTGGGAAGGTGGCATGCACAACAGTTGTGTTTGTGAAAGGTGCCTTTTCATACAATACTATATTATCCATGTATTTTTTTCTTGTATTCTGTTAATGCTTATTACTTAATAATCATGATCAAACTCTTCTTTTAGAACCTCCAAAGTTTGTGATGAAGCTTGAGTCTACAAAACTAGTAACCAATTTCAGTGCTGTAAAATTGGAATGTAAAGCAACTGGCAGCCCTGTGATCAGTTTTAAGTGGTTCAAGAACGAGATTGAGATAAAACCAAATGACAAATACAAAATGACCTTATCCGACCTAGTGGCCTCACTGGAGATTGTCAACAGCACTGTTGATGATAGTGGAGATTACGTTTGTGAGGCGTCAAGTGACGCTGGTAGTGACCGATGCAGCAGCACGGTTACTGTCAAAGGTATGTTCAATGTTCGGCTTAATTAGGTTTATATATGCTCAAGTTGAGAACTTGGATTTTGTTTTTACTTTATTGCCATCTTCTTTTAGAACCCCCAGTGTTTATGAGGACCATTGAACACAAAGAAGTTATCAAAGGGTCTGATGTTATGCTGGAGGCACACGTTTCAGGCTCCGCTCCATTCAACGTATCATTTAACAAAAATTCAAAGCCGATCAGAAATGATAAAAGACACAAAATAAGTGTCAACAATGACATAGTTGCCCTCCAGATTTTGGCATTTGAAGTTGGAGAAACTGGAACATATCAATGTACAGTAGAAAATGAAGTCGGGAAATCATCTTGTGATTGTGAGGTGATATTGAAAGGTGGGTGTGAAGATCATGAAGATCTTGACCTGAAATGTACCAAACTGATACATTTGATAGACTCTCACATTATCATATTTATTCTTCCACTTCTAGAACCACCATCTTTTTTGCAAAAAATAGAGAACATAAATTCTCTAGTTGGCAGTGAGGTTTCTATGCAGTGCATTCTGAAAGGATCTATACCAATGACTGTATCATGGCTGAAGGATGATCATGAGGTCAAAGAAGCTGAGCATGTGAAAATATCCTATGAAAACAGGAATGCACTGCTGCATATTACAGATATACAAGCCACACATGGTGGGAAATATACTTGTCAGGCACAAAATGAAGCTGGGAGCCAAAAATGCTCTGCATTATTGACAGTCAAAGGTTGGTTAAAATGTGTGCTTGAGTTATTCTAAATGCAACTTCTTTTGGTCTTATTTGGTCTGATTATTATAACTCTTTGTTGTGTCTTGTCAATCACAGAACCAGCAAATATCACTGAACAAGCAAAATCTATCAGTGTTACATTGGGGGATCCTGCTGCACTCGAGTGCAGGTTCTCAGGAAGCAAAGTTCTCAAAGCCAAATGGCTGAAGGATGGAAAGGAGCTGACATCAGGCCAAAGATATAAAGTACAAAGCACAGATAAGAACTCCATACTGAAGATCCTCTCTACTGAGAAAAAGGATAGTGGGGAATATACCTTTGAGGTTTCAAATGATGCTGGAAGCAGTTCTTGTGAAGTTGATGTTACTGTTCTAGGTTAGCCAATTCACGTGTCTTTTAAATCAAGAATTTGAGCTTGCCATATGCCCTCTTCTAAATAATTCTAATTACTTTTAATTTGTATTCATGCTAGATCAAATACTTAAACCATCTTTCACAAGAAAACTGAAGGAAATGGAGAGCATCAAAGGATCGTTTGCTCACTTGGAGTGTCTCGTGTCTGGCTCTCTGCCCATAAATGTACTCTGGTACAAAGATGAGAAAGAGATCAAGGCTGATGAGAAACACAAATGCACATTTTTTGAAAATACAGCATTTCTGGAGATCAGTCGTCTTGACAGTGCAGACAGTGGCAGCTATACCTGCATCGCTCAAAACAAAGCAGGCAGTGACCAGTGCTCTGGCGCTTTGTTAGTGAAAGGTTTGGATATGTATTTTAGTACATATACAGTATACAGTACATCTTTTTATGTTACAAAGTTCAAGTAATTTCAGATATGCACCTCTTCCTTTTTCCATCAACAGAACCACCCTCTGTTCTTGAAAAGCCTGAATCAATGGATGTTTTGCCTGGATCAAAAGTCCAGTTTAATGTCCTTCTGTCGGGCACTCCACCCTTGAGCATTAAATGGTTCAAAGACAAAAAGGAGATCTTATCAGGCGCTGATTACTCTGTGGTAAAAGATAACACCTCAAGTTCGCTGGAGCTCTTCTTTGCCAAAGCCTCAGACTCTGGAGACTATGTCTGTGAAATACACAATGATGTTGGCTCCGACGTTTGCCAAGCATCACTCTTTGTCAAAGGTTTTTATACATTTTTATCTTTATTTCCTTGTGATTTCTTTCCAAATCAGACTTCTGTCATACTTATTTTTGGGGTTTATTTTTTATAGAGCCTCCAAAATTCACTCGAACACCTGACAGAGTGTCGGTTGTGAAACCAGGGCAAAGTAAAGTATTTGAATGCCAGTTGACTGGAACTCCAGAGATTGATATCTACTGGTTCAGAGATGGGAGTGAAATAAGCCCTAGTGACAAATACAAGATGTCCTATGCTAACTCCCTTGTAACCTTAGAGATTTGTGGTGCTGATACTAAAGACAGTGGAGTGTACTATTGTGAGGCCCGCAATGAAGCTGGCAGTGAAAGCTGCAGTATGGAATTCAAAGTGAAAGGTTAGTCGGATTAGATTGGGTTGATTATGTTACAAATAACTAGTATCTTTTTGAACATTATGAAAAATCAGATAACATTAAATCTATGATCTGTTTTTTCTATCTCAGATCCACCATCTTTTCTTAAACAATTGGTACCTGCTGATGTTGTGAAGAGCTCAAATGCATGTTTTGAGTGTCAAGTAACTGGCACTGCTCCATTTGAGATTACCTGGCACAAAGATTCAAAAGAAATCAAATCCAGCACAAAGTACAGTATGTCACAAATTAATGGCAATCTGAGTCTTGAAATACAAAAATGTGATGGTGTAGATATTGGTGAATACCAATGTACTGTAACAAATGAGGTGGGAAGCTGCTCTTGTAGGACTACACTCCACATGAAAGGTTTGTTTCTTTAACATGCACTATCATCATAAATAACATAATTCAATGACAATTCTTTTGATAATGATGAGTGCAAATAATGTATCATTGATTTTATGTTAGAACCACCATCATTTGTGAAGAAGATCCAAAACATTGCCAGTGTTTTGGGACAAATGGCTGAATTTCAGTGCGTTGTGATGGGGTCACCATCTCTGTCTGTTCAATGGCAAAAAGATGAGAACTGGATCTTGGAAGATCCAACAATTGAACGGATGTTTGAGAATAATATGGCAACCCTAAGGATTCCTGTCTGTGAAGTGTGTCACAGTGGAAAATATACCTGCCAGGTCATGAATGAGGCCGGACAAGACAAGTGCTTTGCAACTCTCTTGGTGCAAGGTGTGTCTTTGCCTGCATTTTGCCTACCTGTCTTTGAAATTGATTCTTCAATAGAAATTTGATCTCTTCTAACAGAAATGTATATATGTCTTTGTCTGCATTTTAGAGCCTCCTCAGATCACAGAGAAGGTAGAAGTCATTAAAGTGACTGCTGGGGATCCAGTCAGTTTAGACTGTAAGGTGTCTGGCTCTCCCGAGCTCAAAGTAAAGTGGATGAAATCCGGCAAAGAACTCCTTTCAAGTAGACAGCACAAACTTAGCTTTGAGAATAATCTTAGTTGCTTGAAGATTCAATCGGTTCAAATGGAGGATGGAGGAGACTATCATTTTGAGGTCACAAACCACATTGACACCTGCAGTTGCAAAGTCAAATTGGTTGTAATAGGTCAGTGCAAACATGTCACATTAAAAATAGTATAATGGTTATCATATTAGTCAGAATTAGAATTGATTATGGTTTTGATTGTTTTGTTGTTGTTATTGTGAATAGAGCAAACTATCCCCCCAAGCTTCATCAAACCATTGAAGGAATTGCAGGAAATATTGGGATCTTTTGTGAAAATGGAATGCAAAATATCTGGATCTCTTCCAATTTCTGTGGAATGGCAGAAAGACGGGAACCAACTTGCTGGTAGTGGAAAACACAAACTTATTCATGAAGACAATACTGCTTCATTGGAGATTGAACAGTTAGAGAGAGCTGACACAGGCACTTATTCTTGCAAAATAACAAATAAAGCAGGAAGTTGTGAATCCAGTGGAGCACTGAGGGTAAAAGGTATGAATTAATTTAATGACGTTTGTACTATGTCTTAATTTTATCACTTGTGATTAGCGACCTAGCTTATTAACCTGGTACACATTGTCTTCTTTAGAGCCACCAAGCTTTGTGCTGATGCCTGAATCCCAGGCTGCCCTCCTTAATGCCAATGTACGCTTTAAGAGCACCTTTAAAGGAACACCACCGTTTACAGTGAAATGGTTCAAGGATGATGCTGAACTCCTAACTGGACCCTCATATTTTACTGGACTGGAAGGCTTATCATGCTTCTTAGATCTTTACTCAGTTGGAATTCTGCAAAGTGGCATTTACTCTTGTCAAGTTAGCAATGATGCTGGCTCAGAAAGATGTAGTGCCGACCTAACAGTGAAAGGTTGGAGCTAGCTCTTTTTTAGCTCTTTGTCAACTGCTTCAATCTTTCCATGTTCACAGCTCCCTCATTTTCACAGCCTGTTCATCAACAACTGTTTGCTAAAGTACTATGCCACCTAGTTGCTTTTTCACTTCCATCTTGCCTCCCCCATCTCTAACAGATCATCAAGTCATCAACCCATCTCTTTTTGCATCTCATCCCCTGTCTTATATTCATCCACGTTTTAAAGCTCATGTGTTTTCCATCAGTTAATATTCATATATTTTTTTGACTTTACAGAACCTCCTGAATTTGTCCTGAAATTGCCACCCACAAAGTTTGTCAAGCAGGGTGAGCCACTCCGTCTTGAATGCAAAGTATCTGGCGCACCCCCTCTACGAATGTGCTGGTACAAAAATGACAATAAGATAACAGAGGGTGACAACTACAGAACATCATTTGTTGACTCAATGGCAGTCCTTGAGATCCGCACTACAAGATTTGATGACAATGGAGTCTACACCTGTGAAGCTCAGAACGATGCTGGAAGTATAAGCTGCAGCACCACTCTTACGGTCAAAGGTTAGATACTGAATGGTTGCATCTCGATGTATTCCCTATTATATTGTGGACTAGTATCTCACTAAACTGCTTGGTCGGGACAAAAAGTGACACTATTGTTGTGTGTGCTGCTTTGCCTCTAAATTATTCTCAAATCTTTTTTTTAGACCCACCATCTTTCCTCAAAGTACCCCAGCCAGTTGAAGGAACGAAAGGAAAAGATGCCAGCCTATTCTGTGAACTGAATGGCACAGCACCATTTGAGATAAACTGGTTCAAAGACAAAAAGCCTCTTAAGGAAAGCAGGAAGTATAAGATGGTTAACGAGGGTAGCTCTGCCACTCTTCATATCATTGGATTAGACGCCACCGATCCTGGCGAATATGAGTGTAAGGCATCAAACAGCGTAGGAAGTGAAACCTGCCATACGACAGTTAGACTCAAAGGTTAGTAGAATGCAGGCTCCATGGATATTTTCGTGATCATTGAATTCAAACCTTTGACCGTAAATTACTTTGTCTTTGTTTATTCTCTCTTCAGAACCACCGTCGTTTGTCAAGAAATTGTCTAATACGACAGTTATATTTGGTGAGGAAGTCACCCTAATGGCCTCTGTTAAAGGCTCTCAGCCAATGACTGTGTCTTGGGTTCAAGATAAGGATCACATTCTCAGAGATGGTGACAACCGGAAAATATCTTTTGAGAACAACCAGGTCACTCTTAAAGTTTTTAAAGCGGACGCGACCACTGCTGGCAAATACACCTGTCAACTCAGAAATGATGCCGGAGTTGTGGAATGTTTTGCTAACATGACTGTCTTAGGTTTGTAAAATTATATTTTGCTTGCAGTCGTTGTTTTTTTCTCCTTCAGGTTTGTAAGAACATCTCTGTTCATCTTTTAATTTTCAGAGCCTGCCAAAATATTGGATAAAACAGAATCTTTCAGTGTCACAGCAGGCGATATTGCTGCCCTAGAAGTCACTGTGTCCGGGACACCAGAACTGAAATCGAAATGGTTCAAAGATGGTGCTGAGCTCTCCTCTGGCAAGAAGTACAAAATCTCCTTCTCCAGGATGATCTCCAGTCTGAAGGTTCTGTCAGCAGAGAGAATTGATACAGGAGAATACACATTTGAAGTACAAAATGAGGTTGGCCGTGACCTCAGCAAAATAAACCTCACTGTTCTAGGTTGGTGGTTATTTCCTACAGTATATGATAGTATATGACATTTATGTGTATTGTGTAATGCCCTGGTTACTAATCTTGTCCTCCTAAACAGATAAAATCATACCTCCAACATTTACACGGAAATTGAAGGATTCTAATACTATTGTTGGAAAACCTGGTGAAATGGATTGCAAAGTTTCTGGTTCTCCACCTTTCACTATTTCCTGGTACCATGAGGGAGAGGAGATCAGGAGTGGACCAAATTATGAGATTGCATTCAGTGACAACACCTGCACGCTCAAAGTGACCAGTCTTAAGTTGTCAGACTCTGGAGTGTATAAGTGCAAAGCCATAAACAAGGCGGGCGCCAATGAGACCAGTTCCTCTTTCATTGTGAAAGGTCAGTAACTATTGAGTTTGCATGTAGAGTACTCGCTTGGGATTCATAGATCCTATTGCATTGTGATGTAACATGTTAAAAGTCTGCAACCTTAAAGAAATGATCTTTTTGTATTCAGAACTTCCTTCTTTCGTGGTTCAACCTCAACCAATGGAGGCCATGCCTGGTACAAATGTTACTTTCTCAGCCATTGTGAAAGGAAGTGCTCCGATGAAGCTCAAGTGGTTCAGGGGCAGCAAAGAGATCATGTCTGGACGGAGTTGTGAAATTGCTCTGCGAGACAATAAAGCCACTCTGGAGTTGTTCAAAATCGACAAATCCCATGCTGGAGAGTATACATGCCAGATTATTAATGATGCTGGGAAGGAAAGTTGCCCAGTTAACCTGTCTGTGAAAGGTTTGTTAACAGTTCTAATCTACCAAAAGCTCATATGTTTTCATTTTACATTTCTATTCCTTTAAAAAAAAAAAAAAATGCTATGTGGTCTAAGTATTTTTTTTTTTATCGTTTTACTCAGAATCTGCACGCTTTGTTAAGAAGCTGAAGGACCTTTCAGTTGAAAAGGGGAAACCATTGATGCTTGAATGCACATACACTGGAAGCCCAAAGATTTCTGTTATCTGGTTTAAGGATGGTCAACAGATATATGCGTCTTATAAGTACAACGTCACCACCACCGAGAGCTCCTGCATCTTGGAGTGTTTAAACTCTGATAGTAAAGAAGCAAGTGGGAAATACACTTGTGAAGTATCCAACGATGCTGGAAGTGACACCTGCCATGCACAAGTGTCCATTTTAGGTCTGTTCACCTTCATTGATCTTGTAGTATACTATAATTATCCTAAATATGTTTCTTTTTTCCATTTGATTGTTGTTTTACTTAATGGTGTATATCTGTCACTTCAGAACCACCCTATTTCATTGAGAATTTGGAGGCAATGGAAGTGACTGCGGGTGACGCAGTTTGTTTGAAATGCCATATCGGAGGGACCCCCGAAATAAAAGTGTCTTGGTTTAAAGCTGATGGGAAAGTGCGGTCCACGCCTACTTGCAAAATAGAGTATTCCAAAGGCATTGCCTGTTTGAAATTAAGCAAGGCATCAAAGTCGGATATTGGTGAATACACCTGCAAAGCTGAAAACAGCATAGGATCTGCCTCTTCCATCTGCCGGCTAACAGTCCAAGGTGATCTTCGTCTTTTAATTAGGACACTTTCATAGTTTTAATTCATTGTGTATGTACTGGGATTAAATATTCCATCCAAGACTTTTGCAGCTAATGTCATTACATTGTTTTTTTTAAAATAAATTATCCTATTCCAGAGGCAAAAACCCCACCATCATTCCCCAAGAAGATCACCAGTCTCCAACAGACTGAAGGACAGGCAGTCAGATTTGAGTGCCGTGTGGCAGGCTCCTCTCCCATCGAGACGTCTTGGCTAAAGGATGGTGACACTTTGAAACACAAAGATGAATACTCCATGTCTTATGATGATAATACTGCTGTCCTACAAATCACCACAGGAGAAAAGAGGCACTCTGGGGAGTACACTTGTGTTGCTACCAACAGTGTTGGAACTGCCTCCTGCAGAGCCAAACTCACTCTTCAAGGTCTGTCTGGTTTTCGCTAAGAAATAGTTTACTTGCTGGCAATGTGAGTGTGTTTCATTATACCGTTGTGCATGTTTTAATGTTAAAGTTTGTTCTATTCTCCCACTCTTCCATTGAACTTCTAGAACCGAGATACCCCCCTGTCTTTGATACAAAGCTGTCGCCTAAGGATGTTTCAGTTGGAGATAGTGTGGAACTAGAATGCCACATGACGGGGTCTTTGCCAATAAAAGTCACTTGGTCAAAGGATCACAAAGACATCCGCTCAGGGGGAAACTACAAGTTTACCTGTGTGGACAACACCCCACATCTTACTATTCTGAAGGCAGATAAATCAGACACTGGGCGCTACTTTTGCCATGCCTCTAATGAAATTGGAAAGGACTCTTGTTCCACTGACATTTCTGTGAAAGGTATTTGACCACTTGCCACCGATATCAGTGTGTTTGTAATAAGGTCCTCTCTTCTATTTTAGTGGATAGCACGTTTTTGTTGTTTCAGTCATCATTGCAATTATTTTTCTAATAATAGTTGCTTTAACTGCTTTAACCTTTCTTATTGTCCTACTTCATATGAACATTACTCTTGTCTCATAACCAGGAATGCGTTTATTTCATTTTCAGAGCGCAAAATCCCACCCACTTTCACCAAGAAACCTGCAGAGACTATTGAGGACACAGAGGGCAAGTTGGTGAAGCTCGAGGGTCGTTTATCTGGATCTCAACCCATGACCATCAGTTGGTACAAAGATGACAGTGAAATCTACAGCTCCGATAATTATGAAATGTCCTTCAAGAGCAATGTAGCTGTGCTGTGTATCAAGAGCGCCCACATCTCAAATTGTGGCACATATACCTGCAAAGCCACCAATGAAGCTGGTACTGCCTCCTGCAAAGTGTCAGTTAACATAACTGGTGAGTTCATAGCATCTTTTGTTTTATGCCTTATGTCATTTCCATAGAAAATAAGACCTAGGTAACATATGTAATAATTGTGTGATACATACAACACAATAATACCCATACAAAACAATCACCCATATCACCCATAAAACAGCAGACAATCAACCAGTTCATGCTGATGGAGGTAAAAATCGGGAATTGATACAACTGAAACCAATCATATTTTCCCATAACTCTTTCCTCTAAATCCAGAGCACAAGAAGCCTCCTACATTTGACATCCCTCTCAAACCTGTGACTGTGAACGAGGGTGAGAGGCTGAATCTCAGCTGTCATGTTTGTGGAGCCCCTCCTCTGAAGATCCAGTGGATGAAGGACAGGAACGAATTAAAATCATCTGGTAACACTAGAACCACTTTTGCTGATGGCACTGCCTCTTTGGAGATCAGCAACACATCAACAACAGATGCAGGGGACTATCTCTGCAAGGCTACCAATGATGCTGGCAGTGAATTCTGCAAGTCCAAAGTGACAGTGAAAGGTACTTCAATGTTCATATGATTGTTTTTTTTCAAAGTCATTTTTTAACAGTCATTGGATTAGTTGTTGGACGCCATGTATTAGTGTGAATATGAGCATTACATTTAAATTGTTAAAATGACGTTTTATTAGCAAAACCTGGAGCAAAACCTGGAGCAGCACCTTCACCCGCTGAGGCAGCTCCAACACCAACAACACCTGTAAAGAAACTGGACAACTTGTTCTTCATTGAAGAGCCCAAGACTGTTCATGCATCTGAGAGTAAGTATGCGTAATTTAAGTTTATCATTATTGAAATATTCATGATGAGTGATACCTTAAATGACTTTGTATTATTTTACAGAGGGTACTGCAACGTTCATTGCCAAGGTTGGAGGTGATCCTATTCCTAATGTCAAGTGGATGAAGGGCAAGTGGAGGCAGATCACTCATGGCGGTCGCATCGCTATTGAGCAGAAGGGCCAGGAGGCCAAGATGGAGATAAGAGAAGTGACAAAATCAGACTCGGGACAGTACAGATGTGTCGCGTCTAACAAACATGGAGAAATTGAATGCAGCCCTGAATTGAATGTTGATGAAAAGAAAGAGGCTGCTGGACTTGATGGAGACTTCAGAGCAAAACTGAAGAAGTGAGTGAATTTTTCTTTTTGTTAATAATTCTTATTTAACTTTGTCAGGAAACAACATTAACATTAGTTTCCCATGTGTATCTCCTTATTTACTCTACAGGACACCATCCAAACAGAAAAGTCCACAGGAGGGTAAAGACATTGATATAGTGGAGTTGCTCAGGAATGTGGACCCTAAAGAGTATGAGAAATATGCTCGCATGTATGGAATCACAGACTTCCGTGGCCTTCTTCAGGCTATTGAGCAGCTGAAGAGGGAGAAAGCTGAAGAAAGTGGAAGACCGGTAAATTAACGTGATGGCTTGTCTGAGACATATTGTTGACGTCTGTATGCAGTTTGTCTTTGCTGAAAGGAACAGCATATTGGGTTATGTGGTCAACATATCAAAGCATTACATTCTTAATTCTTAATTCTTCTAAGCTCTACTGTCTTTTGTTTGATTAAGGAAATGGAACAAGCAGATCGCGAATCTGACGAGGACATGGCAAAACTTGTGGCTGATCTACAAAAGAGAATGGAACATACTGAGGTTGGTTACTGATTATCTATATAATGAACATAGTTTGATAATGACAATAGTATTGATATGTACTGTGTTTACATTTCTGTCATAACATCAGTAAAATAATTCCTTGCAGCCTGTCACAGTGATGAAGGACATTGCAGATCATGTTACAATCACAAACAAGGAGGCAGTCTTTGAGTGTGACATCAAGATCAACTTCCCAGAGATCACTTTGTCCTGGTACAAGGGAACGCAGAAGCTTGATAACAACGACAAATATGAAATCAGCATTGTCGGTGACCGTCACATACTGAAGATCAAACAGTGTCAGATCAGAGACCAGGGCAATTATCGTGTTGTCTGTGGCCCACATATCTCTAGTGCCAAATTAACGGTGATGGGTGGGTATCCATACATTTGAATTTGATATCCTACACTAATATTAAAGTTATACAGGTCTTCTTATCTGTCACTATTAACTGACATGCACCTTTGTTATTGTTCTTTCTGTTTTACAGAAGCTGAAGTTGAAAAACATCTACAGGAAGTTGCGGGTAAGGAAGGGCAAACAGGCACACTGACTTGTCAGTTCTCTATCCCTAATGTAAAAACACAGTGGTTTAAGAATGGAAAGCTTTTAGAACCAAAAGGCAGATTCACATTTGAAGTGAAAGATAAGATTCAAAGGCTCTTCATCAAAGACCTCCGGCCAGAAGACCAAGGACGTTATTCCTGCAGATATGACAAACTTGAATCCACTGCAGATCTATGGGTTGAAGGTTTGTATTGATAAAACATAAAATAACTTGCATCGGTTGTGGATTAGACAAAAACAGATACTAACCTCTTTCAACTCAATCTAAAACAACTCAATCTAAAACATATTTTATTCATTTTAAAAATTAACTTTATTCATTTTCCCGTCATTTCTTCTTTTTGCTTTTTTCATTTTCCATGATCTTTCTTGTGGATTTCTCTATATATTTTTTGGGGCATTCTCACACATTCTTTGATCTTGCAACGTTTCAACAAACCAATGTTTCACTTTCTCTCTGTCTTTGTCCATCTTGACTTTAATTTTCATCCAAACACTGTCATCATGCATTGTGGAACACATTCTAACCTCACAACTAATTGGATATTTGGCAAATCTGGACAAAAATGTGTTTGAATTTGAATTGTGAGGATAATCAGAAACATTCCCACATCTTATCTGTTATAGCTGAACAAATTCACTTCACCAAACGTATCCAGAACATTGAGGTCAACGAGCGCCAGTCTGCCACCTTTGAATGTGAGGTGTCTTTTGACAATGCAATCGTCACATGGTACAAAGACACTTGGGAACTTAAAGAGTGCCCAAAGTATAACTTCACAAGTGATGGCCGGCGACACTTTATGATCATCCGCAATGTAACCTCTGAAGATGAAGGTGTGTAGAGTTACATCAAACCAGACCTTTCCAAGATATTCTCGTCTTCCTGTTCCTGTTATGTGAATGGATTTTAAACAATCTTCATTACTAATCCTTTAGGCGTTTACTCAGTGATTGTAAGATTGGAGCCCAGAGGGGAAGCTAAAAGCACAGCTGAGCTTTATCTATCAGGCAAAGGTTGGTACAGTTACTAGTTAGGTATAACCTTTTTTAGCTGTTTGCACTTCTGCTACATTTAGTATTTAATATTCAACCTTCCCTTTTCACAGAAATTGAATTAGGAATGGTACCTTATGGTAAGTATTTTATTTCTGCCTCTAAATCCCTAAATGTATCATCATTACTGATCACATTTCTAGTCAATTGACAATACATAATATCCTAACATGGAAACATATTTATGTCCTTGACATTAAAATCAAATTCAACATCCTTTAGATGTCCCAGATTCATCAATACAAGGGCCTGATGTGCCTTCTTCAGTTACTATTAAAGGTAAGAAAGGGACATGCAGTAAGATCGGCATTGGACATCGATACAAACCTAAATACAACTGAATATTACAACTCAATGCTCTTGTATGTCTTTTAAAGAGTCTTCTGAACGCTATCATTATGAAGAAGAGATGGAAATGAGAGGTATATGGCATTTATTTTATTTTATTGTATTAATCAAATTATTTCCATCACCCTCATCAACCCCCTGTTAACCTTCATAATGTAACTCGATATTGTTCAATGGTTGTTGTGAGATTAACATCATAAACATAATTTAATATCATCTGCGACAATTAAGCCATCTTTACGTTTGTACATGTCTGTGTGTTGTTTTTCCACATTTTGTACACATTTGAAAATATTCTTCTTCTTTGTATTATCACCTCACCAACAGTCCCTGTCTTTTCCATCTTTCACATGTGCTTCATCCATCTCATATTTTATATATATATAGAATTCAGCCTTTTTATTATTATTATTTTCATTGTTACCCTTTGCTAGAGTATGAAAGCTGGACAGAAGAGAGAGTAATAGAGGAGATTGAGATTTCTGCAACTACAGGTATCCCATAGAACATGCCATTGCAGTTCTAATTCACAAGACTGGAATATCTTTAACCCCTTTTCCACCTTAACACGTTATGTTACTACATTAAATCTGCATACATATACTTTACTGTATGTGGTGATTAAAATGGTCATCATCTGTTTGTTTGTTTGTTTGTTTGTTTGTTTGTTTGAGCCACTCTTTGAACATATCTTTGTATACTGTAGGATGCATGGGTTCCTTCTTCTTTGTCTTATCATTGTGCCTGAGTGTTTGTTTGTGAGGTACACATTCACAAATCTTTTGTCTTGTCCTTTTTCCCCATAACAGTTTATTTGTGTGTATATTTGTGTTTTATGATCCATAACTTTCTCTTTATTTACTTCCCTAAATTAGCAATTAGTCTAAATCTATGATCATTGTTTCATCAGCCCCAAGAGTGCCTGTGGAAGAGTCTGTCCAGAGTACCGCTATTGGAATGAGGGAGGAAGTTCCAACCAAAGGTATCAAAGCTTATGACTGTCTTGGCTTAACACTAGAACAGCTGTGCCTTTTTTACCTACTAAAAGAGCTGCCCTCTTTACAATGCTCAAGCTTCTATTTACACACAACAACCACTAGTTGGCCGCTTGTAAATTAGCCTGCTTCCTACACAGACAACGGCAAAATAGCTTTATATTAGCTTATCCTGATGTGATTTTGAAAATGTAAGGATACTGGGTGGTGGTAGAACGCACATATCTAGGAAAAGGAGGGTCCTGAAATTTGATCAAGTGCAAAGATATAACATTCTTCTTTACTCACAGGCCCCCTCATGGCTGATTATGTGTTAATGCAATGTTCTAGCAAACACATTTTTAGTCTTGTTCATGTATCATTTATTACACTCTTTTACAGCTTGGTTTTGTTATAACTGTCTTTAACATTGTCCCTGTTGTGCTTAAGTTATTTTAATGTGATAATCTAACCATTGTTTTGTGCTGTCAGTTCTTGTGCTCTTTTAGTCTTTACTCTTAAATTGATACTCTGTAGTGGCTTTTTGTTTGTTTGTACTGTCTTACTTCTCATGTACTGTCTTACTGTACATGCACATGCATGGGTGTTTTTATGAGCTTTGCTATGTTGGGCTAACAGAATAAGTGTCTTTAAAGTTCCCGAAGCTCACAAGAAACCAGAGGACAAGCATCCTAAACCAGCTGTGCAAGAGGCACCAGTACCACCTAAAGGTATCCAAATATCTCTATGACTGAGTTTCTTCTGTGTTAAATGTCATTGATATGTTCACAGTTGTTGATACATTATCTTACAGTTTTGTCTCTCCTTTACTGAATGTTCTCTACCTTTATCTATGTAGTTGTTCTCTGTGTAAAGTGACCTCCAGTACTGTATGTGGAGTCATTGTATGTATGTATGTATATTTTCAGTTATAACACAAATAGGGTCAATTCACTTACTTTGATAATATTTCCATGTACCTGAAGCCAAAAGACCTGTTGAGGAGACGATCTCTGCAGTAGTTGTACCAGAGAAAGAGGAACATCCTCCTCCGAAAGGTACAGTTGTGCATCAACAATGATGTTACCCTCTCACCATCTTGTCATATTTGTTCTTATGTCTTGAAAACCGATCCGTCAGTTTTGTTGATTGTTTGACTTTGTTTTCTTGAATGTAAACATGTTTTTTGTCATTTTGTTTCTTTACTTTTCTTGTTTTGCATTGCATGACTGCTATAACAGTAGCACTACTCTTTGTATGTCTGTGTGTTTAATTTCTCACTTTCAATATCTTAAAAAAGAATATGAAGAGGCTAAGAAGCCAGTCCCCACACCCGGTGCAACAGACAAACCCATACCGACCCCATTAAAGACAGGTATATTGTGTTTTTGCACTCGTATACAGTACAACTTAAAATGTTGAGTATTATGTTCTGTCAGATCTTAAACTCTGTGTTCTGTGTGTGGTTTGTGTCAAAGCTTCTTGACCTTTCTTTTCCACTAAATCTTATGAGCAATGTTTTTGAACACACTTCGGTGTTCCTTCTAGCAAATATGTTTGTTCCTGTCTGTTACTTGATGTGTTATTGTCCCTACTACTTAAAATGTTTAATACTATCTTCTGTCAGATCTTAAAATATGTGTTGCATTGCATGAGTGCTATAACAGTATCTCTACGGTTTGTATGTCTGTGTGTTTAATTTCTCACTTTCAATATCTTAAAAAGAATATGAAGAGGCTAAGAAGCCAGTCCCCACACCTGGTGCGACAGACAAACCCATACCGACCCCATTAAAGACAGGTATATTGTGTTTTTGCACTTGTTTTATTGTCCATACAACTTAAAATGTTGAGTACTATGTTCTGTCAGATCTTAAACTCTGTGTTCTGTGTGTGGTTTGTGTCAAAGCTTCTTGACCTTTCTTTTCCACTAAATCTTATGAACAATGTTTTTGAACATACTTCGGTGTTCCTTCTAACAAATATGTTTGTTCCTGTCTGTTACTTGATGTGTTATTGTCCCTACTACTTAAAATGTTTAATATTATCTTCTGTCAGATCTTACAATCTGTGTTCTGTGTGTGTTTTGTGTCAAAGCTTCTTGACCTTTCTTTTCCAGTAAATCTTAGAAGCAATGTTGTTGAACATACTTCGGTATCCCTTCTAACAAATGTGTTTGTTCTTGTCTGTTACTTGATGTATAAAGTTTAGTTTTCTTAATCTTGCTCTTGCACATGCTTTTACTATTTCTTGACAGTCTGTTTCTGGTATCATTGCTAATGTTTATGTTTGTATTACCTGAAGATGTGCCTCAACCTGCATCCCATGTTGTTCCTGAGCCAAAACCACAAGTCCCACCAGAGCCGAGAGTGGCACCTGGGACTAAGGTTGAACCTGCACCAAAGGCTGCAGCTGTAGCCAAGGTTGAACCTGCACCAAAGGCTGCACCTGCAGCCAAGGTTGAACCTGCACCAAAGGCTGCAGCCAAGGTTGAACCTGCACCAAAGGCTGCAGCCAAGGTTGAACCTGCACCAAAGGCTGCAGCCAAGGTTGAACCTGCACCAAAGGCTGCAGCCAAGGTTGAACCTGCACCAAAGGCTGCAGCCAAGGTTGAACCTGCACCAAAGGCTGCACCTGCAGCCAAGGTTGAACCTGCACCAAAGGCTGCACCTGTACAGAAACCAGAGGCTCCACCAGCCAAAGGTATTTTCTGTCTTGTCTTGTTGTGCGGAGTATCTACTCTATTTTGTCCTTTCTTGTGTTTGTTTGAATGTAATGTATGTTTATGTATGTAATATGGTCTTAATTTAGCTTCTAATAGAGAAGCGACTCTTTCATCTTACCATTCTGTGCAGCTGTGTTATCTTGCTATATACAATCTAAATCTAAAGTGCATGTTACTTTAAGTCCATGTGGAGGTCAAGAAACCTGAACTTGCCAAGACAGTGGCAGTTGCCAAGCCAGCACCAGCAGTGGCGAAACCGGAAACAGCAGTTACGAAGCCTGAACCAGCAATCATAAAACCAGAACCAGCCATTACAAAGCCAGAACCAGCAGTTACAAAACCAGAACCAGCAGTTGCCAAGACAACATCAGCCATTACAAAGCCGGAGCCAGCAATTGCCAAGCCAAAACCAGTGGTTGTCCAGCCAGAACCAGTGGTTGCCAAGCCAGAACCAGTGGTTTCCAAGCCAGAACCTGTGGTTGCCAAGGCAGAACCAGTGGTTGTCTACCCAGAACCAGTGTCTGCCAAAGCAAAACCAGTGGTTGTCCAACCAGAACCAGTGGCTGCCAAGCCAGAACCAGTGGCGGCCAAGGCAAAACCAGTGGCTGCCAAGCCAGAACCAGTGGCTGCCAAGCCAGAACCAGTGGTTGCCAAGGCAAAACCAGTAGTTGTCCATCCAGAACCAGTGGCTGCCAAGCCAGAACCAGTGGTTGCCAAGCCAGAACCAGTGGCTGCCAAGGCAAAACCAGTAGTTGTCCATCCAGAACCAGTGGCTGCCAAGCCAGAACCAGTAGCTGCCAAGCCAGAACCAGTGGTTGCCAAGCCAGAACCTGTGGCTGCCAAGGCAAAACCAGTAGTTGTCCATCCAGAACCAGTGGGCGCCAAGCCAGAACCTGTGTTTGCCAAGGCAGAACCAGTAGTTGTCCATCCAGAACCAGTGGCTGCCAAGCCAGAACCTGTGGCTGCCAAGCCAGAACCTGTGGCTGCCAAGGCAAAACCAGTAGTTGTCCATCCAGAACCAGTGGCTGCCAAATCAGAACCAGTGGCTGCCAAGCCAGAACCAGTGGCTGCCAAGCCAGAGCCAGTGTTGACTAAACCAGCACCAGCTGTTACAAAGCCGGAGCCAGCACCAACTGCTCCAAAGGAGGTCACCCCCAAAAAAGGTATTGAAGTTTCTCATGAGAGAGGCATTTTTGTTGGGCTTAAAAGTCTTTTATGCAGTGCTTTCCAATACACTTAGTTGTCGCAACAGACAACATGCTTGTGTGACTACTCTTTGTTCATGTCTGTGGTGTGGTATGAAAAGTGGTCTAAATCTTGCTCTTGTACCAGCTTTAACTTTCTTAATAGGCCTTAGTTTTCATCAACGCTAAATATACAATGTTTGTCTATATAAATTCAGCTTGTCTAAAATGTGTCTGTCTGTCTGTCTGTCAGTCTGTCGGCTGTCTGTCTGTCTGTCTGTCTGTCTGTCTGTCAGTCTGTCGGCTGTCTGTCTGCCTGTCTGTCTGTACTATGTCTGTCTGTCTGTCTGTCTGTAATTGAAGTGCATTCTCTTTGGAATTTCAAGAACATATGTATAACATATTGCTTTACATAATTCTTGTACTCTATGGGAGAGGAATTAGTGTCATCACCTACATTGAGAAAACTGCTGTAACTGCATGTGCATCATCGTTATATCTATTCTTATATCTTTCCCAATCAATTTGTTATCAAGCTCTGCATCCATGATGACATCACCGCAACTCAATTCACACATTATTTCTAACCGATCGACAGTATGTAGTAACTGTCATAATTTGTCTTATTAGTGTATAGGGATCCATTTGTTATTTTCTATTTGTCTATCATGTTTGGTTGTTCTCTTCTTATCACAACACATATCAGTATCTGATCATTTCTATGTTCTTCTGAAGTGCCAGAGGCACCAACAAAGCAGGAGGTAACTCCACTGCAGCCAGCTCCCGTCCCCCAAAAAGCGGACAAAGAGGATATAGCACCTCAAAGGAAACCTGTACCAACCAAAGGTACACAAGCTTCCACTGAAGTGCTCTTTCATAGGCCATCAGTGTTTCTCCTTCCACTGAAACACTGTTTGTTCGGCCGTTCTTCCATTACTCTAACCTCTATCTTCTCAGCAGTCATGGCTTTGAACCTCACTGTATTGTTGTTGTCTGTTTAAATGTTTACACAGCTTCTTTGTAAAAAGTTACACTGTCTGTTATGTCTTTAAAGATGTGGTTGCAGACAATTCAAATCTTTCTTTTTGTCATTGTGTTTGCTTTGCACTCAATAGAGTGTGATTTGTAGGACGTTTGTGTCTGAAAACAGCTCTTGCTTGCATATGTCTATATCAGTACCTCTTTTAACAAACCTGAATGGTCTTTTAAGTTCCCCTGGATGAAAAGAAACCAGAACCTTCAAAGGCAGCCAAACAACCAGAAGTGCTTACTGCCACTCCAAAGGAGGATATGCCACAAAAAGGTACAGATTTATATGTTTGATCGCCACATCGCCACATGATGCACTGACCTCTTTTTCTAGAATTCTTCTTTGCCCTCTGTTTGTCCGTCCTTAACATTGGGTAATATTTTACTTGAACTGCTGTCATCAAGCTGACTTCATTCTGTCACAACATGACATAATGTCAGACTTATATTCCTTGGCAGACTGTAGGTCATGAAGACTGCTTCGGACATGATCATTTCATGTTTATGACAATAGTGGCAAGATGGTTTAAGTAAAATATTACACCTGTCACCACATGACAAATTGTCTGATTAGACAGATATGTCAAAGCCTCTGTATTGTACTGTCATGTCTTATGTGTGTCATGTCTGCTTTAAGTGGTGGAGCCAAAACAAAAGCATGTACCTGCTGAGAAGGCACCTGAAACGGTACCTGAGAGGCTACCTGAGACTAAGCCTAAAACGGTACCTGAGACTAAGCCTAAAACGGTACCTGAGACTAAGCCTAAAATGGTACCTGAGACTAAGCCTAAAACGGTACCTGAGACTAAGCCTAAAACGGTACCTGAGACTAAGCCTAAAACGGTACCTGAGACTAAAAAGAAGGAAGAAGCTCCTAACAAAGGTATGATTGAGCCAAATTAACTCTCTTAAGTAACTTTTCTACTTTTGTTTCCATGGTATTTGTAAACAAACTGTTTTACTTAGTAGACAGTTCAATCAGATGTGCCTACAGCTACCAATTTCATTAGCCTAATATATAACTATGGCTCTGAAGACATGCTAAAAAGGTGGTTAATTTAGTTGCTCTATACCTGTATTCTAATGCTAACGTTACTCCAGTATAGGGATTGGCAATCTGCCAGATTCCTGTAAGCATAAAATGTCTTAATGAACAGTAGGAGAAAGTCTGTAGATATTGACTACTGTATGTTAGTTAACATGACATGCAGCTCCGCCAAGACATGATAGAATGCCAGTGTATCACAGCCTATTAAAATACCTATCTAAAACGCTGTATGTGTGATGTTCATGATCTGTATTTTGTTATTCAATAGCTGCTCCAAATAAGCTTTGAATGTCCCTTTCTCTAACATTAGTTGCCAATGTTCTAGTGACAACATTGTATTAACATATAAGCATCTTCCAATGATGATAATAATAATAATAATAATATTAATAATAATAATAATAATAATAATAATAATAATAATAATAATAATAATAATTACATGGAAACAACAGTGGTAGAAGCATGGCTGGAACACACTCAGATTGCGTGGCCGGATCTTTCTGTTCAATAGTAGTGTTACTAAGTTTAAGAGCAACTAGGTTTTATCATACCTACTATGTTTTTTTTTTTTTTACCATACTAGTTCTAGGGGGCATCCTTTTGCTGCTAAATAATTCTTTGACTTTACGTTTACTGGACTGTTTTGACTTAATTGACTGTTTACTTTATAGTTGTCTTTGTGTTTTAATGTTCAGTTGTCTTCCATGTATAATGTCAAAGTGATAAGCTTTTCGACATTGAGTCTCTTGAGTTAAAGTATACTATTCTTTAAAGAACCTGATGCTATGAAGACTCCCACGAAAACTCCTGCTGCACCAACTTCAGAAATAGAAGTGAAGCCACAAAGAAAAGGAACTCCGACAGATAGAGGTATCACAGTGCATTGTGCATTCTTGAACAGCTGTAAATGTTCTTTACATTTACACTATATGTTGAATATTCTAAAATCTTAATTCACCTGAGATTTTAGGCATCAGGTGAATTATACAAACCATTACTACTTTACTACTCTTATCTGTGTTGTCCTTTTTAAACCAATGTTTGTCTTTGTTGTGTTTTGTCACAAACTCTTGACACTGCCATTTGGTGGAAACTCTTGAAACCATCTTAAATCTTCAAGCGACTACTTGTCTTGCGACGACTGAGCCATGGACTTCAGCAGCTCAACAGATGCAGGAGGTTTCTTGCGTAATGGAGAGAGGTCTTCCTTCAGATGAAGCCTTCCAGGATGAAAAAATGGCACACAAATATGCGGATGTGTCTTTTGAGGAGCACATTATAACATCAAGACAGAAGGTTCCAGAGAAGTCCAAAGATACTCTAGAGAAAAGCAAACCAATCCAAAACAAAGAGGAACCTGATCTGACACCTAAAAGGGTCAAGAAAGATCCTGCTAATATAGTTGTAATTACACAGAAAACAAAGCAAATTAAGTCCACAATTTTACCAACAGAACAGGGTAGCGCCCTTATGAGGAAGTCTTTGCGGGAGGAAGGTATTAAAACAAAAGAAACTAGTTACATTGATGAAATTGAATTGAAGAAACAATCTGTTGCTATGGAAGATACATCAATCAGCCCAGCAGTTCAAGCTAAAGAAGAATATTGGATTAACAAAGTTGATGCTCCTAAAGAGGACAATATAGCTATGAAAAAGGATAATGTGTCAGACAAAAAAGAGGACAAAAAAGTTATTCAACAATGTGAAGAAACTGCTGTCACAATCAAAGGGAGTACTAAAAGTAAAACTATGCCTATCAAAACTAGGAAGGTGAAGGAAGATGAAGTCAAAAATACAGATATTACTCTCAGGAAAGTAGACCTAAAGAAAGATGAAATTACTACGACAAGTTTATTAGACAGGACAAATCTGCCAGCCAGAAGAGAGGAGATTCCTCTTAAGATAGATGAGAGAAAAGTATATCCTCAGAAGATCCAAGACAATATTGCAATAAAACAAAAGACACCTGATATGGAGGGTTCTCTTACAGTTGAATCACATAGGGAAGAAATATCAAACCGTGAAGCTAATGCACACAAAGACAAAATACAAATACCTTTATCAGAAGAATTTCCTTCCAAAAAAGTAGTAGCACCAAAAGAGAGAGGGCATGAATTATCTAAATCTGAAGAGATAGATTATACAGTTGACAACATACCTTCAAATAAGCAAGTTATTAAAAAAGGTGAACCTGCCAAGGTCATTGCTTCCAGTGGGGAAACTTCAGACAATAAACTTAAAACAAAACAGATTGACAAAAAGGTGGACAATGTAGCAGACACACCCAAAACTTATCCAATTAAATCTAAAGAAACTGCCAGAGAAGCTACTACAAGAAAAGATGTAACACCTTTACCAGAAAGCGTTTCCCATATGAAAGTAGGATCACCCAAAAAGAGAGGACAGGAATTATCTAAATATGAAGAGTTACCGTGTACAGTTGAGGTCCAAAAAAAAGGCAAACCTGCCACAGTAGTTTCTCCCAAGGAGAAAAGTCTAGAGACAACATGTACAAGACAGGAACCTACTGCAAGAAAGGATGCCATAACTAATGAGAGAGATAGCACTCATGAAAAATTGTTGATTGACAAAAAGGTGGACGATGAATCGGACACACCTAAAACATATTCAACAGTTGAGGACATCCAATCAATGAAACATGTTACTAAAAAAGCAGAACCTGTCAAAGTAATTCATCCAAAGAAGAAACCAACTGCCATTGATGAAGACTCCACAGATATTCCTCATCAGAGAGAGAGAATATCACATAGAAAGAAAGAAGAGGTCAATAGATCTGAAGATAGTCTGCCAACTACAACACTGCCCTCAAAAAAAGAAGAAAAGGAGGAGAAGGTCTCTCCAAAAGTATCTTCTAGAGGTAGACAACGTTATGTGTTTCACTCCTTCATTGGTCTATTCCATTTCATACTTTGTTTGGATACAAACTCAACAGTCTCTTATTGGTTCACGTTTCATGTTTCATCATTGTGTATTTCATTTTGTCTGTCAAACCATTTGTGTGTTTTTGTCACTACTCTTGATATGTATTGAACGTCAAGATCCACGATTTCCTAAAAGTGTCTAAGGTAAAGAATGGCTACTGTTGAAGGGGGGTCTCTTTCAGTTAAAGAAGATGTTTTGCTCTGTAAAGGACACTCCAAAATACACCAATCTTTCTTCAATCTTAAAATCTTGCTATTCTGTCTGTTGTTTGTGTGTATGTTATGTGACTTGACTTGAACTGTATGTCATGTATGTCATATATGTTAGGTTTTCATTGGGCAGTTCAATGTTAACCCCAATCTGTGGGGCCATGTTTTTGACTATAGTATAATTTCATTTCAAGCACCTTTAAAGGAGAGGGAATCACCTCCTCAATCCACTGAGCCACTGGCAAAGACAGTGGGTCACCTTGCAGGTATATTGCTGTTTTGTGTTGTCATTTGTGTTCTTTTATGTGATCTCTTGAAAGACATTTATACACAAATGTTTCTTGAGCAAATCTGAATCTTAAACATTATTTTGAAGCCCCACAAGACAGGACAGAAGAGGCAAAGCCTAGAATCCAGGTGCAAGAACAAGAAGATACAAAGCCAGGTATTCAGCTCATAACATTCAGTGTCATCTGAACATAAAATGACAAACTAACATCTTGCTTCATATTTAGAATACTATAACACGTTTTTCTTATATCATATAAAGCACTCTCTTCATCTTTAATGTAGGATATCATGTGTCTGTGTGGTTGTACTTTTTTATAAAATGAAATTTACATTTTGTACTTAAAGCGAGCAAGCCAGAATCTGTCTTAAAAGTTCAAGAGCAAACAAAGAAGCGTGAAGATGAAGACACAACTAAGATTGTAGAGGAAAAGATCACTCCACTAGAAGGTAGAGAAACATACCTTGAAGCAAATATCTTTTTGCTTGGGTTTTATTCCAAGTCATCTCACCTGTTCCAAACAAAAATAAATGGCATTTATGGTTTTATGGAGTTTCCTCTTAATTCCATAAAAGCAGCCCTGTTCTTTGTTTGTCTCCCCTTTAATGTTGTACTGTTTTAATCAGGTGGGTATTACCTCTAACTGCCCCCACAGTGTGTGTTGGTATGCTGTGGTACTGTACAGTATGTCTTGTTTGTCACATTGTGTCTCTTACTAAGTTCTCATCCTTATAAATGGGAGCATGATGTCATACATCCCCTCTTGCACAACATCTTTGATTCGGTTGTGGGAGGAAACAGCCCTGGAACTCAATATACTGTATTGGTTCCTTAAGGTAAATGTCCAATACCATTCACAGAGAAAAGGGGATTCATCATCCTAGATGAATGATATGAATACGATGATGAATAAGTAATTGGGCAATGTCTCTTATTTACATCTCAATGTAATCACTCTATTGTCAACCATGAAACAGCACATTGAGGATTGAAATTGTCACACTTCCACATCTTAAGAAATAATTAATGCTTAATGCAAAACGTAGAACCTTTTCTCTCTGGTGGTGTTTGGCTACATCCTCAGATTGTGTCGGCAGTTCTCTCTTAAATCTTTGGTTATATGTGGTTCTTTGGACTAAATAATGTTCACTCTAATTGCTGTATTAGATGGAGACAAGGGACCTGTTCAGGCACCTGGACCAGCTAAAAAAGGTAGGATGACTACTCAAAGTTTTTCAGGTTGCAACATGTTTCATTATCACTTGCATACAAAATATTGATATCAAAATGAATGCACAGCAGTTTTTTATTATTGTTTTCTGTGAAATTGTTTGTTGTGTGTTGTCTTATTTGTCTTAGTCTATTCATGAATGAGGGAAATCCTCAGTGGTTCAATAATGTTTGATGTGAAAAGTTAAAATCTTATTTTCTTTGTTAAGTGGGCTGTTATGTGTAATGTGAAACCTTTAATGCCTCAGAGAAACCAAGCACAGCACAAACAGTCCGCCAAAAAGGGACAATTCACATTGAGGAAGAGGAGATGCCAGCCTTGAAGAAATCAACCAGAATATCGAAGTTCAAGGAACAAGAGCAAGAAATCATATCACTGAAGAAAGTGCCTGTAGTGCCCTCTGAAGATCTGCCAGAACAACAACGCAAAACTCCTCAGAAAGTTACGAAGACTACAATCTATGACACTGAAGAGAGAGTGTATGCAGAGGCTGTAACAGAGGTAACAAGAACTGAAAGTTATGAAAGAGAGAAACACATTCAAACAGATACCTACAGAAAGAAACTGGATGGAACACCTAAAGGAGTTGAATCAAAAGATTCTACTGACGACTCCATGGTTCATCAGAAGAGCATAGATGACAAGGTAGAGGAGAAAACTGCTTTTAAGAAAACTCCCAAGGGAGTGAAAAAAGAGGAACCTCCACAACCCAGTGTAGCCCCAAAGAAACTGCCATCAGATGAGAAAGATCAAGAAACGGTTAAGTTGAAACCGTTTGAAAAACCTGGTAAACCAGGGATTATTGAGTCAGAGCGGGACAAAGAGCACAAGGAATCTGTTGCTGCCAAAAGGGGTGAGGGGCCCTCTAAAGATGAGGTTAAAGAACCTGTTGGTCACAAGAAAGCTGACAAAGTGCCTAAGGGTGAGGAAGAGCAACAGGAAGTGGTGTTGAAACCTGTGGCTCAAGCTCAAAAAAGCCCAGAAGTCCAAGACTCTGATAAACCACTGACAAAGGTCAAACGAATACCAACACAGGAGAAAGACAGGGAGAGTGTTACACTGAAGCCATATGAAGGTGAGGCTGAAGGCGAAGCTGTGAAAATCCCCTCAGAAGGAGAAGATAGGAAGCCTACACTTGGCAAAGGGCCTAGTCAAACTATTAAAGATGTATCCCCAAAAGAGGCTGATTCCCGCCTTAAGAAAACTGACTCACATGAAACGGCAGACAAAGAACCAGAGAGGGTGAAAGAGACTGGAACTACGCAGCAAGAAAAAAGTTCTCCAAAGACAGTACCTTTAAAATCCAAGAAAAGCCAAAAGAGTCCTGAAGAGGAGAAGCCAGTGCTGCTGAAAAAGCCTGGGCTCTTGCCAAAGGAAACAGATGAGAAAGAAAAAGACATTTCCTTGAAGCCCATGGAGCACACCAAGAAAGGCATAGAGCTGAAAAAGACACCCTCACCTACAGTTGAAAAACCAAAGCCAAAAGCCATTGAATCAACAATTCCTGTTGAGAAGAGGCCCAGTGAAGAGATTTCCCAGAGGTTGCTCAAAAAGGTTTCACCCAAAGATGCACTTGACAAGACGCCCAGTGGAGAGATTTCCCAGGGGCTGCCCAAAAAGGTTTCACCCAAAGATGCAGTTGAGAAGAGGCCAAGTGGAGAGATTTCCCAGAGGCTGCCCAAAAAGGATTCACCCAAGGATTCAGTTGAGCCCTTTACTCTTAAAAAAGTTCCAAAGAAATCACCCCCACAAGAAGAGAAGACTTCCTATGACCCTAAAGGAAAGGTGCCCGCAATGAAAGAGCTTTCTCCTGGAGCAGTACAGCTAAGAAAAGTCCCAACTCAGCTGGAGGAGGAGGTCTTTGAGGAGGAGCTGGAGGAAGACGAGGAAGACGAAGAAGAAAGTTGGGGATGGGAACTTGAACCACGGGAGAGTTATGGATCCTCAGAAGATTGGGAGGGTGAATTAGAGGAAGGGGCAGTCGAGACCCCAGGGATGACCAGACGAGGTGAGATGGCGGCTGCAGAGATTCACCATTGATGGATCAGAAAGCATCTTTCACCCTGAATCATTTCCATTCATTTCCATCTTAATATTCTCAAGTTATAAGTGTTTGTTTGTGATCATGTTGCGTGTATTGTCATCATTCTATGTGTTAATAATACTGTCATAATTGTGTGTTGTTTGTCATCATGTGTGTGTTAATGTTGGTCATCGTTCCGTCTGGTAATATGCCATATTAATGTTTGTCACCATGTGTGTGTTTATGTTTGTCATCATTTGTGTTGTTTCTCCATGTCAGTCAATATTTTTCCATCCATACAACATGTAAATGATTTCAGCATGCTGAAATTCAATGATAATCCATGGTTTGTGGCATGGCGTACAATGTTCCCATCATCCTTTATCCATATGTCACCATATTCATCTCTTATCTCACAATATTGCATGTCAATTCAGAATAAATACAAAATGTTTAAAAGGATTTGAATCTTAAGATTGGAGTATAATAATGTCTCTATATGGGATAATCATGCAAACTATTTTAAACAGACGGACAACCAGCAGAGGATGCTGCAGGTGCAGCCAAAGGTAGAGGTAGAGGGCTTAAAGGTAAGACCGTTTGTTGGCGACTTGTTCCCGACTTGTTTCACCAGCTGCTGTCACTTATGTAACTTTACTTACATCAATACAGCTTTTTGATGCTATGTATACTATAATTTAACATTTTAAAGCTAATGACCTAACAATGCATCCTCTGGTCGACTATAACCTTGCTTTGAGACACTTTCTATCAATGTTGTCTTATCCACTTTAAATCAAATGAATATTCATAATTAATTATTCCATTGCAATCTATTATCCTACTTAGCCGCTGAATTGCTTCAACTACAGTATGAACCTCTCCCACTATACATATCCAACTATAACTCCTAGAATCCTATGCTCATAAACATTAGCAACAAGATCTTAAGTTAATGCTTGCAACTGTGCAACTCTATCTGAATTTTAGCCAAGCAGACCCCGTCCCCTGGAGAAGGAGGCAGGGGTAGAGGAATGAAACCTGGAGGCAAACCCCCACCTGAAGAACCCGGATTCGGAGGTTTCAAACTCAAAGCCGTTCCTCTGAAGTTCATAAAGAAGCTCCAAGACATAGTGTTGCAGGAAGCTGAGTCAATTGGCTCCGCTGCCGTGTTTGAGTGTGAAGTTTCACCTTCCACTGCTATAACTACATGGATGAAAGATGATAGCAACCTACGAGAGAGCCCAAAACACAAATTCACCTCTGATGGCAAAGATCGCAAACTGGCCATTATTGATATCCAACTGAATGATGCTGGAGAATATACTTGTGTGGCTAAGAATGCCGGCAAGGAAATAACATGCACTGCCAAACTCATAGTTGAAGGTATTCACATTTGTGTTATTCTGAAAGTATTATTATATTATTATTATTATTATGTAATTATTAATTAATTATTAATTACAATTACAAGAAGTGTAAAGTAATTACTGGGTAACAATTTATATGAACTCACTCATGATACATTAGGTCTGTAACTACAACATCACTATGACTGATACAGTTTCATGTAGAATTATAAAACCTTTTCTTTTGTTGCAAATGAGTTCATGATTACCAAGTTATTAACTGTGTTGTTGTTGTGGTGTTACAAAAGAAAATGTGTAAGGGTTTGTCCTACTAATGTTTTTCATTATTTGTGTGTAGAACTGCCTGTGAAGTTCATAAAGGAGCTGGATGAGGAGACGTCCCCCCTCAAGGGGCAGCCTATGTACCTGACCTGTGAGTTGAACAAAGAGAGAGATGTCGTTTGGAAGAAGAATGGTCAGCCCCTTAAAAAGATCGCTGGCAAGGTGGCCATCAATGTAATTGGAATGCAACATGCTATTACAATCCAGAACACAGGAGATGACGATGCTGGTGTTTACACTTGCGAGTGTGATGACATCAAGACAGAATCACGTGTCAAGATAATTGGTATGTGGTTGTACACACAGAATCCCCCAAATAAATAGTTGATCCATTCAAAGCACAGCATGTTTGTTCTGCTGCATATTAAAACTCACATTTTAAACATAAAATGTTTCCTTCCATAAAGAAATCATCAAAGACTGGTTGGTGAAACCATTGAGAGACCAGCATGTCAAACCCAAGGCCGCTGCCACATTCAAATGTGAGCTCTTTAAAGAAACCCCCAACTGGAAGTGGTTCAAAGGGGACGAAGAGATTCCTACTGATCCCACTGATAAGACTGAGGTCAAGAAGGACGGAAAGGAACTGACTCTTACTATCAAGAACGCTCAACCTGATGATGTAGCAGAATATGCCATGGAGGTTGAAGGCCGCAGATACGCAGCTAAGCTAACACTTGGAGGTTGGTTGTGTGCCATACATTTTTGGGGTTTTGATGGCTAAATAGGCCTATCTACATGAAGTGAGTGCTAATAATTATAATTAAAATACTTTTACAGAGCGTGAAGCAGAAATCTTGAAGCCTCTCGCCAGTATGGAGGTAGTAGAGAAAGAGGATGTATCATTTGAAACTGAGATATCAGAAGAGGATGTGGCTGGAGAATGGAAACTCAAAGGGCAGGTTCTTACAAGATCACCGGTAAGATTAGTGACTCGATTTTTGTATATACTAGCAAGTTGTTGAAATAACATCACAAAAACTTTTTTTCACATTGTGTTTTAATTTTAGACATGTGACATCAAAGCTGAGGGCAAGAAACGTTTACTCACTCTGAAAAATGTCCAGCTTGACCAGTCTGGTGAAGTGTCTTATCAAGCTCTGAATGCTATCACTAATGCTGTGCTCACAGTCAAGGGTAAGTCATAGCCAAATAGCACAATTTGTATGTACTCTGTGTGTGTCACAAAGGGTACTTTGACTGATGCAAGCATGTGTGCAAAGATGAAAGCAGAAAATGTGTACAGGTTAGAACTGTCATATTTAATCATTATTCGTACCTCCCAGAAATCGAAATGGACTTCACTGTCCCCCTGAAGGACGTGTCTGTACCTGAAAAGAAACAGGCTAAGTTTGAGTGTGCCATCACAAAGGATGTGCCTAAGGTCATGTGGTTAAGAGGTTCTGACATCATTACACCAGGCCCAAAATATGACATTATTGATGACGGAAAGACACATATGTTGGTCATAAACAGCTGTGAGTTTGATGATGAGGCACAATATACTATTGAGGTTTTGGGCAAACAGTCAACCGCTAAACTCACTGTGGAGGGTAAGTGCGTTACAACTGTCATTAGACATCCGTTTTGAGTGTTTATCTGTTTGATATTGTCATGTCATGAAAAGGTTTTCTCTTGTGATTGATTGATTGATTGATTGATTGATTGATTCATTCACATCTCTGGCAGCCCTACTTGGTTGCTTCTTTTACCTAAGTGTAACTAAGTTTATGCACTCACCTAATATATTATAGGTATGAGGCTCAAATTTATCACACCACTAAAGGACCAAACTGTGAAGGAAGGTAAAACGGCTCGGTTTGAGTTTGAACTCTCTCATGAGAATGTACCAGTGACGTGGTACAGAAATGAAATAAAACTCCATCAAAGCAGAACCGTGTTTACCCATGTTGATGGAAAGAAACATGTATTAGAAATGAAGGAGGTGACTCTAGACGATACATGCCAGGTTAAGGCAGAAGCTAAAGGAATACCCACAATGGCAAACTTGACGGTGATAGGTAATCCCTATTATGTACCTCTCTTTCTTTCTTTTCCTAATGAACGATACTCTTTGTCTGTTTTGAACTTGTTGTTCATGTATGCAATGTTCTTGTTCATTGTTCTTCTCTGCTATGCCACATACCGATGCAACCATGCAAGACAGTGCTATACTGTATTGTCTACAGTAAAAGGGTCAACTACTTGCTCCTATACGTTGGATTTGATTGTAACCTTTTACGGTTCCAGAGGGTGACGCATACTTCACAGTGAAACTGCAAGATTATACTGCAGTCGAGAAAGACGAGGTGAATCTAGACTGTGAACTCAGCAAAGATGTCCCTGTCATGTGGTATCACAATGAGACAGAAATTAAAGCCTCTAAGATGGTTACCATGAAGGCTGAAGGGAACCGAAGAGTCTTGTCCATAAAGAAAGTGGAGGAAAAAGATAAGGGACAATACGTATGTGACTGTGGGACAGACAAGACCATGGCGAATGTTACCATTGAAGGTTAGTAAGCAACTAGATCAAATCCCTTTAGAGAGGTTTCTCACGCTTCACTGTGTCTAATTAGAAACATCCACCTCCCAAAGACCATGCTGGTGAATTTCTATACGGCCATCATTGAGTCCATCGTCACCTCCGCCATCATCATCTGGTTCCCCGCTGCAGCGGCCAAGGACAAGGCCAAGCTGCAGCGGGTGATACGCTCGGCGGAGAGGGTGATTGGCTGCCCTTTGCCCCCCCTTGAGGCCCTGTTTAAAAGTAGGGCTTTGGGTAGGGCCAGGAAGATCATGGCTGACCCCTCACACCCAGGACACGGTCTCTTCGCCCCGCTCCCCTCAGGCAGGAGGTTGCGATCACTAGAAATTGTGAAGGCCCGACACGCACATAGCTTTTTCCCCACAGCCATCTGGCTCCTAAATGCTGCTGGTCCCCCCCCCCCCCCTGTAAACCTTGCTCCACTGTCCCAAACCAAATTCCTAACATGTTTACATGTCATGGCAGTCTTCTGATTCAGATTCTTATTTTCCTATGCTCAAATGCAGCTCGCGATATCGAGTTTGTTCGCCCAATGTATGGTGTTGAAGTTTTCGATGGTGAGACGGCTCGTTTCGAGGTGGAGATCTCTGAAGACGATGTCCATGGACAGTGGAAACTTAACGGAGAAGTCCTTGCACCCTCTCCAGTACGCTACATAAGACAACATTCTTTTTTTCTTTTTTTTTAAATGTTGTGTTTAGGTTGGGTGGGATATATTTCAACATTAATGTTGCATTATGATTTGCAGGATATTGAAATAATCGAGGACGGTGCCAAGCACACTTTGATTATGTACAACTGCAAGGTGCCCCAGTCAGGCGAGGTGGGCTACACCGCTGCGAATGCTAAGTGCACGGCTAATTTGAAAGTGAAAGGTGAGATTCCCCCTGTGTTCATCATTTGTGGTGATACTCTTTCCATTTGGATTAGATTAGATTAGATTAAACTTTATCGTCATCGCAGAGTACAAGTACAATACAACGAAATGCATAATGCCATTATCTTCTTTTTTTGGGGTTCTTTTTTATGAGTGGGGTAGTCCCACTCATATTTTTCATTTCATTGGACAGATATAATGAAGACAAACAGGAAAGTAAGGGAGAGAGGGCATGTCAGCAGGGCATGGGCCGGATTCAAACCCATGCCGACATGGGATACGTGTGCACTGTAGACCGCAGTGCTAGACCACTGGACCACCCAGTCCCCAGGCCACTTGTATTTTACTCTTCTTCTGAATTACAGAGAATCCAGTGTCCTTCGTCACACCTTTGAGTGATGTGCACGTGTATGAGAAGGATGAGGCCAGATTTGAGACTGAGGTATCAAGAGAGCCTAAGGCCTTCCGCTGGCTGAAGGGCTCTCAGGAGTTGCAGGCTGATGATAAGTTTGAGATTCTACATGAAAGGATGAGACACACTCTGGTGATCAAATCTGCTGCATATGAGGATGAAGCTAAGTACATATTTGAGGCTGAGGACAATAGAACGACTGGCAAACTAGTTATCCAAGGTAATCTATATAGAATAAAATCTTGTTAAAGGATTCAATTCCTTTCAAGTGACTGAAAGTAAGACTTACGTTTTGATGATTTCTCACCAGGAATTCGCCTTAAGTTTGTCAAGGCCATTAAGGATGTCACTGTCAAGGAGCGAGAGACAGCTGAGTTCAGTATTGAACTTTCCCATGACAAGATCCAGGTGGTCTGGTACAAAAATGATGTACGTTTGCATCCCAGCAAAGTTGTGCACATGTCAGAGGATGGCAAGGTGCACACGTTGGCTTTCAAAGAGGTGTCCATTGATGACACATCCATGATCAAAGTGGAGGCTCTGGGAAAAACCTCAGAGGCCATGCTCACTGTTCTCGGTTAGTACAATCACTCCATCTTGTAAATGCTTTGCTTAGCTAATATATACAGTACCGTTCAAAAGTTTGGGGTCACCCAGACAATTTCGTGTTTTCCATGAAAACTCACACTTTTATTTATCAAATGAGTTGCAAATGAATAGAAAATATAGTCAAGACATTGACAAGGTTAGAATTTTTTTTTTTTTTAAATAATAATTTTGTCCTTCAAACTTTGCTTTCGTAAAAAAATGCTCCCTTTGCAGCAATTACAGCATTGCAGACCTTTGGCATTCTAGCTGTTAATTTGTGGAGGTAATCTGAAGAAATTTCACCCCACGCTTCCTGAAGCACCTCTCCAAGTTGGATTGGCTTGATGGGCACTTCTTGCGTACCATACGGTCAAGCTGCTCCCACAACAGCTCAATGGGGTTGAGATCTGGTGACTCCGCTGGCCACTCCATTACAGACAGAATACTAGCTGCCTGCTTCTTCCCTAAATAGTTCTTGCATAATTTGGAGGTGTGCTTTGGGTCATTGTCCTGTTGTAGAAGGAAATTGGCTCCAATCAAGCGCTGTCTACAGGGTATGGCATGGTGTTGCAAAATTGAGTGATAGCCTTCCTTATTCAAAATCCCTTTTACCTTGTACACATCTCCCACTTTACCAGCCCCAAAGCAGCCCCAGACCATCACATTACCTCCACCATGCTTGACAGATGGCGTCAGGCACTCTTCCAGCATTTTTTCACTTGTTCTGCGTCTCACAAATGTTCTTCTGTGTGATCCACCTCAAACTTCAATTTGTCTGTCCATAACACTTTTTTCCAATCTTCCTCTGTCCAATGTCTGTGTTCTTTTGCCCATAATTAATCTTTTCCTTTTATCCGCTTGTTAAGTCGTGACGTGTTTCCGGGTCCAACGTTGGCTGAGGCGCTGTCTTCGAAATGCCGAAATAATAATAATAATTAATTATATTTATATAGCGCTTTTCCGAGGCTCAAATACCCTGACAATATGGAGAAAACGGGAAAGTGCTGTGTCCCTTGTTGTATGAATAGATCCGAGTCTAAAAAACGATTTAACTGTCATTCTACCGCTGTAGTTCACAGGTACTCTGGTGCGGGGAATTTCTGGTTTGGACTCGGAAATGGCTAAACGTCACTTTTGACGTCAGACTTAACAAGCGGATTGGCCAGTCTCAGATATGGCTTTTTCTTTGCCACTCTGCCTAGAAGGCCAGCATCCTAGAGTCGCCTCTTCACTGTAGACGTTGACACTGGCGTTTTGCGGGTACCATTTAATGAAGCTGACAGTTTAGGACCTGTGAGGCGTCTATTTCTCAAACTAGAGACTCTAATGTACTTGTCTTCTTGCTCAGTTGTGCACCGGGGCCTCCCACTTCTCTTTCTACTCTGGTTAGAGTCTGTTTGTGCTGTTCTCTGAAGGGAGTAGTACACACCGTTGTAGGAAATGTTCAGTTTCTTGGCAATTTCTCACATGGAATAGCCTTCATTTCTAAGAACAATAATAGACTGTCGAGTTTCATATGAAAGTTCAGTTTTCTGGCCATTTTGAGAGTATAATCGAACCCACAAACGTGATGCTCCAGATACTCAACTAGCTCAAAGGAAGGCCATTTGTATAGCTTCTCTAACCAGCAAAACCGTTTTCAGCTGTGCTAACATAATTGCACAAGGGTTTTAGCGATACGGTTCTAGCGATTAGCAAACACAATGTACCACTAGAACACTGGAGTGATGGTTGCTGGAAATGAAAAATCAATCAATCAATCAAAAATAAGGAAATTTTTAACCCCAAACTTTTGAAAAGTAGTGTATATATATATATATGTCATCTTTTGGGCCTGGTATAATGATGTCAGAACCTCTTAACCACATGACCTTAGGCACATCCTTTGTGATGGCACACTCAAACTTCAGGTACAGACACGTCCTTCAGGGGGACAGTGTATATACAGTATATATATACTTTTTATAATACTTTTTTTTTTTTTTTACTAAACACTCTTCAACCCTTCAAAGCAAATATGATGGACATGAGCTTTTGACTTGGTGAGTTTCTCCTAATGTTTCTTTTTCATGAACAGAGGCAGAGGTTTATTTCACGACCAAATTACAAAACTACACTGCAGTTGAGAAGGATGAAGTGGTATTGGTCTGTGAACTGAGCAAGGTGTCTGCTGAGGTGAAATGGTTCAAAGATGGCGAGGAAATCATTCCCTCCAAGAATGTGATCGTCAGTGACGATGGAAAGAAGCGTAGGCTGACAGTTAAGAAGGCAGAGAAAGGCAGCACTGGAGAATACACTTGTGACTGTGGTTCTGACAAGACCAAAGCCAAGTTGAACATTGAAGGTATGGTATTTGTACAGTAGCATGTTAGTAATATATTAGTATGTATTGTTCTTACATTAATGCAAATAAATGTATTTGTATTTTTTATGCAGAGCGGGACATTAAGGTCGTCCGTCCGCTCTACAGTGTTGAAGTGACAGAGACTGAAACTGCTCGGTTTGAGACAGAGATCTCAGAGGAGGATGTGCATGGTCACTGGAAGCTCAAAGGAGAATCTATTCATCAGTCTCCAGTATGATCATTTTATATCATTATCACTATTATTATAAAATGTACCGTTGCTCACTATTTTAAGGGTTGTTACGAATTACGTATTTCTTGTGCTGTTTTTGACAAAGAAGGAGCTAGGCACTTGAAACATGTTTTTTTTGTAAGTATCAATTAAACTCAAGGCGCTTTTTGTAAATTCTCCTGCAAGGATTGTGACATTAGCCAGGAGGCCACAAAGCACATACTGATCCTGTACAACGTCCACATGGATCAGATGGGAGGAGTTGACTTCTCAGCTGCCAATGCAAAATCCAGTGCTCAACTTAGAGTTAAAGGTAAGAATGCTATAACACACATAGACGCGCGCGCGCACACACACACACACACACACACACACACACACACACACACACACACACACACACACACACACACACATAAATATAATATACAGCAATTAACACGCTGTTAAAGAGGTATCTCAAGTATTAGGCCATAAATACTGTGGTTAGTTGTTAATCCAGGCAAACATTCTTTATTTTAAGATCCCTTGCTTATGAAACACCCAAGGTGTTGTGTTATGACATGCAACCCTTTCCCCATGATGTTTTAAAGTTGAGTAACATGCACCTCGACATTCTCCTTTTCCTGGAAAATTCCAGGGGGTTGATTGACAGCAACATATTGCCTAGCCTGGTGGTTTGGCAGGGGTGGGCTTACGGCCAATCAGGTGTGGTGGCTATTTTAGAAGCCACATGCCTTATCTAGAGTGGGCGGTTAGTGATTGGCAGAGCTACAACATGCCTCCCTCCAGCGTTTTTTTTGCTGACCATATACATCTCAAGGAAACGTCTTGGTATGCAAATGAGAAAGGCCCCCCAGTGACAAGTCCCTGTGTGCTAGTCCACAGTTGTCCTGGGGGCTCACAGTGTCAGTGGCCTACCATTAGTTCAACCGTACAATGAAGATTAGCCGCTAAGGATTTACTGATCTCTCGTGGGAATTGGGGGTTGACTAACAATGTCTTCTCCTCAATCTAAAGCACGGGTGATCGGCCTGCTACGGCCTCTCAAGGATGTTACTGTTACCGCTGGAGAGTCTGCCACCTTTGACTGTGAACTGTCATATGAGGGAATTGCTGTGGAATGGTTCCTAGGGGGTACAAAGTTGGAGCCAAGTGACAGAGTAAGTTAAATACACCATCTTGAATATTGACATACTCGCTACATCGACAGCCCTTCAATGTGCTTTTTAACCTTTATACACAGGTTATCGATATGTTTGTTCATATCCTGCAATTATCCTGCAAAAATGCTGCCATTCTATTCAAATATCTGAAATACAGAAATGTTTTAACATTATTTTATATATTCTCCATCATTTTTCTTATTGTGACTGCAAGTTGTTGAACTGAAAATGTATTTCAGTCAGACTGTCATGTTGTATTTCTATTTTACATTTCTACATTTCTACATATTGTTATATTTTATCTGCATGCTACCTACAGTACATGCTTTCTGCATATAAGGGCCTGTGAAGATCAGGATTCCAGTTGAGCATTTGATCCGGGTTTTGAGATAACTCAGGAGGCTTTTCTGCCCTGCAAGCGTTCTTCTAGTTATTTTTAACTGCTTCAAGTGTGTGTGTCCAATGGCAGGTGGCAAGAAGAGCTATTTGACAGTTATAATTTTAAAATGTGTGTTGTAATTTCATGTTGAAATTGCTTTAAATGATCTGCTAGGCCCTGAAATATCTCTGCACAATGGCAGATTAATTGATAAATTCCCATGAATTTGATATGCCTGAAAGGGTAGGCCCATGTGATCCGTTTGGCTTACGGTGTCGTTTTTTGTTGTTGTCGCTTCAGTTACCTACAGTATAAGGGAATCTATGACAACAGATTTTATGGTCATTGATTTCAAAACTATGATAATTTGATATGTCGCTGTCCTGTCTGTTTGGGAAATACTTACTTGGATGCTTCAGTCTTATAGTGTATTCATAAAGTTGTATAACATCTCAAAGGCCTGAAACTAAATTGCAACTGTATTCCTGTTTCACTTCAAAGTTATGCCATTAGGCATGTCATAATTACTTGCAATTAATACTCAAGAAAGAAATGGCAATGGTTATCCCAATTGCTATAGCAGATGCCTAAGTGATATACAGTGCTGTGCAGCTTCAGAGGGAACAGCTCTGGAAAGCGGAGTCAGATGGCAGAGTTAAAATTGAGCCTGGTCCTTGTCACCAGCTGCCCATGTTCATTAAGTCTACAGAGCAAATAGCCTGACCCCCTCTAGCTGTCATGCCCTCCTGATTTACCAATCTATTTGATTTGCGCAGGTGGTTACCAGGGCAGAAGGCAGAATTCACACTTTGACCCTAAGAGATGTCAAGCAGGCAGAGGCTGGTGAGGTAAAACTCACTGCACAGGACTTCCAGACACAGTGCAAATTCATAGTCAATGGTAGGTTCCCCTTGCTCTGTTTAATGAGGTTGTTGCTGTCGTGGGCTTCTTGCTCCATCTATGTGCTGTCTATACATTTACATTGATATCTGGTGTGTACTTTTGTTTCAATCTGTGTAAATTAAAGCAGCTATCAGTGATGTTTTACATAGTTTCAAATTATGAAATATACTCCTTGATGATGATTAATGACTCCTTAATACCTTTATGGGAGGAGAACAAGGGTTGTACAGTACCTCCTTATAACCATTTACATAAGGACTTAATAATGCATTGTTTATGTTTTTGTTGACATAGGGGATTTTGTAAACAAATGATGTATAGCTTTAAATCATGAAGTGAAAAAAGTAATGCTGCTCTCAGCGGATGCAATTCATTTGCAATTGCACAACAGATAGAATGTTTACATTTTGTTCTGTATGGAGAAATCACTGATAGCTTAAATTCACTGATACAAGAAACTAGGAAAATCTACTGTAGATACAGTTTATGGAGAAAAATAGATGAAATAATAATCATGATTTTTGATGCCAGTGGTAAAATGTCATTCATTTGTTGCAACTGCTGATGCTGTGATTTGTGGTAGCATACGTACATTATGATATTTTGCGACCAAACAGAGCCGCCAGTTGAGTTCACCAAACCTCTGGAGGACCAGACTGTTGAGGAAGAGGCCACTGCCACACTGGAATGTGAAGTCTCCAGAGAAGCTGCAGAGGTCCAGTGGTTCAGAGATGGACAGGAGATCCGCAAAACTAAGAAATATGACATAGTGGCTGCTGGCTGCAAGAGAACACTCATCATTCATGGCTGCACTCTTGATGACTCAAAGACATATACCTGTGACGCAAAAGAATACAAAACTTCTGCTTTCCTTAACGTTGAATGTGAGTAAAGATGAGATTGACTATATGATTGACTATATAGAAATAACCTTAACCCTAACCCTAACTCTAACTCTATTAGTATGTTGACAAAATGAACTTGTAATTACAGCTCCACATGTTGAGTTCAGTAAGCCACTCCATGATGTTGAGGTCAAAGAGAAGGAATCTGCCAGGTTTGAATGTGAAGTATCTCGCGAAAATGCCAAGGTAAATGTATAGTACTGTATGTACATCAGGAGAGGATGTTTGAGCTATTATAAGCCTACATGTGGATATTATTTTATTATATAATATAATAATAATATTATTATTCGTACTATTTTATTTACATTTTTAATCATGGGTATGTTTTATTGTCACAGGTCCGTTGGTTAAAGGATGGTAGTGAAATCAGAAAAGGGAAAAAGTATGAAGTAATCGTCAACGGTCGCCAGCATGTTCTTATTGTCACAAAGTCAGTCTTTGATGATGAAGCAGAATATGAATGTGATGCAAAGACCTCCAAATCCTCCGGCATGCTGACAGTTGTCGGTGAGTCATGTAGAAAAATGACAATTTATTTAGCTACCATATCATCTCAACATTATGATCGATTGAATTAATCCTAACGATGTATTCTCCTTGCAGAGGAAGAGGCTAGGTTCACAAAGAACCTTTCTAATGTGGAGGGAACAGAGACAGACAGTGTGAAAATGATTTGTGAAGTATCGAAGCCCAGCGCTGACGTTACCTGGTATAAGGGTGAGGAGGAGCTGCCCGAGGGAGGTAGATACGACCAGATCCTGGACGGCAAGAGGAGAATTCTCATCATCCAAGATCTCCACACAGACGATTGTGGAGAGTACAGCTGCAGACTGTCCAATGCCAAAACATCTGCTACACTGAAAATTAGTGGTAATGAACTCTGACATGAGCTACAGTACATGTCATTTTGTCAGCAAGACACTTGTCAGTTGAATTTAGTTATTCAATCCAGGTAAAAAAGTACATTGTCAATTCTCTGTTTTTGTTTTTGTTCCTCCAGAACTGGCTGCTGAGTTTATTGCCAGACCTCAGAGTAAGGAGGTGGTTGAAGGAGAAAAGGCAGAGTTTGTTTGCTCCGTCTCCAAAGACACCTATGAAGTCAAGTGGTTCAAAGGCGACCAGGAGCTTCAGACTGGAGACAAGTATGACATTGTCTGTGAGGGCAAGAGAAGAATACTTGTTGTGAAGAACTGTGAACCAAAGGATGAAGGAGGCTATGTTGCTGTTATCGGCTCCACCAGAGCCACAGCTGACCTTATTGTTCTTGGTGAGTGATTTTATACACTATTTGTCTATCCAATGACGTTACATTACATTTTTAGCATTTAATTTAGGCGCCTTTCTTACAACAAGTGACTTACAACAAATACATTTTGTCTAAGTAAGTGAATCATCTATCCATCAGTCATCGCAAGAAAAGTAATCTCTGTCCGGGCTAGGGCAGTCATAATGTTAGAAAATATTTTATTTTTGTTGTTGTTAATATACAGTAGAGAAACTGAACAGGGGGATGGGGAGGTTTCAGGAGTGACAGCTAAGATGTAGGTGTTAAGGTGTATACTAACTTTTGGACATTGCATTCCACAGAAAAACTCAGGATCATTACACCACTCAAAGACACAGAAGGTGGAGAAGGACAAGAGATTGTCTTTAACTGTGAGGTGAACACGGAGGGAGCCAAAGCCAAGTGGCTGAAGAATGAGGAGACGATGTTTGAGAGCAGCAAGTTCGTCATGGTTCAGAAAGACAACGTGTTTTCACTGAGGATCAAGGACGCTCAGAAGAAAGATGATGCCAAATACACAATAACATTGACAAACCACCGTGGGGAACATGCCACGAGCTCTGCCACACTCACTGTCAAAGGTGAACACATATTGTTATTGATTCCATCCAAAGTTGATAGATCATAAATGTATTTTTTATTTTCGTACGTGACTTACCAGTTATCTTTTTTCTTTACAGAGGAGAAACTCAGGATCACTGTACCTCTTGAAGACTGTGACACACAAGAGAAGAACTCTGTCAGTTTTTCATGCAAGGTGAACAGACAGAATGTTACACTGAAATGGATGAAGGCCGGTCAGGAGATCACCTTCAACAAGCGCATCCTGTACAGGGTGGACAAAGACAAGCACACACTGACCATCAAGGACTGCAGCCTGGCTGATGAGGGTGAATACACTGCCGTCGCTGGTGATGACAAGTCTACTGCTGAACTGATCATCAGTGAAGCACCAACTGACTTCTCAGCACAACTCAAAGACCAGACCATCACTGAGTTTGAGGATGCCGAGTTCACCTGCAAGCTCACCAAAGAGAAAGCTGATGTTAAATGGTACAGGAGTGGCCGTGAGATCAGAGAGGGCCCAAGGTAAATCACTAGTGGAATGCTATGAGATACCGGGTTTTACTGTTTTAACCCGACTCTTTTAGTAGGTAAAAAGGCACGGCTGTTCTCGTATTAAAGGCATATTGTAATATCATACATTTCATCTTTTAAAAGATACCAATTTGAAAAGGAGGGAAATACTTGCAAACTGCGCATCAAAGAGTGCCGACCAGATGACGAGTGTGAATATGCCTGTGGAGTAGAAGACAGAAAATCCAGAGCCCACCTCTTTGTTGAAGGCAAGCTTTGTGAATGTAAAATATGATTTTTAACCGTTTGCACCAAACAATTTTCTCACTAACTCTATTTCTTCCATTTGATTACAGAGACCCCCGTTGAGATCGTCAGACCACCAGCAGATGTGTTTGAGCCTCCAGGTTCAGATGTCGTGTATGAGGTTGAGTTAAACAAAGACAGAGTTGAGGTCAAATGGTTAAGGAACAACATGACCATTGTGCAGGGCGACAAGTACCAGATGATGAGCGAGGGCAAGATCCACAGACTCCAAGTATGTGAAATCAGGCCTCGTGACCAGGGCGAGTACAGAATCATTGCCAAGGACAAGGATGCCAAAGCCAAGCTGGAGCTTGCTGGTATGTCATCATTGCTAGTATTCTGTGTTTTTTGGGGGGCTACGGGATATTCTTGCCTTGGCCTAGGCTATATAGTATACTACATTAACAAGCCACATTTTAAATATTTCAATCATCCCAATGAATCATCTAATTACCATAAATGACTCTAAGCATGTGGATTCACATCAAAGAAAAGTAAAATGTCAATGCTAAACACGTAAAACGTCTGTCTTACTCAATGGACAATACACATTTGATCAATGTTCACATGTTTTAAAGTGGACAGAGCCCCTTAGAGTTCACCATGGAGAAAGACATATGTACAGTTGTGAGTTCCAGTGGGGCTACTGTCAACTATACAGTGTTTTGGCTGAGTGGTTCAGCTACAGCAGATGAGAAAGGAGTGGTATCAGACAGCATAAGCTACTTATACCCTGTAGCTCTCATCTCATACTGAATATCAATGATCATACATATACATGAACAATGATCACTTCAGTATAGCCATCACTGATCAATAATAACAATTCTTCAGTATAGGCTAGAGCAAGAATCCGATGTGCTGGTGGTATTGCCCTCAGATATTGTACAAGGACACCCTCGTATAACAACCAGCATACCGTAACAGCTCAGCTTCAGTCTGTCTGCGGAGCTATAGTTAAGTGTTTGGCTGAAGACAAAGTTACTGTTGAGATGAAAGCATGCATACAGTGAAGGATAGCAATTTAAGCTACAGGCGCTACTACAAACAGACTGGATATAGAATCAGAAACCTGTTCTGTGAGTTCAGTAGGAGCTCAATAAGTGTATGGCAGATGTCCCACTGTTGCCTACACTTTCTCTGATAGTGTGATCAATTATAGCAGTCACACGGTCTACACAGTCTAGGATTAGGGTTAGGGTTAGCTATACCACACTGCCCAAGATGTGTTAGCGGAGTTATGTGTAATAACCCATTCACTACAATACCACAATACTACTTGCTAACATAGCTTTTTATAGCTTTTTATAGCTTTGCAATAATCCTACATTTGACACACCACTCAGTCTCTGACAGAAGATCCCCTTTCCTAATGGTTCTCTTGACAAGTTGCCATAGCTCTGCATAAACATGTCAAGTTTTGACGTAGTTTGTTTAGGTGACAACTTGCTGCCATGTTTTCTACCGAAACATAATTATGATGTCCTTACTTATTACTGAATGGACCTATCGCTAAGCCACGCCCCCTTTGAAAACTCGGACAAACAAACAACGCTTCACGTGACTGACTGACCGACCGTGACTGAATGACATTCAATGACTTACAATGGCGGGAGTTGGCCAATTTCTGATTTCTGATTTACCACAGCAAGTAATAGACATGTTTTTTTTTAAAGATGACAAGAATATTTAGTCTAGAAGCTTTTCACCATCAGATATTAGCGAGTTGTTTGTCCGAGTTTTCTGCCTGTAGTGACTTTTGCTGTGATATGATTGGACAATTTCTATTTTGGGGCGTGGCTTAGCGATAGGTCCATTGGACTTTTTAGTCGGCCTATTCACCTTTATCTGAATAATGATTTACAATGGCACCTCAAAATCGTGTGTTGAAAAGCTCCAAACCTTATTTTCAGGAATTAATTCACTCTTTTTCTAATGTTCTGAATGTTTATTTTATTACAGCTGTGCCAAAGATTAAGACTACAGATCAGACCCTTGTAACTGACGTTGGAAAACCCATCACGATGGCTGTCCCTTACAATGCGTATCCGAAAGCTGAGGTTGACTGGTTGTACAACAACCTCAGCTTGCCAAAGGACAACATCCATACATCTTCGGACATAACAGAGTACAGGGTGAAAGACCCCAAGAAGTCTGATGAAGGTCGATACAAGGTGGTCATTAAGAATAAACATGGACAAGGAGAGGCATTCGTTAATTTGCAGGTCATAGGTAAGTTGTCAATGAAGATTCCAATCTTGTTACTTGTACAAAAGAGTAAATGTTGCCTGCTCTCATCATAAGCAAAATAAAACTACAGATGCTATTTCAATGATATATAATAACTGACATCCATTTGAGTGTTTTTTTCTGTGTAAAAGCTACCTCTGAGAGACCATGTTGGTTATTTAATTAAGGGTTAGGGTTAGGGTATATATATATTTGGGTTAGGGTTAGGGTTAGGTATAGGGTTAGGGTTAGGGTTAGTATATATTTGCGTTTAACTTGCAGATTAAATTCTTAATTATTATTTTGATTGTGTCAATATCTTGGATATTGTTCTTGTCCATATTCATCCCATTGATTAACTTCTTACTTATTTTGTCTTCTCCAGATGTCCCTGGACCTGTGAAGAACTTCAGTGTGGTTGACACAGCTGACGGTGAGGTAAGCCTGGCCTGGGACGAGCCAGAGAGCGATGGTGGCAGCAAGGTCATTGCATATGTGGTGGAGAGGCGTGACGTCAAGCGTAAGACATGGACGCTGGCCACTGACCGTGCTGAGGCCCCAGAGTACTGTGTGACAGGACTCCAGAAGGACTCCATGTACCTCTTCCGCGTCTGTGCTCGCAACAGAGTGGGCAGTGGCCCAAATGTTGAGACAGACAAACCTGTCCAAGCCAAGAATAAGTTTGGTAAGCATTAAATAACATGCCAGTTTGATGAAAGTTCATTCATTGCAAAGCTGTGAAGTCATAACCCTTCCTTGTGTTTTAGATGTTCCTGATGCACCCCAGAATGTGTTGGTTGGAAATGTCAGCAAGTTCGGTGCAACTGTCTCCTGGGAACCTCCACGGTCTAATGGAGGATCTGAAATCACGTCCTATATCATTGAGAGCCGTGATAGGACCTCTGTGAAGTGGGCTGTGTCAGTCGTGACCAAACCAGAGGATCGCAGCGCCGTTATCAATGATGTCATTGAGAACAAAGAATACATCTTCAGAGTCAAAGCTGAAAACAAGGCTGGAATTGGCAAGCCAAGTGCTGCCACTAATCCAGTAAAGATAATGGACCCCATTGGTAAGTTATCTAGGTTCGGAAATACCGTAACACTGCCAATGAACACCTGTCTCCAATAATAGCCAATCCACTAAAGACATTGAAGCAAATAAGCACCTGTCCCTGATAAACTGAATCATCAGTTTATCAACTGATAAACTGAATCAAAATGAATTGTTCATTCTCTATTGATACCAACAGATGCAACAGATTTTGATTTTGAACGACCATTGTTACACTACTGGTCATATCAACAGTCTTGACAGATAATTTGTATGGAAACAATAATAATAATTTACCATCTGTCAACGATAGATATGTGTTTCACTGAATAATGTTGGTGGATATTTGTTCTCAGTGTGCTATGATATATTCAGCTCTGTAATATTGCGGGTTTGAGCAGCTGTTTGGCAACAGTGGCGGGGGTAACTGAATAAATGTCGGCCTATAATAATAGCCTGTCTCTAATAATAGCCTGTCTCTAATAATAGCCTGTCTCCAACAGTTGCGGGGTTCACTCCCATGGTTAAAGCAAATAAATGCCCGGGATATTTAAATTAGTTTTACGGTATGTAAACTTGAATCTGAAAAACTTCAAATATGTCAACATTGCATTATTTGTATTATTCCAGAGAGGCCAAGCCCACCACTGAACTTGGTGCCCTCAGAACAAAACAAAAACTCTGTGCAGCTGACATGGGAGACACCATTGAAGAATGGAGGCAGCATGATCACAGGCTACATCATTGAGAGATGTGAGGAAGGGACAGACAAGTGGCTGAGGTGCAACGCCAGGCTCTGCCAGGACCTCTGCTACAAGGTATTCCCTTACTAAAATATGAACCTGCAAACAGTGCTAATAGATATTGCTACCATATTATACATGTATATAAACATATATGTATGTATAACTTACATTTTGTACAATGTTCTACTTTCTAGATATCTGGCCTGAAGTATGGACAGCAGTACAATTACAAAGTGTTTGCTGAGAATGCAGCTGGTGTATCTGACCCCTCCAACACCATCGGACCCCTGCTAGCAGACGATACACACTGTGAGATTGATTCCAATGTCTTTGATCTTGCAGGTGTTTATTATTCATTGTTACTTTAAATGCTGTGTGTTTGTCATTACAATGGTGTTCTTTTTGTTATTTAATTTATAGTTGCCCCCACAATGGACCTCAGTGCATTCAAGGATGGCCTAGAGGTCATTGTTCCTCATGCCCTCACTATCCGTGTCCCTCTCTCTGGATATCCCACACCCACCGCAAAGTGGAACTTTGGCGATAAGGAGCTCACTGCTGGTGACCGTGTGTCCATGGTTACGAAGAGCACCTACACAGAACTGGTTGTGACTCCAAGTGTGCGTCCAGATAAGGGCACTTACACTCTGCATTTGGAGAATGATGTGACTGCCGTCTCAGGGGAGATTGAAGTCAGTGTTATTGGTAAGTGATCAATACGCTTGTGACATTTCATCCGTATCTAGATCATCATATCAAGTCCTCTGTTCCTTCATGTTTGTCTCTGTTCCCTCAGCATCCCCAAGTGCACCCAAAGACTTCAAGGTTGCAGAAGTGACAAGACAGCATGTGCATTTGATGTGGGACCCACCAGAGCACGATGGAGGCAGCCCGCTGACTGGCTACCAGATAGAAAAACGTGACGTGTCCCGTAAGACCTGGGTCAAGGTATGGATGAACATAGGCCACCAACAAACCATCCAGCTACATATATAAATATAGATATGAGATTGAATAGGATGAATATATACTGGGATGTGAATATGTCAATATCTTTTCCCAGGTGATAACTGGTGTTCAGGACCAGGAATACACCGTCACTGATGTAATTGAAGGCAAAGAGTATTTGTTCAGAGTAACAGCCTGCAACAAATGTGGCCCGGGAGAGCCTGCCTACATTGATGAGCCAGTGAACGTGTCCTCCCCTGCCAGTGAGTATTTCAGCAAGGACAAATGTCTATGCTGTATTCACTCAAGTTGTGGGAGCCTGATGAGTTTTCTTTGGGGTGATTTGAGAATACAATTTTGCAATTTTACATCTCGATCACATATCCCTGTCATTTTCATTTTAGCCGTGCCAGACGCCCCCGAGAACCTGAAATGGAGGGACAAATCAGCGAAGGGCATCTTCCTGACCTGGGAGCCACCCAAGTGGGATGGCGGCACGGGCATCAAGGGATACAATGTAGAGCGTTGCCAGCGTGGCACTGACAAGTGGGAGTCTTGCGGTGACCAAATACCTGAGCTGAAGTAAGTAGAACCCAATAAAAGGCTCTGTCAATGACTGCGTTTACATGCACACCATAATCCGATTAAGGTCAATAATCGGGTTATTGGAATATTCCGATTAAGGTGTTTACTGTAGCAACTGGAGTATTCTGTTTACATGTTAATTGGCATATTCCGATTCGGCGGGAGGGACAATAGTTGTTACTATAGTAACGTTAGTGTTGGTAGCTTGGTTGTGGTCGTTGAGCGGGCATTAACCCACAGCTAAGCCATAATGCTTGTTTCCAACATAGTCCTCCGTTATTGTGTTCTCCTACTTGAGCTTTTGAACCACAATTTAACTACAACACTCCTGCTGATCCACTTTGTCCTCAACATTGGAAGACAAGAACGAGAAGAAATGGCGAACAAGTGTATCACCTTCCGGCTTGCTATGCTGTCCCTAACAACAACAAAACCCCGATTCGAACAGGCGTACGCCAGGGGTCTTAATCGGAATATTGCTGAATCGGCTTAAGGCCTTAAGCGGATTCGGTACGCGTTTACATGACACTTGCCCAATCGGAATATTGAGCATAAACCACTTAATACAGGATTATGGTATGCATGTAAACGCAGTCATTGTGTGCTACTACACACTACACATTGTGTGTCTTACTACACACTACACATTGTATGCTAGTACACACTACACATTGTGTGTCACACTACACTTTGTGTGTCATACTACACACTACACTTTGTGTGTCATACTACACACTACACATTGTGTGTCATACTACACACTACACTTTGTGTGTCATACTACACACTACACATTGTGTGTCATACTATGTATTACTTTCCCGTAGACTACAGGTGACTGGCCTGACTGAGGGACAGTGGTATGCCTATCGTGTGAGAGCCTTGAACAGACTGGGTGCAAGTAAACCCTGCAAGGCCACGGATGAGATCCTGGCTGTAGATCCCAAAGGTAGGCTGTGTAAATACTCTTGTTTGTAGCATAATAATAATTCATTACATGTAGACTATATAGTGCCTTTCTATAGACACCCAAAGGGCTCACAATTGTAAGGGGGGAGAACTCATCACTACCATGTGGAGCACTAGCACCCACTTGGGATCAAACAGATCATCCTGTATACTTACAAAAGTATGAATACATTTTCTGTGTGATGTCACAGAGCCTCCAGAGATTCAGCTGGATGTGAAGCTGCTTGCTGGATTGACGGCCAAAGCCGGGGCAAAGATTGAGCTTCCCGCTGATGTGATGGGAAAGCCAGAACCTAAAGTGAAGTGGACCAAGGCTGACCTTGTCCTGACAGCAGATGATAGAGTGGCTATTGATGACAAGCCTGGTCACTCAACAGTTACTATTGCCAAAACCGTAAGGGAGGACACTGCCACCTATATCATTGAAGCTGTCAACAGCAGTGGCCGTGCAACTGCAACTGTTGATGTCAACATTCTAGGTATGATATATATTGTTTTACTTATTGGTAAACATTCTCTCCTACCTGTGTAGTAATTCTGACATTTCTGTCTCAACATTCTATTTACATTTTCTTACATACTGCATTTAGTGGAGTAGCATGGAATAGGGACTGCTTTTTATAAAAACTGTTTTTACATTCGTTTCATATTACCTTCAATAGATAAGCCTGGCCCTCCAGCTGCCTTTGATATCTCTGAAATTACCAACGAGTCTTGCTTCCTGGCCTGGAACCCTCCCAGAGATGACGGAGGCTCCAAGGTTACCAACTACATCATAGAAAGACGAGCTGCAGACAGTCAGATCTGGCACAAGCTCTCCTCCACCGTGAAACAGACCACATACAAGGCCTGCGGTCTGGTGGCCTTCAAGGAGTACATCTTTAGGGTATTCGCCGAGAACCAGTTTGGTATCGGCCTGCCAGCAGAACATGTGCCAATCATCGCCAGATATGCCTTTGGTATGTAAAATCAACCGATAGTATGTGATGTTTTTCCTATCAATCATCATTCTTTTGTTTACAGCTAATACACAAATATGCAATATACTCAAATGACTCCCATTTGAAATTCCTTTCTCCCTGTCTCAAAGCAAATCTGTATATGGGGGATGGGCTAGTTCAAGGAAACATACACCCACACAGCCTGGTCTACGCTATCTAAATATGTCAGGGAGTTGAACCATGTTCCTTGTTGTTTTTAAATGTTCTGTAAATGGTTCTGTTTCAGACTCACCTGGTGCTCCTACTAAGCTGGAGCCCTCTGACATCGCCAAGGATTCCCTGACTCTGACATGGATGGAGCCTGATGAGGATGGTGGCAGTCCCATTACTGGATACTGGGTGGAAAGATATGAACCAGACAATGACAAATGGATTAGATGTAACAAGTTGCCAATCAGAGATTCAAACTTTAGGTACAGTAGGATGTTGGATTACATTTAGGCCATAAAGCTAGGGATGCTCCGATCTGGATTTTTGGGGCCGATACCGATACCGATTTTTTTTTAAATACATAACTGTAGGCCTACTGACTGGATAGCCTACATATTTTTTGCTTTTTAGACAAAAGTTTTGATCCATTAGGCACCAAGCAAACGCAGACCCATTTTTATGGCATAGTAAAAGTCTGGCCTATCACCCAGTTAGGGCCTGAAGCCCAAGTCAGTGATATGGCTGTATAAAATACATCATAAACGTGGCCTTCATGGTTTACATACTGTTACGTCCTCCTATGTTTTCTGTTCAGTTATCTGTCTTCCCCAGGAAAAAAAAAAAAAAAAACGGTTTTTGCGATCGGCCATTTTTGCCGATCACCAATCGAGTCATTTGGAGTGAAATCGGCCGATTTAAATCGGTGGCCGATAAATTGGAGCATCCCTACATAAAGCTACCATAAAGAATGTGTTGATGGGTCATTAAAGGCAGCTATTTTGATATTTGATATTGCTTTATAAATGACTCAGCTTTATAATGTGCTTGTCCCTTGCTTTACAGAGTTAAAGGGTTACCGACCAGGAAGAAGTATAAGTTCAGAGTTCTGGCTGAGAATCTGGCTGGACCTGGAAAACCAAGCAAAGAAACCGATCAGATATTGGTTAAGGATCCTATCGGTAATATATACCACTACTTTAATTGACTACAAAACCTTCCAAGCAAATAGATACACTTAACATTGTATCATTATAAAAGGCAAAACTGGTCTGAAACGATGTGTCTTCTATTCCAGATCCCCCATGGGCTCCTGGTAAGCCCACTGTCAAAGACGTGGCCAAAACCTCAGCCTTCTTGATGTGGACCAAACCTGAGCATGACGGCGGAGCCAAAATTGAGGGCTACATCATTGAACTTCTGAAGAGTGGAACAGTGGACTGGGTTCGCGTCGCAGACGGAATCAACATCGTAGAGCACTTCCTCAAAGGACTGATGGAAAAGCAAGAGTACTCATTCCGGGTTCGGGCCGTCAATGTCGCTGGGGAGAGTGAACCCAGTGAACCAAGCGATCCAGTACTGTGCAAGGAGAGACTCAGTAAGTCAATTAGACAGTGTCTATCAAAAACGGCTCTGTTTTTCGGTGGTCGAGTACTAATGATTCATGTTTTGTCCTTTCTCAGACCCTCCCTCGCCTCCACGCTGGCTGGAGGTGGTCACCATCTCCAAGAACAACGCTGAACTGAAGTGGACCGCTCCAGAGAGGGATGGTGGTTCACCCGTCGTCAATTACGTAGTGGAGAAGAGAGATGTCAAGCGTAAAGGCTGGCAGGTCGTAGACACCACTGTGAAGGAAACCAAATACACCGTCACTCCCCTCAATGAGGGCTCTTTGTATGTGTTCCGTGTGGCTGCTGAGAATGCAGTTGGACAGAGCGGATTCTGTGAAATGGAGGACTCTGTTCTGGCTAAGGATACTTTCAGTAAGCTCAAACTACATATGACAGATTATCACTTTTGAACACTTAACCCATGCCGAAGTACTAAGGATATATTTATTTTCTCTTTTCAGCTACCCCTGGAGCGCCCTATAATCTGACTGTGCATGGGGTGACAAAGAGATATGTGGACCTGGATTGGGAGGCTCCTCAGAATGATGGCGGTAGACCTGTTCTGAGGTAAAGATTGATCGATGTCAGCTTTGTGAGGTAATGTGTCACATTACAGTAAGGCCTGTGTTTAACATGTGTTTCTCAATTTCAATAAGATATTCCATTGAGAAGAAGGAGAAACTGGGAACCCGCTGGACGAAGGCTGGCAAGACCTCAGGACCTGACTGCAAGTACAGAGTAACGGACGTCATTGAAGGAACTGAGGTTCAGTTTGTAGTCCGTGCTGAGAATGAAGCTGGTGCTGGACATCCAAGTGAACCAACAGAGATCCTTACGATAGAAGATCCAACAGGTGTGTTGTTATTGATAAATGTATTTGCTGGAGTTACTTGCACTCTCGTTATATAATGAATTATTTAAACAATTTTGCACATATTTTTTTTCGCCCTCTTTGTGTTAACTGCAATAGTACACTTGACCAAATTGGTCACTTCTTAGTAAAAAATCTGTAATTGTCTGGTACTTGATGAAGGGAAATAGATGTGTACAGGTAGTTCTTACATAATTGTTATGTAATTATGCTCGAACTGTAGTTTCAAAATTCCCTTCCCATTGAAGCAACCCACATTTCTAATTTGTGTATTGGCTGTTTCCATAGGTGCACCCTCCCCTCCAATCGATCTCAACATCACTGGTGCCAGCCGTGACTTCATCGCCTTTAGCTGGAAAGCACCAGAGAGGAATGGAGGCAGCCCAATCACTGGTTACAACATCGAGCTCTGTGAGGCTGGGACTGAGAAGTGGATGAGAGTCAACTCTCGTCCAGTCAAGGAACTGAAGTTCAGGGTAGATGAGGGCATTATCCCAGAGAAACAGTATGTGATGAGGATCCGTGCAATCAACTCTGTTGGAGTCAGCGAGCCGTCGGACATCTCTGAGAACGTCTTTGCCAAGGACCCTGACTGTGAGTAAAACCTTACATAATGTTCAGAATATCTATTCATATGTACTCACAATCATATTCATTCAAATGGTATATTTCAGAGACTAAGTGATTATGACAACTGATTTTGTTTTCTCCTGAAGGCACCCCAACCCTTGACTTCCAGACAAAGGACATTGTGGTTGTGGAGGGGGAGAAAATGCATCTTCCCATCCCATACAGCGCAGTGCCACAGCCAAAGGTTACCTGGCACAAGGATGGAAAGGAGTTGAAGGCTGATGAGAGACTGTCCTTCAGATCTGACCACACCTCCTGTCACCTGGAGATTGCTAGCTGTCTGCATGCAGATGCTGGCCAGTTTAAAGTAACTCTGGAGAACAAAAATGGAGCAGGCAGTGGAACTATCAATGTTAAAGTTGTTGGTACGTTTCAATGTCATAATTACATTAATTTATTATTAAATGAATTGTGTACCTTATGGAATAATCGCTGAATATGGCATGACCACTCTATAATTCCATATGTTCTTTTCATATAGGCCTTCCCGGTCCATGCAAAGACATTGTTGCCAGTGATATCACCAAAGGTTCATGCAAGATATCGTGGGATCCTCCAAACTATGACGGAGGCAGCCCTGTGCTCCACTATGTCCTTCAGCGTAGAGAGGCCGGTAGGAGAACCTATGTCAACATGATGTCAGGAGAGAACAAAGTCAGCTGGCCTGTGAAAGACCTGATTCCCAACGGAGAGTACTACTTCCGTGTCAAAGCTGTGAACAAAATCGGTGGTGGAGAGTACATTGAGCTCCACAACCCCGTGATTGCTGAGGATCAGAAGCGTGAGTAAAAAAAAAGTTGTTGATTTTTTTCTTCTCACTGTGAAGGTGCAAAAATACCATGTCAGTTGTATACAATTTTATTTTATGTTTATATTTCTACATTTCAGAGCGCCCGGACCCACCAGTCGACGTTGAAACTAACAATCCTACTTCCAAGACTGTGACCCTAACATGGAAACCCCCTATGTACGATGGCGGATGCAAGATCATGGGGTATGTCCTGGAGAAGATGATGAAGGGAGATACAGAGTTCGAGAGATGCAATGACTTCCTGGTCCCAGTATTGTCCTATACTGTGAGGGGTCTGACGACGGGCAAACAGTATCAGTTCCGTGTACGGGCTGAAAACGCTGCCGGAGTCAGTGACCCATCACGCAGCACACTAGGGGTCAAGGCCTCTGACGCTGAAGGTAAGGCTCATTCATTCAACTCTTAACTCTATCACCCTCGCAACTTCTCCAGGTTATTGCTGCAAATGAGGATATAAGAGGTATACAATGTGACATGCTGTTGTTATTTCCCCATAAGAACCACCAAAGGTGTTCCTGAGTGGAAGTCTGCAGTCTGGCTTGAACGTCAAGAGAGGATATGAGATCAGACTGGACGCCAACATCTCCGGATGCCCCTACCCCCAGATCACATGGATGAGGAATGATATCATCATCAGGCCAGAGGCCTTGAGACAACGACCAGAGAAGCCCATTGTGAAGAAAAAGGTTGAGAAAAAAGAGGACAAGGATGCTAAGGATGCTGAGGCTAAGGATGCCAAGGATGTTAAGGAAGCCGATGCTAAGGATGTTAAGGAAGCTGATGCCAAGGATGTTAAGGATGCTGACACTAAGGATGTTAAGGAGCCTGAGGCTAAGGATGTTAAGGAGGCTGAGGCTAAGGATGTTAAGGAGGCTGAGGCTAAGGATACTAAGGATGCAGTAGAGGTCGTGGAGGAGGAGGAGCTGCCTGACTACCCAACCCTCCCGGAGCGTCTCACCATTGACGACAAGAACAGGGGCGAGTCCTGTGTCCTCATCAGAGACACCATCAGGGGAGATCACGGAGTCTACACTATCAAGGTGGAGAATGACCATGGTATTGCCACTGCAGTCTGTGAAGTCAATGTGCTAGGTAAGCTATTGTATTTTACTAATTGTATTAGTCTACTTATGATATCATACACGTTGTTGCAATACAATATTCACATTTCCTAATTAACTTTGGTTTTCGGCTTTCATGTATGATTCAATTTTCAAATATGTTATCTACCCACACAGACACACCTGGGGCCCCAGTCAAGTTTTCATTTGAAAAAGTCAGAAAAGATTCAGTTATATGCAAGTGGGAACCTCCACTTGATGATGGCGGCAGTGAGATCTTGAATTACACCCTGGAGAAGAAGGACAACTCGAAGCAGGAGATTGGATGGGTCACTGTCACATCGACGCTCAGGGGTTGCAAATACCCTGTCACCAAGTTGATCGAGAAGAAGGAGTACATTTTCCGCGTCACTGCTGAAAACAAGTTTGGTGCTGGACCATCATGCATCTCTGCACCTCTCATCGCCAAGAATCCATTTGGTAAAGGACTTTTAAATGTTATAATGAGGTAGAATGAAGTTAGAAATGTTAGAATTATTGGTTATGATTCTCTAATTGTCTTACTATGGCCATTTTCTATTTTAGACCCACCTGAGGCTCCTGAGAAGCCGGAGATTGACGACATCACAGCCAACAGCATGCTGGTCACCTGGATTGAGCCAGAGGACCACGGCAGCCCTATCCTGGGTTACTGGGTTGAGAAGCGTGAGATCAACAGCAGCCACTGGGCCAGAGTGAACCGCAACATCCTCGCTGGTCTGGAACTGAACGTTGAAGGTCTGCTGGAGGGCATGACGTACATCTTCAGGGTCGCTGCCGAGAATCAAGCTGGTCCTGGAAAGTTCAGCATCCCGTCTGAACCCAAGACAGCACAAGCACCCATCTGTAAGTCAATGACATTACAACTAATGCTAACGCTTTACACTTAAGTACTCTTTATAAAGGGTTTGTAAGAGTCTATAAAGAGTTTATGAGATGTTTACAGTCTGTCAATTATTACTTCATAGATTGCGATAGACTGATGTTTTATGAGGTAGTTATAGGCATTTACAAGTGTTTAGAATATTGTGAAGTGTGACATGATTGATTAGATCATTATGTAAGCATGATAAATGTGTAATGATTATCCTGTTGTCCCCATAGTGCCACCTGGGCCTCCGACCCCAAGGGTTCTTGACACCACTGATTGCTCCATTGAGGTGGAATGGGATCCTCCTACTGACAATGGAGGTGGAGAAATCCTAGGCTACCATGTTGACAAGACCATGGCAGGCACCAAAGACTGGTCACGAAACACAGAAAGACCTTGGAAGAATCGCACCTTTACTGTCTATGGAGTCAGAGAGGGGGCAAAGTACATTGTCCGCGTCATAGCAGTCAACGCTGCTGGTGAAGGTGTTCCTGGCATTACTGAGTCAGTCTTTGTCAGAAATCCTCAAGGTAATCCATCACAAAGCTTACAGTAACACAGACTTGATATTTAGTACACAGAGATATAGATAACTTGAATGTCTTACCATTAAATCATAAATCCAAGCTGTGATAGTCCTGTGTACATGGACTACAGTAACCTTAAGCTCAAGCCACTTTACTACTGTGAACTCTATTATCACTAGTGGCACCACTAGTATAACCTGTCTTGTCTTACATTCACTATTGACACCTTATCTTGTACTATGCCTATTCTTTTTGGTCACTTATGTCCTGTACTACTGACAATTTTTATCTTGAATTACGCTTGATTTATTATGCCCTATGTCTTGTGCTGCAATGCAATGTCAGGATCCGAAGCCTAAGAATTTTACTTTTACAGTGACGTAACAATAAACTTGAAACTTGAACTTGATAGTTTCACATCTAAAGTAATGTATGGAAAAGACAGAAGGTAAAATGGTGTCTATTGATTTGATCTACAGAGGTTCCAGTAGTGGAGCTGGATATCACCGTGAAGAATGGTGTTGTAATCAGAGCTGGAGAGACAATGGTTATTCCTGCTCATGTGACTGGCAGACCAACTCCATCAATCAAATGGACAAAAGACGATGGTGAACCAGAAAAAGAACGTGTTGAAGAAACAAACGTTGGACAGGATTACATTCTCACAGTAAAGAATGTCGCGAGAAAGGATTGTGGCAAATACCAGATAACTGCAGCCAACCCCAGTGGAATAAAGTCTGCATGGACCAGGGTTGAAGTCATGGGTGAGTATTTTTCTTGATCCTGCATGGATCACTGGAATATGTGACAGCAGCTGGAACCAGGAACAAGTCACCAACCAATCAAAATGTTCAGACTTTTATTCTGAAAAATGCAAATAAATGTCAACGTTGTTGAAAATCAATTACACACTCGCTAGTCAAGCCAGAAATATTGCAATGCAATGGATTCGGTGAGTAATTCCCACGACTACCTAGTTAGTGTAGTGTAGTGAGGATTACTCACCGAATCCATTGCATTACAATGCGAGTGTGTCATTGATTTTCAACAACTCTTCAACAAGTATGTCAATGTTTCAACCGACTTGTTCCTGCTTTCACCAGCTGCTGTCACCTATAATACACTTGGAATATTTCACATGTGGTACTTTGATGTAACAGCCTGAATCCTTTGTCAGATGTTCCTGGGCCTGTGCTGGACCTCAAGCCCGTTGTGGTGACCAGGAAGTTGATGATGCTGAACTGGTCCGATCCAGATGATGACGGTGGCAGTGATGTCACCAGTTTCATCATTGAAAGGAGAGACGCCAAGATGCACACGTGGAGGCAGCCCATGGAGACCCCCTCATCTAAATGTGAGATCGTGGGTATCGTTGAAGGACAGGAATATGTGTTCCGTGTTGTGGCCAAGAACAAGTATGGCGCTGGTCCCCCTGTTGACCTCGGCCCCATTCGTGCAGTAGATCCACAAGGTAATGATATTTTTTAAATATATTCATCACAATATAAAATCGTTTTTAAATGTAGTTTATATTTAGTTAGTTTTTTTTGTTATTGAAGGACTAAGTTAATTCTGTTTTGTTGAAGGTCCACCAACTTCACCTGAGAGGTTCCACTACACTGAGAGGACCAAGTCCTCCATCAGCCTTGCTTGGAGACCGCCACGCAACGACGGAGGCAGTCCGATCCTCGGCTACTTCGTTGAGAAGAAGAGGAAAGACGCCGCCGCCTTTGAACCCTGTAACAAGGAGATATGCACCATTCTGACCATGGAGGTGGAGAACCTGGATGAGCTCCACCTGTATGAGTTCAGAGCCAGGGCTGTTAATTTGGTTGGAGAAAGCGAGCCCTCAATCCCACTCAACGTCGTCATTCAGGACGATGAACGTACGTCCTAGTAGTTTTTGAGAGCAGTCTTGCTCCTGTCCTGTATGATTTGAAGTGGTATACAAATTGAGGCAAAGCGGTTAGACTAAGTGATATGTCATTGAGTTGCTCATTTTGTCTTTTTTTTTTTTACAGTTCCCCCAGTCGTGACATTGTTGAAGCACTCTAAGGGAGAGACCATCACTGTCAGGAAGGGACAGCCTGTTGAAATTCCTGCTGAGGTCACTGGCCTACCAGTGCCAAAGGTAGAATGGCAAAAGGATGACGTCATTATCGAGGAGCCAACTGAGGGACTGTTGATGGAAACAGCAGAGGTGAACAGAAGCACGGCAAAGACCAAGCTCAGCATCCCTGCAGTAACCAGGAAAGACAAAGGCTTCTATACAGTGGCAGCTTCAAACCGTCTGGGCTCAGCGAGCATCACCATAAGGGTTATGGTACTAGGTGGGTGTTCACTTATTTCCTTGCGTTTCTGAACAATAACATTGTTATTACAGTAAAAGGGTAATGGTTATTATAATCTCTTCTTTACAGATCGCCCTCTTCCACCAAGAAGCGTAAACATTTCTAACATCAAGGTTGAGTCTTGCTACCTGACCTGGGATGCCCCAGAGGATGATGGTGGAAGTGAGCTCACCAACTACATTGTGGAGAAGAAGGACGTCAATGCAGAGACTCCTGACTGGGTGGAGGTCACCAATAGCATCATTGAGAAGAGATTTGGGGTGAGTATAGAACTTGTAATAGGAAACTACCTTTTGAATATGGATCATGTTACTTTTATTATAAAATAGTACAAAGGAGCATACCTACAGTACATCCTGGTTCCACTTGATAATACGATGGCCAACATCTCCAAGTCACGTCCTGAGGCGCGATTAACAAAAGCTCAAAAGCTTTTGTGTGTGTGTGTGTGTGTGTGTGTGTGTGTGTGTATCAAATAAATTAATTGCAAAAAAACGGAGAGAGGAGCTTTCCACCGTCTGTCAAAAATGTGCAGCACGGGGAATGCAGGTGACAAATGAAGAGTGAACCAACCCTCAATCTTTAATGCTCTCCATATTTTACCACAGGTTGAAATACATTTGTCAGTATTATATTCAATATGTAGCATTTTAAAATACAAAATGTGCTTTTCAAATGATTATTAAGTCCTGTGACTAAACACAACCAGTGCATCCCTTTTTAGATAGTATTGATATAATTCAATGATTACAGTTAGGTAAACAAATGGACTCTACTTTGGTGAGTAATGACAGCTCAGGCTTCTAGTGTGACCACAATGTGAAGATACACTTCCAAAAGGGTTGTTCGGCTGTCCCTGTGGAAGAACCCTTTGAAGGTTCTATGTATTGTAGAACCCTTTTCAGTTCCATGTAGAACCTTCTGCGGATATGGTTCAACATGGAATCCAAAAGGGTTCCCTCACAGCGACAGCTGAAAAAACCTTTTTGGTTCAAGGTAGCACCTTTGTGTCCTAGCTAGATTAAAAATCCAATACATAATTGTAAGCATGTGTTGAACACCTCATGTATGACAATTGATTACAAAAATACCCAGGTATATATCTATGTCTTTGTCAAATGGCATCCTTCGGTATTAGGTTGACATGTTTATTGACTATGGAAAATACAATTGGTACTCAACAGGAAACAAATCAATTAACAATGGTGACAGTGTAAATAGTGAGGTCAGCATCATAATGTTATTTGAACCATTAAATGATTAGCAAAATCATAAAATCTTACAAAAGCCCATATGTCTTTCCATAGGCTTGGAACCTGGAGACTAATGGCACTTACCAGTTCCGCGTGCGCGCAGAGAACAAGTACGGGAAGAGCGATCCCTGTGAATCCGAGGAAGTCTTGATCAAGGATCCCTTCGGCCTCCCTGGTCCTCCAGAGAAACCCACCATCGCAGAATACTACAAGACCTCCATGCTTGTGACCTGGGAACCTCCGACGGACAATGGCGGATCAACCGTCACTGGCTACTGGCTGGAGAAGAGGGAGAAGGGATCGTCCTACTGGGCCCGAGTGAACAGGGCCCCAGTGTCCAAGCGATCAATGAAGGGCTGGGAGTTCCAAGTCACCCGTCTGACCGAGGGCACCGAGTATGAGTTCCGAGTCATGGCCTGCAATGCAGCTGGAGTTGGACCGCCAAGTGGGCCCTCTGACTCTGCCTTTGCAGTTGACCCTATTAGTAAGTATAACTTAAACATTCTTTACTGATCCCAGTGCAGAAATCTTCTGATGTAAAAAAATGAATTAAAAAGAGAGAAATTACAATTGACACAGCCTGTTTCATGCCATATACTGACCTGAGCTTTGTGCCTCTGTTCTGTCCCAGCTGCACCTGGCATGCCTGCAGCTCCAGAGATTGCAGACAAGACCAAACACAGTGTCAGTCTGGTCTGGACTCCACCAGAGAAGGATGGTGGTAGCCCTATCAAAGGCTACATCGTTGAGATTCAGAACGAAGCCTCCTCTGAATGGGTCAGGATTAACGACCCAGACACTCTGTTTCCCACTACTGAACTTACCGTCCCCAGCCTGCAGGAGCTGAAACTCTTCCGTTTCAGAATCATAGCAGTAAACGACATTGGCGAGTCTGATCCAAGTCCCAAAACTGAAGTTCTTATTGAGGACATACAAGGTAATTATTTCTACTTAATCACAATAGTCACATCTTGTATTCTTATTGTTTTGATTTAATGATATTGTTTTATTTCACAGTGGAGCCCAAGATCCTTGTGGAAGTCAGTGCACATGACCTGGCCTGCGTCCGTGCTGGGTCTGCTATCAGAATCCCTGCCGTCATCAAAGGACGTCCCGTCCCCAAGGTGTGGTGGGAGTTTACTGGACCAGCTAAGAGTCACAAGAAGGAGCGCTTGCACATTCTTCCTGTTGATTCAGAGGTAAGGCGGGGGGAACCTAACATGTGGTAAAAGTTGTAATAATGCACCTTTGCTTTGATTTGATGTACTTAACTGTACAGTCTTTTATTTGCTACTTGCTGTTAATTGTTTCCTTAGCAAGACTAATGAGATTGTTGCCTTTGCTCAGGTTGAATCTACTGACACCACCTCTCTGGTAACTATACCTGTGAGTTTGAGAAGTCACTCTGGAAGATTCACCATCACAGCCAAGAACAAAGCTGGACAGAAACATGTCAACGTCAGAGTCAATGTTCTTGGTAAGTGGTCAAAGTGTTTAGGAATTATAATGCCAACAGTCCATATAAATAACATGTATTAATGTTAATAATGTGTATTAACATTTGTTGTGGATGGCATAAATTAAAACAATCTTGATCTGTTTTCTAGACGTACCCGGGCCACCTAAAGAGCTGAGAGTGACTGACATCACCAGAGCCACAATGAGGCTCATCTGGAAACTGCCTGACAATGACGGTGGTGAGAGAATCAAGAGTTACTTCATTGAGAAGAAGACAGTGACAGGGAAAGCTTGGACCAAGGTTAACCCCACGTGTGCCAGCCAGGCCTTCGTCGTGCCTGACCTCCTGGAGGGACAAGACTACATCTTCCGTGTCCGAGCGGAGAACCGCCTGGGAATGGGACCCTACACTGAGACCCCCCAGAGTGCTAGGGCAAGAGACCCCATCTGTAAGTCAGACATCCTAACACATTAAACTTAGGTTTCCACATGTTGCTAAAAATAGCATATTCAAATGATTAAGTACCATTTATTTCCATTTTCAGATCCCCCTGATCCTCCAATCAACGTCAAAATCAACCTTGTCACAAAGGACACACTGACATTGACATGGTCACCACCTAAAAACAATGGCGGTGATCCTGTGAAGCACTATATCATTGAGCGTCTGAGCTGGGACACCAGTGGCCCGGAGAAGGAGACATGGAAACAGTGCAATAAGCGTGATGTTGATGTAACCACCTTCATTGTTGAAGATCTAAAAGCGGGTGGCGAGTATGAATTCAGAGTCAAGGCAGTGAACGAGGCTGGTGCTAGCAGACCATCTGCCACTGCTGGACCAATCGTAATCAAGGATCAGACGTGTGAGTGAAAGCAAAATAATCCATTCTAAATTCTGGTAGTGCCATTTGTTTTTGTTATGATGCATGCTAGGACGTGATGTTGCGGCTGCCATTTACTGACTCCACTGTTACATTCTCTAGGTGCTCCTACCATTGAGTTGAGAGAAGCCATGGAAGGAGAAGAGGGATGCGATGTGAGCATTGTGGCTAAGATCAAAGGTTGTCCGTTCCCATCCCTGGTCTGGCAGAAGGCTCCATTGGACAAGCCTGATGACAAGTCTGCAGTGCATTATGATCAGCATGTTAATAAGCTGGTCTCTGATGACAAATGCACCCTGCTGATTCAACAGTCCAAGCGAGACGATAGTTCTCTCTACACCATCACTGCTAGTAACAGCCTGGGCAAAGCCTCCAAGGATATCAAACTTACAGTCTTTGGTGAGGGTTGTTTCTCTGAATTCATATCTGTTTTGGGATTGTATGAAATATGCTAGTTGTATCAACCATTTTGATAATGGGATAATCTAACAATTTCCTCCTGTTTTTTGTTTTTTTGTTTTTTTACCTCAGGACGACCTGGTCAACCTGTTGGGCCAATCAAATTTGAGGAAGTGTTTGCTGAAAGGATTACGGTGTCATGGAAACCACCTACACATGACGGTGGCTCCAAAATTACTAACTATGTCATTGAGAAGCGTGAGGAGAACAGGAAATCGTGGGTTCATGTCTCCAGTGACGTCAAAGAGTGTTTGTACACAATTCCGAGATTGACCGAGGGCCATGAGTATGAGTTCCGTGTCTTGGCTCAGAACAAATATGGACTTGGGCCACCACTGAACAGCGAGCCTGAGAAAGCAAGGAATCTCTTCAGTAAGTTGAATGTATCAACATAGCAGCATAATATACAGTATATTTTAAGTAAACATTATCATTATCTCTTTCTAACCATCTGAACTGCTTTTTTGTCAAAGCTGTCCCAGGTCAGTGTGAGAAGCCCACCGTTGAAGACGTGACTCTTGAGTCCATGACTGTGAACTGGGAGGAGCCAGGGTATAATGGCGGATCCCCGGTGACTGGCTATTGGCTAGAGCGTAAAGAGACAACAGGCAAGCGTTGGAGCAGAGTGAACCGTGACCCTATCAGAGTCATGCCCATGGGTGTGTATCACAACGTCACAGGTCTGCTGGAGGGAGCAGTGTACCAGTTCCGCGTGATTGCCATCAATGCAGCTGGCCTGGGCCCTCCCAGTGTGCCCTCTGACCCTATCCTCTGCAGAGACCCTATTGGTATGCTAGATACTTGTTTATTATTATTTTTTATTTTACTCTGTTGCTCTCATACCTGTGTTGTAATTCTGTAATTACTTGTGTTAAAATGACCTGTAAAATGTTCCTTATGCCCAGCTACATTACTATGCAACTGCAATTAAATCCCCCCAAATGACTATGAGGCAACATGTTAATACAATATTGTTACATGGGCATTACAATAAAGGTAACAGGGTGTTATTGCAGAAGTTATGTGTGTTGAAGGGGGGGGGGGGGGTATATTTTGTATTTTTCAGTTTGCATTTGTACAGAAATAGTATGTGTATTCATTGCTAAATATGATGATATTGGAAATGTAAATCCTGTTTCTCGTTTCCTTTTTGTGTGCTTAGCTCCTCCTGGTCCTCCTACCCCCAAAGCAACAGACTGGACCAAGTCGACAGTTGACCTGGAGTGGATCCCACCGCTGATCGATGGTGGATCTAAGGTCACTGGGTACTTTGTTGAATACAAAGAAGAGAACAAAGACGGAGAAAAAAAGAAAGCGGTAGTACTAGAAGTAGAAGAGGGAGAAGAAAAGGAAGAAGAACTAGAAGAATGGGAAAAAGTAATTACCGTAGTTGACTGCCTTCCTTAGAATCAAATTCTAGAATTTGTCTGTGAGTGGTTGTAAATACCCATTTTCCCTCCCCCAGGCTAAAGATAAGGAGATTCGAGGAACCAAGTTTGTCGTGGCTGGACTGAAAGAGCTGGGACTGTACAGATTCCGAGTGAGAGCAGTGAATGCTGCTGGTGTGGGTGAACCCGGTGAGGTCTCTGAAGTGATTGAACTCAAGGACAGAACAAGTAAGACACAATTATGATCTATTCAATCATTAATTTCTCAAGTTTGGAGATCATATTAAGAGTCTGTCATCCATCCATTTATTGTTCAACTTGTTTGAACACATGTTCAACATACCATAAAACATTCTATGTATTTATTATGATCAAATAACATGAATCAATCAATCAATCAATCAATCAATCACTCTCTTTTCTTAGTTTTACCTGAGGTGGACTTAGATGCATCTGTGAAGGAGAGGATAGTAGTTCATGCTGGTGGTGTAATCCGTCTCCTGGCATACGTGTCCGGTAAGCCGGCACCAGAAATCACATGGAACCGGGATGATGCCCCTCTGCCAAAGGAGGCGGCTGTTGAAACCACGGCAATAAGCTCTGCTCTAGTTATCAAGGATTGCAGAAGACATCACCAGGGTATTTACACCTTGATTGCAAAGAACGATGGAGGTGAAAGGAAAAAGGCTGTCGTTGTGGAGGTGTTGGGTAAGTGATATGTCTTATTCACCCATGGTTTTCACTATTACAGTAATAACCAGGTGTTTACTTCAACATGACATTGTAAAAATATATTTATACAATAATTAACTGTAAACTACCTGTTTGTTTATATGGTATTCATTAAATCAAGTGCCACTACTAGACATGGAGTAGTGTTGACTAGACAATGCTACAGCTCAGTGGTATTTTCACCTGTTACCACTGACAAAAATGGCTAAAATGCAGAGTTTGGACAACATCACCCTTTAAGAAGAGTGCAGGCAATTTCATATCAGCAGACCACAAAGTTATAAACTTAAATATGAAAAGGTGAATGGTCTTGCACAACAATTTGTATTTAATCATAAGAAATGGAGGGCTGCACCGAAAGACTTGCACACACTTCAGGCTGCTGAACCAACCACCCCAACAAAACATGCATGATCATGAGCACACATGTAATATAGATAGAGTCAAACAAGAACCAACATCACAGGTACATTGGTTAGAGATATTATGGCATAAAGAATGGAAATTCACACTTCTTATAATTTAAATTGTTGCGAAGGCCATTCAGCTTTTAAGTTTCTTGAAATGTATAACTTTGAGATAGTAGTCTTTGTAGTCTGCCAATGTGAAATTACACTGATGGAACACTGATCCTAAAGCTAGGCTACTACTTATACTTAACAATACAACATATACAAAATAGAACCAAATTTAAACTATAAAATTGAACCATCTCAGGTTCTTTAGAGATAAAAAGGTTATATACCATGATTCATAATTGGCACCATACATGGTTCATACATATTTAGAACAATTAAAGGAATCCTCTATGGTTCTTTCATAAGAAATTATTATTTAGGTGTGATTTATATGTATGACAGCATAGAACCTTTTTTGGGTCCATTTAGAACTAACCTGAAGTTGTCCTATGAGACAGAGTAGAATGGTATTTAAATCTAGCTCTGTGTTTGTCTAACAGATGTTCCTGGCCCAGTTGGTCAACCCTTCTCTGGTGTGAACCTCACTACCGACTCCTGCAAGTTGACATGGTCCTCCCCTGAAGACGACGGTGGCTCAGCCATCACTAACTACATCATAGAGAAGAGAGAGGCTGACCGCAGGGGTTGGACCTCTGTGTCCTATACAGTCACCAGGCATAACGCTGTGGTCCAGGGACTTGTGGATGGAAAGGGATACTTCTTCAGAATCGCTGCTGAAAATATAATCGGAATGGGTCCATTCATTGAGACCAAATCAGAAGTTCTCATCAAAGATCCCATCTGTGAGTTCCTAGCGATATCTAAATAAGAACTTTCTGAATCATTGTTACTGGATGAGTTCCCCCAAAAGCTTTGTAGCACTATCGTCATCTGTGTGCACATATTGCTTATCACTGACTAAAGGTTTACTTAGTGCTACAAAGCATTTGGGAAACACAACCACTGTGATAAAGTAGTAAAATATTTTCTGGAATGGGGCCTGATGAGTTTTCTGTGTCCTTGTTCACTAGCTGTCCCTGAACGTCCTGAGGATCTTGAGGTCACAGCCATCAAGAAGGATTCCATCAGCGTAGCCTGGAGACCACCTAAGTATGATGGTGGTGCTGAGGTCACTAGTTATGTGCTCGAAGCTCGTCTCATTGGGAAGGATAATTTCACTCGTATCTCAGAAGACAAGCTGGTGGATAGAAAGTTCACATATGAGGCTCTGAAAGAAGGTACCTCACATGAGTTCCGGGTCAGTGCTGTCAATCAGATTGGTCAGGGCAAGCCCTCTTTCTGCACCAAGCCAATCCAGTGCAAGGAAGAGCTTGGTGAGTATAGAATAACAGTTGCATTGCCATTTCATGTACATATTTTGGTGAAATGTTTGAAAAAATTAGTAATTCAAAACACAATTTTTTTCTTAAATTATCAGAACCTCCAACAATTGACCTGGACTTCCGTGACAAGATGATTGTGCGTGTCGGAGATGTGTGCACTCTCCAAGGTCGCTACACTGGAAAACCTGCACCAACAATAACCTGGACCAAAAATGATGAGGAGTTGAAGGCAGATGATGACATCACCTTTACCAACACCCGCAGAACACTGTGCTTAGCTATTGGCAAGGCTAAACGTGAACACAGTGGCAGATACTCTGTGGTTGTGGAGAACAACACTGGATCCCGTAAAGGCATCTGCAATGTCACTGTTGTTGGTAAGTCTGTGTGGATTTGCTTAGATTATGCATGTTTTTTCTTTGCATTAGCCCTTAATTTATTTTTTCTCATCTCATAAAACCCTTTCTTCTCTCAGATCGACCCCAGCCTCCAGAAGGTCCAGTTGTCTTTAATGAAGTCTACCATAACTACATGGTCATCTCTTGGAACCCTCCTCTAGATGATGGTGGCTGTGCAGTCTCGAACTACATCATTGAGAAGAGAGACACAAACAGAGACCTCTGGATGCCTGTGACATCATCTTGCACAAGAACATCATGCAAAGTTCCTAAGTTGATTGAGGGACGCGACTACATCGTCAGGATCTGTGCTCAGAACATATATGGCGTTAGTAACCCATTGCTGTCTGCCGAAACCAAGGCCAAGGATGTCTTCAGTAAGTTAGTAGACTTATACCGATTAGAAACATTTTATTTTAGTCATGAATGCATTTAGCTGAAACAGCATTTCTCTCCCATTATAGAAGTACCAGAGGCACCTCAACTGCCAGTTGTGAAGGAGATATACAAGGATTCAGCCCTCTTGTCTTGGAACCAGCCCGCTGATGGTGGCAAGCCAATCACTGGCTATATTGTTGAGAGAAAAGAGACCATGTCCAGTAGATGGACGCGCGCTTCGAAAGACCGCATCTATCCCAACACAGAGTACTCAGTTCCGGAGCTTCTACAGGGCTGTGAATATGAGTTCCGTGTCATGGCAGAAAATGTTGTAGGTGTCGGAGACCCCAGCCCTCCATCAAAGCCCGTCTTTGCCAAAGATCCAATAGGTAAGTCTCTTTTCTATAGAGTTTGTCTCTTTTAAAACTTAAATCACATATTTCTTTCTAATCTAACCTAATCTAATGTCTCCTCACTCAGTGATCCCAAGCCCTCCAGTGCTTCCACAAGCAGTGGATACAACTAAGGAGTCTGTCACCCTGTCTTGGAAGCCACCACGTGATTGTGGCAGAGGCAAGATCTTCGGCTACCTTCTTGAGTTCCAGAAAGCTGGTGATGAGGAGTGGCAGATGGTGAATCAGACCCCTGATTCCTGTCAAGAAACCAAATTCAAGGTCATTAATCTGGAAGAAGATGCACTGTACAGATTTAGAGTGAAGGCTGTGAATGCTGCTGGAGAATCTGAAGCAGCAATGGTCATTGACCCAGTGAGAGCAGTGGACAGGCTTGGTGAGTTTGTCTTTTACCACAATTTGAATAATTATGTATTGTTGTAAACAAAAACATGTTGTTCACTGAAATGATTACTAAGATTATAACATCTCACCTTTTTACCTCAAAAAGAACCACCTGATTTGCTGCTTGATGCTGGTATGGCTCGAGAGATTAAAGCCATGGCTGGAACTCACATCACTCTGATTGCGGGCATCAAAGGAATACCCTTCCCAAAAGTCACCTGGAAGAAAAATGAGGCAGAGGTCCCTACAAGAGCTGATATTGAGGTCAACCAAACAGGAACCAAGTTGGAGATGCGTTTCTGTAACCGTTCTGACGGCGGTGACTACTCCCTGAATGTGGAAAACAAAGCTGGATCCAAGACTGCCATATGCACAGTCCTCGTCCTAGGTAAGGCTTTCACTGACTCTGTAAACAACTTGAATGATGAGAGATCTATTTGTTTAACATGCTCAATAACACAAATTATTGTATACTTTGCTCTTTACACCACTAGATAAACCTGGTCCCATCCAGCACCTGAGGGTTTCTGAGGTGAGAAGCGACTCTGCCTATCTTTCCTGGAAAGACCCAGAGGACAATGGAGGAGCACGTATCACCAACTTTGTTGTTGAGAAGAAGGACGTGGCTGCTGCCCAGTGGGTCCCAGTCTGCTCCTCGTCCAAGAAACGCAGCTTGACAGCCAAGCACCTGATGGAGGGAACATCATACATGTTCCGTGTTGCTGCAGAGAATCAGTTTGGCAGAAGTGAATACATTGAGACCACCAAGGCAGTCAAAGCCATTAATCCTCTCTGTGAGTATCAATTAAAGCAAATAGGTCATTGTAGGTCACTTGTATATTGTCATACATCTGTACCTTGATAACTAATGTATGATCTATTTTCAGTCCCCCCTGGTCCACCAAAGGACTTACATCATGTAGATGTGGATAAAACAGAAGTCTGGCTGGTCTGGAACTGGCCAGATCGCAATGGAGGAAGTGACATCACTGGGTTCTTAGTTGAGTACCAGGAGGAAGGGGAGAGAGCCTGGATTGAGTGGAAGAATGTCAGCATCCCTGAGAGCCATATTACTGGTCTTGAGGAAGGAAAGACCTATAGATTCCGTGTGAGAGCAGAGAATGCCATTGGACTGAGTAGACCCGACACCACTGTTCCAGTTCTCTGCCAGGAGAAACTTGGTGAGATATCATTATAATAATATTCATGAAATTCAGGTTGCACCTAACATTACTATACCTGGGTAGTAATGTAGTAGTTACTCTAGTGATGTTGTATTAACATGTTGTTACTTGGTACCTTGTAATGCATAGTAGTAATTGCATTGTAATTCACTTGCATATGTTATCTCTATAAATAAGGAATAGGGACTTAAACTGGTATCTCCATCTTTTAACAGTGGCTCCAATCATTGAAGTGGATGAGAAACTGATTGAGGGGATCATTGTGAAATCAGGAAGCACAATCAGGCTTCCTGCAATTATGAGAGGCATTCCTGTGCCTACTGCTAAATGGTCCATTGATGGAATAGAAATGGCAACTGAAGGCAATGTTACTGTTGACACTGACAACTTCTCAACAATTCTCAGCGTTAATGAGTGCACAAGAAACGACACTGGAATCTATCTTCTCACAGTGTCAAACGCTGCAGGAACCAAGACTGTTGCTCTGAATGTGACTGTTCTTGATGTGCCCGCTGCTCCTATTGGCCCTGTCCATGTCTCAGAGGTGACTCCTGATTCTATGGTCATTGACTGGCGGCCACCGAAAGATGATGGTGGAAGCCCTGTTATAAATTACATTGTTGAGAAAAGAGAATCAAAGAAGGAAACTTGGGGAGGTGTGAGCTCTGGTAGCACAAGCACACAGCTGAAGATCCCGCGTCTGCAGACAGGTGTTGAATATGTTGTGCGTATTCGTGCACAGAACAAAATGGGTATCGGTGCTCCTCTTGAGAGTGCACCAACCGTTGCCAAACACATGTTTGAGCAACCAGCCAATCCAGGCAAACCAAACACATCGGACATTGCAGAAGATGCTGTTACTGTGGGCTGGACCATGCCATTGTTTGATGGTGGCAGTCCCATTAGTGGATACATCGTTGAGCGAAGGCACAAAGGTGGAAAATGGATCCGTGTCAACAAGACACTGTGCAAGGACCTCAGATACAGAGTACTCGGTCTCTTTGAGGGAAATGAATATGAGTTCAGAGTTTTCGCTGAAAACATTGCAGGTTTCAGTGGACCTTCTCCTATTTCAGACCCGTGCAAACCCTGTCGTCAAATCACAGTTCCTAGCCCTCCAGTCAATCCCAAAGTCAAAGACTACAGTAAGGATGACGCAGACCTTGTCTGGATTAAGCCCACCAGAGATGGAGGCAGTCCAATCATGGGCTACATTATTGAGTGCCAGAAAGTTGGTGACGAATGGGTAAGAATCAACAAGGATGACCTCATTAAGCAGTGCGTATACAGAGTAAAAGGGCTGGTTGAGCATTCAGAGTACAGGTTCCGTGTCAGGGCTTCAAATATGATTGGAGATGGAGAACCAAGAGAAATCCCTGAATCTATTGTTGCCAAAGACATCCTTATCCCCCCTGAGATCGAGATGGATCTCACATGCAGTGAGCGTGTGACTGTCCGCGTTGGACACAACATCAACATCATTGGTTATGTTAAAGCCAGACCCGATCCATCGATCACCTGGGTGAAGGGTGAGGACATTCTAGAAACGGGCAAGCGTACAACGATTACAGAAAACTTCCCTGTTGTTCATCTGAAAATCAAAGAGGCAACCAGAGCAGACCATGGAATTTATGTTTTGAAGGCAAATAATTATAGCGGTGAGGCTGAAGCTAAAATCACTGTGAATGTGCTGGATAGGCCAGGGCACTGTCAGAGTCTGAGGCTGACATATGTCACTAAATCCGCCTGCATGGTAAACTGGGATGATCCCGAGGACAATGGAGGCACTGAGATCACAAATTACATAGTTGAGTGCCGTGAACCCAGCACCCGGGCATGGTCAATGATCTCATCTGGCTGCACTAACCGTATGGTGAAAGCAAAACTCATGGAGAATCACGAGTATTTGTTCCGCATTTGTGCAGAGAACAAGTGTGGCCTTGGACCAACAACTGAAACTAAAACACCAATCCTTGCTATTGATCCCATTGAGAAGCCTGGTGAGCCAGAGAAGTTCCACATCACAGACATTGGCAAGAACCATGTCTTCCTAAAATGGAGGAAGCCAGATTACGATGGCGGCAGCCCAAATATTTCCTACCATCTGGAAAGCAAAACTACTGAAGACTGGGCGAGTTTACACACTGGTTTACTTACTGATACATTCTTCATGGCTGACAAACTTACTGAAAAACAGATTTATCAGTTTAGAGTGCGGACAACCAACGAGGGTGGGGAAAGTGCCTGGGTTAAGACTGGTGATGTAGTTGTCAAAGAGGAGATCCTGAAACCAGTACTTGATGTCAAGTTGGTCGGAGCCATTGTGGTGAAAGCCGGTGACTCTATTAGAATTGAGGCAGGCCTCAGAGGAAAACCACAGCCTGAGGTGACCTGGATCAAGGATAAGAGCACAGGAGATAACCCCAGACTCAGTGTTGAAACTGGAACAGACTACTCCAAGTTCTTCATGACCAAAGCCAAACGTGGAGATACTGGAAAATACACTGTCAGTGCCACCAACTCTGCAGGAACGTTCACTGCATACGCAAATGTCAATGTTCTAGATATCCCAGGCCCCGTGAGAGATCTTAAAGTTACTGGCCTGTCTGTGGACAGGTGCAGAGTGGTCTGGGATCCTCCAGAGGATGATGGTGGATGTGAAGTTGACAGCTATATTTTAGAGAAATGTGAGACTAGAAGAATGGTCTGGTCCACATACTCTGCTTCAGTTGTCACACCATATTGCAATGTCACCCGACTGGTTGAAGGAAATGAGTACATCTTTAGAGTCAGAGCAGAAAACAAGATGGGAACTGGTCCTGCCATGGAGAGCAAGCCTGTTACTGCAAGGACTCTGTTCAACAGGCCTGGAGCACCTGAACCACCAGAGATCACCAAGATAGGCAAGGAGGAAATGACTGTTGTATGGGCCCCTCCAGAGAGTGATGGTGGGAAGTCCATCACTGGCTATATTTTGGAAAGGAAAGAGAAGCGAGCTGTCAAATGGGTCCCAGTTACAAAGAGTGCCATCTCTGAGAGACGCATGAAGGTGACAAAACTGATTCCTAACCATGAGTATCAGTTCCGTGTCAAGGCTGAAAATGAAGTTGGACTGGGAGAACCAAGCAAACCATGCAGACCAGTAGCAGCCAAAGATCCAATTGGTAAGTGCATGTTTTGTCATAATCTATCTGACATATAGTATGTACTTCAATTGTGTCTGTAATAACATTTTGTTTCTTTGACCACTGCAGAGACCCCTGGTCCCCCAGGCAGTTTGAAGGTTGCTGACAGCACCAAGACAACTGTCACACTGGGCTGGGCAAGGCCTGTGTATGATGGAGGAGCGCCTATCATTGGCTACATGATTGAACAGAGAATCAAGAGTGAGATTGACGCAGAGAAACCAGAGGAGGGTTGGAAGAAGGTTAACACTAATGGTCAGCTCGTACTTACAGAGTTCACAATTCAGAATCTGGATGAGAGGCAAGAGTATGAATTTAGAGTGTCGGCACAAAACCAGGTTGGCATGGGCCATCCTGCAACACTCAAAGAGGCTGTGACTCCCCAGGAGGTCCTTGGTAAGAGAATATTCCACTGCATTTCGATGAGATTACATACAGTTGAAGTAGAGCTAATGCAATAATGTTATGATGATCTCAATGTTAATGTATTATTTTCCTCCTCTGCATCATCTACAGAGGCTCCTGAGATTGATCTTGATGCCAGTCTCAGGAAGGGCTTCTCCGTGAGAGCAGGGTGCCCTATAAGACTCTTTGCTACTATCAGAGGAAGACCCTCTCCTAAAGTCACCTGGAAGAAGATTGGTGTTGATAATGTTGTGAGGAGAGGACATGTAGACCAGATTGACACAATGTCATTCCTTGTGATCCCTGAGAGCACTCGTGAGGACTCTGGCAAATATTCCCTGACACTCTCGAACTCTGCTGGGGAAAAGGCTATATTTGTCCGTGTTAAAGTACTGGGTGAGTTACAGATCATCAATGTTTTAATTTGGCCGTAAGACAAAACACTTAATTTAGATGTTATTCTGAACAGTCAGGTAATCAACTTGTGAATACCACACATTATTAGTATAATTACAGCACATAAATTCTAGTATATTAACCAAATATCATCCTTTCATCAGACACTCCTGGACCTGTTGGAGGACTGGGGGCTACTGATGTCACAAAGACCTCTTGTCAGCTGTCTTGGTCTCCTCCTGACAATGATGGCGGCAGTCCAATTCTGAACTACATTGTTGAGAAGCGTGAAATTGACAGAAAGACATGGACAACTGCCATCAACGATTTGAGGAAAACAAGCTTCAAAATCACAAATCTCTCTCCAGGCATTGAGTACTACTTCAGAGTTATGGCAGTGAATACATACGGCACTGGAGTAGCACAAGACTCTCCCAAGTCTTATTTGGCAACTGATGCTATGAGTAAGTACCCTATTGTATTTCATATAATAGATTTATAGAACTGGATTTTTTTTCTTCTTCTATTACTTCACATAAATCTCAAATGTTAATAGGTGAGCCTGACCCACCCAAAAAGATGGATGTTTTGGAGATTACCAAGAACAGTGCAACCCTGGGATGGCTCAAACCACTGAGGGACGGAGGAGCGAAAATCAATGGATATGTTGTAGAATACCAAGAGGATGGCCAACCTGAAGACAAATGGACGCCATACTCTGTTGTTAAAGATTTAAGCATTGTCATTGTTGGACTCAAAGAGGCCGTAAAGATCAAGTTCAGAGTTGCAGCGAGAAATTCAGTGGGATGCAGTCTTGCAAGAGAAGCTGAAGGAGTGTTTGAAATCAAGGATCAGCTGAGTAAGTATCAGAGCTTCACAATTCACTGAATAAATATGTCTGGATTCTGTTTTACTCAGAAAGCCCTCATACATGTTTTTTGTAATCTTTTTCAGTGCCACCAAAGATTATGATGCAAGATGTGGTCACAGTTAAGGCAGGATCGAAAATGGTTGTGGAAGCTCTCATTTCTGGGAAGCCGGCACCATTCTGCAAATGGAAGCAAGGAAGCGAGGATATAATGACATCTGATCGTCTCTCTGTGTACAAAACTCTGACATCTTGTATGATCACGATCAAGGACGTGTCAAGGACGGACAGTGGCTACTACAGTCTTTCTGCTGAGAACAGCTCCTCCAAGATCAATCAAATTCTTAAGGTCATAGTGATGGGTAAGTTTCATTTAAATAAGTTAAAGTGACTAATATACTGCCAGGATATGTAGAATGGATAATGACTAACTCTGTTTTCGCATTTAACAGACATTCCTGGCCCACCGGAGGCTCCTCTGGAGATAGTAGAGGTGGATATTGACGCCTGCACACTCCAGTGGGGCTCACCAAGAGAGGATGGTGGCAGCAACATCACCAACTACATCATAGAGAAGTGTGATGTAAGCAGAGGAGACTGGGTCATGGCCTCTGGCTCCTGCACATCGACCAGCTTCAAAGTGCCCAAGCTCACCCCTGGACAGGAATACGGCTTCCGTGTCCGTGCTGAAAACAGATTTGGCGTCTCAGAGCCAATTTACTCTGAGAAAATGATTGCTCGATATCCTTTCGGTGAGTTCCATGAAATAAATGTGTGATGAAATATATGTACAATGAATTTCATTATTATAATATATTAAATATAAATTAAATATGATATATAATTTCATAACAGTTGTCTATGACACCATATTTATATTCCAGATCCCCCAAGTGAGCCTAGAAACTGCGTTGTCGACAGAATCTACAGGGACTCTGTGGCTTTGACCTGGGAGACACCATCCAGCGATGGTGGCAGTCCAATTACTGGCTACTGCATCGAGCGGAAAGAGAGAAACAGCCTTCTCTGGGTGAAAGCAAATGAGTGTGTTGTCCGTGCAACACAATACTCATGCTTAGGCTTGATTGAAGGTCTGGAGTACACATTCAGGGTGTCTGCCCTGAACCGGGCTGGTCAGGGTAAACCAACCAAACAGACTGACTTAATCACTACAAGAACACCAGTTGGTAAGTAACTGCACATTTGATAATATTAATGTTTATTTATCATGTCTCTGATTTACTCTATAACTCATGAATATTGTCATCTTCTTTTAGATCCACCAGGCAAACCTGAGGTAATGGATGTGACCAAGAACACTGTTTCACTTGTTTGGACCCGTCCCAAAAATGACGGAGGAAGCAAGCTCATTGGGTATTATGTGGAGTTTATGAAGATTCCTGGTGAGATTTGGACACGTTGCAATGCCAACTGCCAGAACATCAAGACAGAAGACTATGTTGTCACTGGGCTGGAGGAGGGAGCACAGTACCTGTTCAGAGTTTTCGCCAAGACAGCAATCAACATCAGCTTGCCTTCGCTCTCCGACCCCATCCCTGTGTTTGCAGAGAATGGTATGTCACCGAAAATGTTATAAAATGTATAATTTTAATTATAAATATATATATATATATATATATTATTTTAATAATTTATTTATTAAATAGAAGCAATACCTATTGTTTTGTTTATGCTTTCTTAAAATTGTGTAAACAAATGTTGTATAGCTTCAGTATTTTTCTTGAGCACAACAGATGTGGCAATGATATCAAGTGATCACTGATATTGCCTTTAATAATGTTAAATATTATATTTGACATTTTATGACATCATAATATGATATTATGACATTTTGAAAATATTTCCTAAATTATCAATTAGAATACTTTTGTGGCCAACACTGGTGTGTGAAGAATTACTAAATGTGTGTGTTCTTGTGTGTCCAGTTCCACCAAGGGTTGAGCTTGGACTTAGCATGAAAAACCTGATCGTAGTGAAGGCTGGAGACAACGTCTGTCTGGATGCTGAGATTTTTGGGAAACCACTGCCTAAGGTTACCTGGACGAGAGACAATGCACCACTTAAACTGGTTGAGGGAATGAAGATGATTCAGAAGAGACACCAGTACCTCCTGGAACTGTTCTGTGTGACAAAGAAGGAGTCTGGAGACTACACTATCCATGCTGAAAATCCAAATGGCACCAAGTCGGGCAGCATTAAGCTCAAGGTTTTAGGTATTCAAACATACAACTATTTTACTCTACTACTAGCACTACTACTACTACTACTACTACTACTACTACTACTACTACTACTACTACTACTACTACTACTACTACTACTACTACTACTACTACTACTACTACTACTACTACTACTACTACGACTACTACTACTACTACTACTACTACTACTACTACTACTACTACTACTACTACCACTACTACTAGTACGACTACTACTACTACTACTACTACTACTACTACTACTACTACTACTACTACTACTACTACTACTACTACTACTACTACTACTCAAGTAAATAATAGTTTAGCTGTTAGCTGCTGGTATTTAACATGTTTTCCATCTTTGTTTCTTTATTTTGTACAAACTCCAAAATAGCTTTGAGCTGATATGTTTTCACATACTCAAACGTATAACAGAGATAGATGTGTAATGTAATGTCAGTGTAATGCATCTGAATACATTTACTTTTACAGTGCAAAAAGAACACAGAATACAGTATTTTAATATGTAAACTTACAGTTACTAAGTGAAGGATACACTTCTTTTCCTCAGACAAACCTGGCCCACCAGCCTCTATCAAGATCAGCAAAGTGTTTGCCGAGCGTGTGAAGCTAAGGTGGGAGCCACCCATTGCAGATGGAGGCTCTGAGATCACCAATTACATCGTTGACAAACGTGAAACAAGTAGAGCAAACTGGGCTCAGGTCACCGCAAATGTACATGGTCAGCTAACAGACTGCACAGTGGAGAAACTGATCGAGGGTCATGAATACGAGTTCCGCGTCAGCGCTGAGAACCAGTATGGAATTGGTGACCCCATCCTCACGGACGGTGTCATGACCAAGAATCCATATGGTAATGTTTCAATTTATGGATGTTTGATGTGTTTGTTTATAGCATAGTGAGACAGAAGTTCTCCTGTCTACCACTAGCATGGGAGACAGGCATACAGTCGCTAAATAATCTTTCAGATAATCTTTCAAATAATCTTTCATGATCGCAAGGTCAGCAGCTCGGCGGTTCAAACCCCGGCTGGCCACGTGCCGAACTGTCCTTGAGCGAGGCACTGAACCCCTAATTGCTCCAGGATCCTTCTATGGCTCTGATCCCTTGCCTAGAGCATAACATAAATGTTGTTGTATTCTGTGCAATGACAAAGGTTGAACCTTCTTCTTCTTAGAAGCTTACATTGAACCTTCTGCTCAGGGAATACTTATATAATCCTCTCTCTCTCTCTCTCTCTCTTATATGCAGATGTTCCTGGGCCTTGCGATCCTCCAGTTATCACAAACATCACAGGAAACTCCATGACTGTCAGCTGGAAGGTGCCAGCTGATGATGGTCGTGCTACCATTCTTGGATACCTGCTTGAGAAGCGTGAGGCGTCTGACCTCAACTGGGTCAAAGTCAACCGCAAACCGGCGATCGACAGAACCCTCAAGGCTGGTGGCCTCACAGAGGGATCTGAGTATGAGTTCAGAGTAATCGCAATGAACAAAGCAGGCCTTGGAAAACCAAGTGATGCATCTAACGCTGCCCTGGCAGTGGATCCTGTGTGTAAGTCTTACATCTGTTGTCACTCTCTGAAATGATTATGACCCAAATGTCTCCATATTTCTCACACGTGTTTTCATCTGTTTGTCTTTAGATCCCCCTGGACCTCCTGCCTTCCCTAAAGTAATTGATTCAACACGTAGCACCATCAGCTTGTCCTGGACCAAACCAGCCTATGATGGTGGCTGTGAGATCATTGGCTACATGGTTGAATGTAAGAGAGCTGAAGCACTGGACCAAGCTGAAGCACCAGCAGAAGACTGGACCAAGTGCAACGTGCCTAAGAAGTTACAAGCAACCAAGTTCCATGTTACTGGTCTAATTGAGAGCACTGAGTACCAGTTCCGTGTGACGGCTGTGAACAAGATTGGATACAGCGAGCCAAGTGAAGTTCCTGGAAATCACCAGGCCAAGGACATCCTAAGTATGTTATCAATGTTACTATGCATGTATTACAGCAATAACAGTTTATCCCATTTAAAATGTCACATTGTACATGGTACACAGTTTCTCAATATAATACTGAAAGTGTGATATCTAACCAATTTTTCTTGTGATTATAGTCGCTCCTGAAGCGGAGCTTGATGCAGACCTCCGCAAGGTCCTGGTTCTTCGTGCTGGAGTCACAATGAGACTGTACGTTCCACTGAGGGGACGCCCTGCTCCCAAGGCCACCTGGTCCAAGGTTAACGGCAACCTCAAAGAAAGACAAGGCGTCATGATTAAAACAACTGAATGGGATACCCTTGTCTACGTTGAGGATATCAACAGATATGATGCTGGCAAATATATGTTAACTCTAGAAAACAGCAGTGGATCAAAGAGTTACACTATTGTTGTGAAGGTCCTCGGTAAGATTTCTCTCCATACACATTTGAGATCAGAAGTGTTTTCATGTCAAATGTAAATGAAGCCATACTAGTCATCCCCCTTATAATGTCTTTGTTCTTTAGACTCTCCTGGACCACCGATTAATTTGATCGTGAAGGAAACATCGAAAGACCATGCATCCATCACCTGGGACCCCCCTCTTATTGATGGAGGAAGCCCAGTGAAAAGCTATGTTGTTGAGAAGCGTCTCGCAGAAAGAAAAGCTTGGTCTTGCGTCTCTGCTGACTGTCCTAAAATATCCTTCAGAATTCCAAACCTTGAGGCAGGGCAGGCCTACTGCTTCAGAGTCTTGGCCGAGAATGCCTATGGTATTGGAGAAGGCTGTGAGACTGCAGGCACCGTTAGAGCTTCAGGTATGTTTTTGGGCTTATATATTGGCTGATAATGATTTCATTGTTTTCCTTCAGTGCATCAGGATCATTTAACCACGTAACTCAGTGTACCACTCTGTATTTAGATGTTGAATGTGGTTGTAATTAGAGATGCACTCATCCGATACTGAGCATCGGTATCTGACTGATAGTGGCCTAAAATGGAATTACTGGCAGTAAACTTGCTTGTTGCAAAATGTACAAGGCAAGTGTTTCAAGGGGTGGCGGTAGCATTTTACATTTCAGTAAAACAGTCTTTTATCCGATCGGCCGATACTCAAAATTCAGTACTCGGAATAGGTAATGATAAAAGTTGTATTAGTTGCATTTACAAATGAAACATTCCATTAAATATTTAGAATCATAATTATCATCACATAATCATAATCATTATGATATCCAATTTCAGAAAAACCTGGACCAGTTATGGACTTCAAACCACAGCTCATCACTAAAGATTCCTGCACTCTCGGCTGGAAGAAGCCAATCAGCGATGGTGGAAGTCACATTGTGGCATACATCCTGGAGATCATGGAGGGTGAAGAGAAGTGGAAGGAGTTGATGAAATCAAAGGACATGCACTACAGTGCGAATGAACTGAAGGAAGGAACGGAGTACACCTTCAGAGTGAAGCCTATCAACGAGTCAGGAGAGGGTCCACCAACAGACCTTGTTGTGCTGGCTAAAGATCAGATAGGTAAGACCTAATACAGCGGTGATGCTAGAGGATTTTTTTATTCATGGCCTTTTTGATATAATCTTGAACTTTTCTTCATTTGTCACTAAGGCTCTTCAAATAACCCATAGATACTCATAGAGTTTCATTTGAGGAGTTGAGAAGTTGGTTGGTAAATGATAAGCATTAACAAAACATGTCCCTCCACAGTTCTACCCCAATGTGACCTAAGTGGCCTGCCAGATCTGTGCTACATAGCCAAGGAGGGATCTACCGTTCGTCTCAACATTCCCATCATTGGTACACCAACTCCCAATGTCACATGGAAGAAGGGTGCTGTTATCTTGTCAAACATGGGAAGAATCTCAGTTGAAAGTAGCGGTGTTAGCACAACTCTGCTCATTCGTGATTGCCACAGAGGTGATGCTGAGCAGTACACTATCAGTCTGAAGAACAGTGCAGGAACCAAAGATTGTACCATACAGTTCAAGGTGGTTGGAAAACCAGGAATACCAACAGGACCATTCAAGTTTGATGAAATCACTGCGGATGGTATTACTATGGAGTGGGGACCACCAAAGGATGATGGTGGATCGGAGGTTTCCAACTACATTCTGGAAAAGAGAAGGACTACAGACAGCAAGTGGCTTACTGTAGCTTCTGCTCTCCAGAAGAATATCATGCGAGTCATTAGGCTCCATGATGGTATTGAGTACATCTTCAGAGTGTTTGCAGAAAACAAATATGGGGTAGGAGAATGCCTCAGATCTGATCCAGTGGTGGCCAAACATCCATTCAGTAAGTTCCTAGACTTTAACAAGTAGCTGTAACATCCTAATATCACATTACTCTAAACCTGTGTAGTCATGCTATATGTTGTTTGACGTACAGTAGACCAACATACAGCACTATAGGAGGTATCAAAGTTGTGTTTTGGGAAATATTATACTTTTCACTTAAAACGTTGTTTTTAAAAATATTTATATTTATTAAATCTCTTATCTTAGTCATACTTGTCCTAATATCAAAACATACTATTTCACTAGATGTGCCCGAAGCTCCTGCTCCACCCGAGATAATGAACATTCGCCATGAATCTGCCATACTGACCTGGACTGATCCTAAGGATACTGGTGGCTCCCCAATTACAGGTAACTATCCAAATATTTTGCTTATTCATAAGTGTTCATAAATATTCATGAATGTTCCTGATATTACAGTGGAGTTTAGCAAAAGGGTAGACAATAATGTCTGTTCTCTCTGCAGGTTATTATGTTGAATACAAAGAAAGAAATAGTTTGATGTGGAAAAGAGCCACCAGCACACCTTTGAGGATAAAGGAGTGCAGAGTGACTCAACTGATCGAAGGCTTGGAGTATGAGTTTAGAGTGATGGCCATGAACGCAGCTGGTTTAGGAAGGCCAAGCAAGAGCACTGAGCCATTGACTGCCCTAGATCCAATAGGTAAGTTCCTCATCTTGTTTCTTTTAAACATTTTCAATCAACATCTTTTCTTGTGAAATAGTTAATTACTTTTTTTTTTTGGGTTATAGATCCTCCTGGTAAACCTGATGTGATAAATGTCACAAGAACCACCGTGACACTTATGTGGACTGCATCCAAGTATGATGGTGGACACAAACTGACAGGGTACGAGGTTGAGAAACTGGAACAGCCGGGGAAGACCTGGATGAGAGCCAACCATGTGAACATTCAAGGCTGTGCATTCACAGTAACAGATCTACAGGAGGGCTCCACGTATGAATTCAGGATCAGAGCAAAGAATTCAGCTGGTGCTGTTAGTGAACCATCTGAGCAAACCGATTCTCTTGTGTGCAAAGATGAGTATGGTAAGTTGTGCTGTGACTCTAGTATAAAGTGTGTTGATGCAAGAAATACGACGTCCAGTTTGACAGTAATTTCTCCTCATTTTTAACAGAGCCACCAACCATCACTCTCAGCCAAGAGATGAAGGAGGTTGTCTCTGTCAGAGCCGGAGAGACTATTGTCATCTCTGCATCCAGCATCCTTGGAAAACCTCCGCCTACAGCCGTGTGGACAAAGGCAGGAAGAGAATTCAAGAACTCTGACATCTGCAAGATTACTAGCACTCCAACATCTTCGACATTGGAGATTAAATATGCCAGCAGGAAGAACACTGGAGAGTATACCATCACAGCCAGTAATCCATTTGGTATAAAAGAGGAACATATTAAAGTGAAGGTTCGTGATATCCCTGGACCTCCAGGCCCCATTACAGCCAGCAGTGTGTCAGCTGCCAAGTGTACATTGACATGGTTACCACCAGATGAGGATGGCGGCTCCACCATCAAGTGTTACACATTGGAGAAAAGAGAAACAAGTCGTCTTCTTTGGACGAAACTTGCTGAAAACATTATGGATTGCCGATACGTTTCAAGCAAGCTGATAAAGGGCAATGAGTACATCTTCCGTGTCTCTGCTGTGAATCAGTATGGCACTGGCGATGGAACTCAATCTGGTCCAGTCAAGATGGTTGACAGTTTCGGTAAGTTCAAAGATGCTGAATTTACTGATGATGGTAACATTTTAATTACTCTAATAAAACATTTTATAACTGTTACAAAAAACGCCATTACTATAAAATAACAAAGTAAAATGTCATCAACAATCAATGCAATGTTACAGACTAATTACAGTTACAACTCATGTTTAGAACAACATGGATCACAATTATATATTTATTTAAATAAACTTCCCAATGTAATGTGACTCTCCCTTTCCCCAGGCCCACCAGGACCTCCATCAACACCAGAGATTGACCTTGTAAGCAGGAGCTCTGTCACCATTTCATGGAAGAGACCAGCTGTGGATGGTGGAAGTGATATTCGAGGCTACAGTGTAGAGAGAAAGGAGAAGAAAGGTTTTAGATGGGTGAGAGCTGCAAAGAAGACCATCTCTGACCTCCGTTACAAAGTCCAAAGCCTGTCAGAGGGTATTGAGTATGAGTTCAGGGTAACAGCCGAGAACAAAGCTGGCTTTGGAGAGCCCAGTGAGCCGTCTCAACCTGTGATGACCAAGGATATTGCATGTAAGCAAACATATTTATAGAATTTAAATAGAACAACGGTACCAGGGAATTACACTTTTATTAATTATAATTTTTCTTTTTTTAGATCCACCAGGACCTCCTTCCAACCCAAGAATTTCTGATACGACTAAAACAACAGCCACCTTCAATTGGGGTAGACCTCACTACGATGGAGGACTGGGTGTTACTGGCTACATTGTTGAGCACAAGAGGGATGGATATGACGATTGGGAGACAGACACAGCGACTTTGAGAATTACTGAATTTGTTGTGTCTGGTTTGCACTCTGGTAGTAAATACCATTTCAGAGTCAGTGCAGTGAATACAGAGGGGGTTGGAGAACCAGCAGAGGTTGAAGAAGTCGTTGAACTTGCAGATCGAGAGGAAATTCCAGACTTTGAGCTTGACGCTGAACTGAGAAAAACTCTTGTTGTCAGGTGTCGTGCATCTATACGCATCTTTGTGGCACTTAAAGGACGTCCAACTCCTGAAGTAACCTGGATGAAGGACGGCATACCTCTTAAAGGTCGTGCACACATTGATACTACTGAGTCATACACCCTTGTGGTTGTTCCTGATTGCACAAGATATGATGCCGGAAAATACATGTTGATATTAGAGAATGTTGCTGGTAAGAAAACCGGATTTGTTAATGTCAGAGTGCTGGATTCACCAGGACCACCTGTAAACCTGAAACCAAGAGAAATTACCAAAAACAGCATAACTCTTCAATGGGAAATCCCAATTATTGATGGTGGATCAAAGATCAAGAATTACATCATTGAGAAGAGGGAGGGCACACAGAAGGCTTACTCAGTACTTACTACAACCTGGCAGAAATGCTCATTTAAGATTCCAGACCTGGTGGAAGGCTCTGAATATTACTTCCGCGTATCTGCGGAAAATGATCTTGGCGTTGGTGAGCCAGCAGAAACACCTGACACAATCAGAGCATCCCAAGCACCCACTGCCCCTGAAAACCTCTATGTCACAGATGTAAGCAGGGACTCTGCAAGTCTTGCATGGACAAAGCCATTGCATGATGGTGGCAGCATGATAACTGGATATGTTATTGAAGCACAAAAGAAGGACACAGAACAATGGACTCATGTGACAACAATAAAGGCTCTTGACTACACAGTCACAGAGCTAATTGAAAATATGGAGTATACATTCCGCATCATGGCTGTGAATAGTTCAGGTAGAAGTGCTCCACGTGAAAGTAGACCTGCTGTAGTCAAAGAACAAACCACGGCACCTCAGTTTGATCTGCGTGGAGTCTACCAGAAGGTAGTCATCGCTAAAGCTGGTGACCATGTGAAAGTGGAAATTCCTGTGTTGGGTCGTCCTAGGCCTGTAGTTTCATGGAAGAAAGAAGATCAGGCATTAAAACAAACACAGAGGGTAAATATTGAAACTACTCCAACCTCAACTATCCTCAACATCAATGAAGTCAAAAGGACAGATGGTGGTCAATATTCAATGACCGGCATGAATATTCTTGGAAGCATGACAGAGAACATCACTCTTCAAGTCCATGATATTCCAGGGCCTCCTACAGGACCAATCAAGCTAGAGGAAGTTTCTTGTGACTACATTCTAATGTCATGGGAGGGTCCTGAAAATGATGGAGGTGTACCAATCAACAACTACATTGTTGAAATGCGAGAGACCACAGGCACTTCATGGGTGGAATTGGCAGCAACTGTTATCAGAACAACATTCAAAGCTGCTCGTCTCACAACAGGAATTACATATCAGTTCCGTGTTAAAGCCCAAAACAGATATGGTATTGGTGCTTCAATAATATCCGAACCAGTGGTGGCTGCTTATCCATTTACTGAGCCAGGGCAACCAGGTATTCCTCAAATCACTGCTTTCACCAAGGATGCAATGACACTTAGCTGGAATGAGCCAGCTTCCAATGGTGGAAGCCCAATTTTGGGATATCATATTGAGAGGAAAGAGAAGAACAGCATCCTGTGGCAGAAGGCTAGCAAAGCACTTGTAGTTGGAAACATTTTCAAATCAACTGGCTTGGTGGATGGAATCGCATATGAATTCCGTGTTATTGCTGAAAACATGGCTGGCTTGAGCAAAGCAAGTAAGTCATCAGAGACAACATTTGCTCTGGATCCAGTAGACCCACCTGGTAAACCAGTGGCATTGAATATAACAAGACATGAAGTGACTCTACAGTGGACAAAGCCTGAAGGCGATGGGGGATTTTCAATAACTGGATACGCAGTAGAAAGGAGAGAGCTACCAGATGGACGCTGGCTCAAGGCCAACTTCAGCAACATCCTAGAAAAAACATTCACAGTTAGTGGTCTCACAGAGGATGCAGAGTATGAATTCCGTGTTTTTGCCAGAAATTCAGCTGGTGCTCTTAGTAACCCATCAGAACTATCAGAAGCTATCACCTGCAGAGACGATATTGAAGAGCCAAAGATTGAGGTTGATTCTATCTTCAATAATGTCCTTCTTGTGAAGGCAGGAGATGTCTTCAGACTTGATGCCAGTGTTGTAGGTAGACCATTACCATCAATTGTATGGACCAAAGACGGTAAGGAACTTGAAGATACTGCCAAGTTAGAAATCAAAACGTCAGACTTTGCTACAACCATACTCAACAAAGACTCCCTAAGAAGATGTGGTGGTGCTTTCACTTTAACCGCCAGCAATCCTGGTGGATTTGCCAAGCATGTGTTCAACGTGAAGGTTCTTGATAGACCCGGACCTCCAGACGGACCTCTTGCTGTTACAGACGTCACTGCTGAGAAATGCATCCTGTCATGGCTGCCTCCATCACATGATGGTGGTGCAAAGATTTTACATTACATTATTGAGAAACGTGAAACAAGCAGACTGGCATGGACAAATGTAGCATTAGACTTGCAAGTTAATAGGTTTAAGGTCACCAAACTGCTGAAGGGTAATGAGTATATCTTCAGAGTTATGGCCGTCAATAAATACGGCATTGGAGAGCCCATTGAGTCTGAGCCAATGATTTCGGCCAATCCATACGTGCCAGCTGATGCTCCACAAACTCCTGAGGTGACATCCATCACCAGCACAACCATGGCTGTCAGCTGGGGACATCCTGAGAACAATGGTGGTAGCAGTATCTTCAATTATGTCATTGAAAGAAGAGACAAAACTGGTCTACGCTGGGTGAAATGCAACAAAAGAACAGTAAATGACCTGAGGTTCAAAGTGTCTGGGCTCACACCAGGACATGAATATGAATACAGAATTATTCCCGAAAACTCTGCAGGTCTGGGTACACCAAGTGCTTCAAGTCCATTTTACAAGGCTGTGGACACAATATTCCAACCTGGACCCCCAGGAAATCCAAGAGTCTTAGACACAACTAAGTCATCCATCACACTTGCATGGAACAAACCTGTTTATGATGGTGGTTCTGAAATCACTGGATATATTGTGGAGACCTGCCTCCCTGAGGAAGATGAATGGACAATTGTTACTCCTAAGAAGCCATTGACTGCTACATCATTTACAATCACAAACCTGACAGAAAATCAAGATTACAAAATTAACATTTCAGCAATTAACTGTGAAGGGGTTGGAGAGGCAGTAACCGTGCCTGGATCTCCAACGGCAGAGGATAGGCTGCTTTCTCCTGAGATTGACCTTGGTGCAGAGCTCCGCAAAGTGGTTTGCGTTAGGGCTTGCGGCACATTGAGACTATTTGTGCCAATTAAAGGAAGACCGGCTCCTGAAGTGAAGTGGTCCAGAGAAAATGGAGAGCCTCTAGAAAGAGCAATCATTGAGACCACGTCATCATTTACCTCTGTTCTTGTTGAAAATGTTGACAGATTTGACAGTGGAAAGTATATGTTGACAGTAGAAAACAGCACAGGAAGCAAAACACAATATGTGAATGTCAGAGTGCTTGATACACCTGGAGCACCACAGAATCTCATCATCAAGGAGATAACCATAGATTCAGTGTCACTCATGTGGGATGCACCCCTTATTGACGGTGGCTCTAGAATTCGCAATTACATTGTGGAAAAACGTGAGTCAACTAGGAAAGCCTACTCAACAGTTAGTGATAGCTGCCATAAATCCAGCTGGAAAATTGGTGGCCTGCAAGAGGGAATGAACTATTTCTTCAGAATTTTGGCTGAGAATGAATATGGCGTTGGCCTTCCAATAGAGACTACAGAGTTTGTAAAGGTTTCTGAGAAGCCACTGCCACCAGGCAAAGTAACTCTCAGTGATGTCACAAGCAACAGTGTTGCTTTATCTTGGGAGAAGCCAGACCATGACGGAGGAAGCAGAATCTCAGGATATATAGTTGAGATGCAGGGAAAAGGAAGTGAGAAATGGACCCAGGTTATGACTGTAAAAGTTACACATACTGTTGTTGCTGGACTGACTCAGGGTGAAGAATACATGTTCCGTGTGTCCGCAACCAATGAAAAAGGAACCAGTGATCCTCGCTTGCTTAGCGTGCCTGTAGTAGCCAAAGACCTTGTCATTTCCCCGGTATTCAAGCTACTGTTCTCCACATTCAGTGTCTTGGCTGGAGACGATCTCAAGATAGATGTGCCATACGCTGCTCGTCCCCAAGCAGCTGTGACTTGGCTCAAAGATGGTGTCGCACTCAAAGAAACCACAAGAGTCAATGCTGAATCCACTGATAGACATTTATATCTGGTTATTAAGGAAGCCAGCAGAGAGGATGTGGGTCAGTACACCATCAAACTGTCAAACTCGGCCGGCGAAGCAGCGACAGACATTGGAGTTGTTGTTCTTGATAAGCCAGGTCCTCCAACAGGCCCGATCAAAATTGACGAAGTCACTTCTGACAGTGTTGTCCTAGCTTGGCAGCCACCAGAGTATGACGGTGGCTGTGCCATCAATAACTACATTGTAGAAAAGAGAGATACTTCCACCACAAACTGGCAGATTGTGTCTGCAACTGTCGCAAGAACCACTATCAAAGCAGCCCGGTTAAAGACCGGCTCTGAATATCAATTCAGGATTGCTGCTGAGAACAGGTACGGAAAGAGCTCACTGCTTCTGTCAGAATCTGTTCTTGCACAATATCCATTTGACTTACCGAGTGCTCCGGGCACACCAACTGTACAGGCATCTACTAAAGACAGCATGGTTATCGTATGGACAAAGCCCAGTAGTGATGGTGGGAGCAAAATCCTGGGATATCATGTTGAAAGTAAGGAGAGAAACAGTATCCTTTGGATGAAACAAAACAAACAATTAATTCCAGACGAAAGGTTCAAGATCAGTGCGCTTGAAGAAGGTATTGAATATGAGTTCAGAGTTTATGCTGAAAATATTGTTGGTATTGGTAAAGCAAGCAAATTGTCAGAAATCCGTGTAGCAAGAGACCCATGTGATAGTCCAGGCAAGCCTGAAGCTGTGATTGTCACTAGAAATGCTGTGACTCTCCGGTGGACAAAACCAGAGTCTATTGGCACTAAAATCACTGGCTATGTTGTTGAGAAGAAGGAAGGATCTGAAGGCCGTTGGATGAAGGCCAGCTTTGCCAATGTCATCGAGACTGCATTTGTTGTGACTGGATTAATTGAGGAGCAAATATATGAGTTCCGTGTCATTGCAAGGAATGCAGCTGGTGTTTCCAGTGATCCATCTGACAGTACTGGGGAGATCACAGCAAAGGATGAAGTGGATCCTCCTAAAATAGACTTGGACTCACAGTACTCTCAAACTGTTGTTGTAAATGCAGGTGAATCATTTAAACTTACAGCAGGTGTTTACGGCAAACCAGTACCCACAGTGTATTGGATGAAGGGAGGCCAAGTAATTACAAATGCAGCTCGTCTTGAAATAAAGAACACTGATTTCATAGCAAACTTGAGTGTTAAAGAGGCAATCCGTGTTGATGGAGGCCAGTATACACTACTACTTAAAAACGTAGGTGGAGAGAAGTCTGTGCATATCAATGTCAAAGTCTTAGACAGACCTGGACCACCCGAGGGCCCTATTTCTATCTATGGAGTCACAAGTGAAAAATGCTGTATCTCCTGGAAATCACCACTACAAGATGGAGGAAGTGATGTTTCGCATTATATTGTTGAGAGGAGAGAAACAAGCAGATTGGTTTGGACCGCTGTTGAACAAAAAGTGCAGACCCTCAATCTTAAGATCACAAAGCTTCTCCCTGGCAATGAGTATATCTTCAGAGTGATTCCTGTGAATAAATATGGAATTGGTGAGCCCCTTGAATCTGAGCCAGTAATTTCAAGAAATCCATTTGTGGCACCTGATCCACCAACAGAGGTTGAAGTCTCTACAATCACAAAAGATTCAATGGTGGTAACCTGGGAGAGACCTTTAAATGATGGTGGCAATCCCATCTCTGGATTTGTTATTGAAAAACGTGACAAAGAAGGTGTGCGATGGACCCGGTGTAATAAGCGCACAGTGAGTGAAGTTCGCTTTAGAGTTACAGGTCTTCTTGAGAACCGCAGTTATGAATTCAGAGTTTTAGCAGAGAATGCTGCTGGAGTTGGGAACCCAAGTGTACCAACTGAGTACTACAAGGCATTGGATCCTATTTTCAAACCGGGCCCACCAAATAATCCTAAAGTGGCTGACTCGTCAAGATCAACTGTTACTATGTCATGGGGCAAACCCATCTATGATGGTGGCTGTGAGATTGAAGGATATATTGTTGAGACCTGTGAAGGGACTTCTGATGAATGGACAATGTGCACTCCACCCACTGGAATCGCAGAGACACGATTTGTAGTTAAAAAACTGCTAGAGAAGCATGAATACAAATTCAGAGTTTGTGCCATAAACAAGGTTGGTGTTGGGGAGCATGCTGATGTCCCTGGATCAGTTCTCCTTGAGGAAAAATTGGAAGCACCAGATCTTGATCTTGACAATGATCTCAGGAAGATGATCAATGTCAGAGCTGGAAACACTTTGAGAATATTTGTTCCTGTTAGGGGACGGCCAGCTCCTGAGGTCAAATGGGGGAAGATTGATGGGGAAATCAAGGATACAGCAGAGATTGATATTACAAGCAGTTATGCCTCACTTGTGATTGAAAATGTTGACCGATTTGACAGCGGCAAGTATACTCTTACTGCAGAGAATGCCAGTGGAGTGAAATCTGTCTTCATAAGTGCCAGAGTACTTGATTCACCTAGTCCACCTGTGAATTTTAGTGTGAAGGAGATAACAAAGAATTCCATCACTCTAACCTGGGAGCCACCTGCATTGGATGGTGGGTCTAAAATTAAGAATTATATCGTTGAGAAACGAGAAAGCACTAGAAAAGTATATTCCCCTGTCACAACCTGTAACAGGATGTCATGGACGATTGAAGAACTTAAAGAGGGCAGTATCTATTTCTTCAGAGTTCTTGCTGAGAATGAATATGGTGTTGGATTACCTGCAGAGACTCCAGAACCCCTGAAAATTTCAGAGGTACCTCAACCTCCTGGTAAAGTGACAGTAGTTGATGTCACACGCAACAGTGTCTCTCTTGCCTGGGAGAAACCAGATCATGATGGAGGCAGTAAAATATCCTATTATGAGGTTGAAATGCAAGCCAAGGATACAGAGAACTGGTCACTATGCGCTCAAGTTAAAGCAATTCAAACTACTGTCACAAACTTGGCCACAGGTGAGGAATACACATTTAGAGTAATTGCTGTTAATAGTAAGGGCAAGAGTGACCCTAGACTTCTTGCCAATCCAGTACAAGTGAAGGACCTTGTCATTGATCCTGCTGTTAGACCTAAATGCAGCAACTACAGCGTACAGGTTGGTTATGACCTGAAAGTAGAAGTTCCCATTGCTGGTCATCCCAAACCAGTCATTGCATGGACAAAAGATGGTTCGGCTCTGAAACAGACTACAAGAGTTAATGTTGCTGACAATGCACACCATACAAAGCTCACAATTAAAGAAGCAACAAAAGAAGATGGTGGAATATATGGCATTTCTGTGTCTAACAAACTTGGACAAAAAGATGCAACCATTGAAATTATCACTCTTGACAAACCAGGCCCACCAACAGGTCCAATCATGCTTGATGAAATCAGTGCAGAGAGCATCACAGTTTCCTGGGAACCACCAGCATACACTGGTGGTTGCCAGATTTCAAATTACATTGTCCAGAAGAGAGATACAACAACGACAAACTGGGTTGTCGTTTCTGCCACTGTTGCAAGAACGACCCTGAAAGTGGCAAACTTGAAAACTGGTGCCGAGTACCAATTCAGGATCTTTGCTGAAAACAGATATGGTAAAAGTTATGCAATCGATTCTGAGCCTGTCCTTGCCCAGTATCCCTTCAAAGAACCAGGACCACCAGGGACACCCTATGTCTCTTCATACACTAAGGATTACATGGTTGTTGAATGGCACAAACCCATCTCAGATGGAGGAAGTGTGATTCAAGGCTATCACATTGAAAGAAAAGAGAAGAACAGCATCCTCTGGACAAAGATTAATAAAATGCTTGTTCAAGACCCAAGATTTAAATCTGCTCCTTTAGAGGAGGGAATTGAATATGAGTTCAGGGTTTCTGCTGAGAATATTGTTGGCATCGGCATATACAGCAAACTCTCTGAAGGATGCGTGGCACGTGACCCATGTGATCCACCTGGCACCCCAGAAGCTATCATTGTAACCAGGCACTCTGTGAAGCTGAAATGGACAAAGCCGCAGTACGACGGTGGCAGTCTGGTTACTGGTTATGTTGTGGAGAAACGAGATCTACCAGAGGGACGCTGGATGAAGGCCAGTTTCACTAATGTCATTGAGACTGTATTCACAGTTCTTGGTTTAACTGAGGACTGTAAATATGATTTCAGAGTCATTGCTAAGAATGCAGCTGGATCTATCAGCAAGCCCACTGAGAGCACTGGCTCCATCACAGCAAAGGATGAAGTTGAACCACCGAAATATGAAACTGATCCAATGTACAACCAGGTTATTGTGGTCAATGCAGGAGAAACATTTACACTTGAGGCCAGTGTACAAGGAAAGCCAATCCCAACAGCTCAATGGTTTAAGAGTGATGCAGAAGTGGAAATTTCAACAAGAAATGAGATCCAAAACTCTGATTTCAAGGCCAAGCTTGTTGTTAAAGATGCTATCAGAGTGGATGGAGGTCAATACTATTTGGTTCTGACTAATGTTGCTGGAACAAAATCTGTACCGTTCAATGTGAAAGTATTGGACAGACCAGGACCCTCTGAGGGACCCCTTACTGTCAGTGGTGTTACATGTGAGAAATGCTCACTGTCCTGGCTTCCACCCAGACACGATGGTGGCAGCAATGTTTCCCATTACATCGTGCAAAAGAGGGAAACTAGCCGTCTTGCATGGACTTTGGTTGCTAGTGATTGTGGAGCCACAATGCTCAAAGTCACCAAACTTCTAAAAGGAAATGAATACATATTCCGTGTTCTGGCAGTCAACAAGTTCGGTGACGGTGAGCCTCTAGAGTCAGTGCCAGTTATAATGAGAAATCCATTTGTTCTTCCTGGAGCACCACAAGAACTAGAAATAACAAATATAGCAAGAGATTCCATGACTGTATGCTGGACTCGACCAGAAGCTGATGGTGGAAATGAGATTGCTGGGTACATTGTAGAGAAAAGAGACAGAGCTGGAGTCAGATGGACAAAATGCAACAAACGCAGAGTCACAGACCTCCGTTTCAGAGTGACAGGCCTGACAGAAGATCATGAATATGAATTCAGATTGTCTGCAGAAAATGCTGCAGGAGTTGGCCAACCAAGTCCACCAACTATTTACTACAAAGCCTGTGATCCAACATTTAAATCTGGCCCTCCCGCTAATGCCCACGTGGTTGGCACTACCAAGAACTCAATTTCAGTAGCTTGGAGTAGACCAATCTATGATGGTGGCTGTGACATTCAAGGATATGCTGTGGAGATCTGCAAAGCTGATGAGGAGGAATGGACCATCTGTACTCCACCAACTGGGTTGAAGGCCACTTCATTTGAAATCACCAAACTTGTTGAGCATCAAGAATATAAGGTGCAGGTGTGTGCCATCAATAAATTAGGTGTTGGTGAACCAGCAGTTATTCCAGGAACAGCAAAACCAGTGGATAAAATGGAAGCCCCAGAGATAGAACTTACTGCAGAGCTAAGAAAGGGAATTGTTGTTCGTGCAGGAGGTTCCATGAGGATCAATATTCCATTCAGAGGACGTCCTACCCCAGAAATCAGCTGGTCCAAGGATGAAGGTGACTTGCCCGCTGGAGTTCTAATTGAAAAAGGCGCAGATTACGCTCAACTGTCAGTAGACATCTGTGACAGAAATGATGCTGGAAAATACACTCTGACCTTGGAAAATAGTTGTGGTTCCAAGTCCGCATTTGTTTCTGTAAGAGTGCTTGATACACCGGGAGCACCCTTAAACTTTACAGTGAAAGACATCAAGAAAAATGGTCTCACTCTTGTCTGGGAGCCACCACTTATTGATGGAGGTGCTCGGATCACTAACTACTTGGTTGATAAGCGTGAATCCACTAGGAAAGGTTATTCCAATATCACAAACAAGTGTACAAAAACCAGTCTCAGAGTGGGAGATCTCACAGAGGGGGCTATCTATTTCTTCAGAGTTACGGCTGAGAATGAATATGGAGTGGGTCTGCCAGCAGAAACACTAGACTCTGTGAAGACATCAGAGGTCCCTCTGCCTGTAGGAAAAGTCACATTGACTGACATAACAAAAACATCTGCCTCACTGTCATGGGAGAAACCAGACCACGATGGTGGAAGCAGGATCAATGGATACTACATAGAGATGCAGACTCAAGGATCAGAAGAATGGGTGGTGGCCACAACCACAAAGACATGTGAGGGAACTGTCACAGGTCTGAGTTCCGGTCAAGAATACCTCTTCAGAGTTTCAGCCTTCAATAGCAAAGGAAAGAGTGATACAAGGGCATTAGCTGCCCCTGTTACAGCTAAAGATGTGACTATTGAACCCTGTTTCAAGATTGATTCCAACGCATTCAGTGTCCAATGTGGCGAGGATCTGAAAGTAGAAATTCCAGTGATAGGTCGTCCAGCACCAACGGTTGTATGGACTAAAGATGGGCATGCAATTAAAGAAACAACCAGACTGAATGTCTCCAGTACACCCACATCAACACTCCTTTTCCTCAAAGAGGCAAACAAAGAAGATTCTGGCAAGTACACAATCACAGCTACTAACAGTGCAGGGACAGCCACAGAGGACATTGGAATTGTCATTCTGGATAAACCTGGTCCACCCACAGGACCTATAAAGATTGAAGAAGTGAGTTCCAATTTTGTCACCATCTCATGGGAACTGCCAGTGTATACAGGAGGTTGTCAAATAAAGAATTACATTGTGGAAAAGCGTGACACAACATCCACAGCATGGCAGATTGTGTCTGCTACCATTGCAAGAACAACAATAAAAATTACCAAGCTAAGAACCGGCACAGAATACCAGTTTAGAGTGTTTGCAGAAAATCGTTATGGAAAGAGTCCATCATTGGATTCACCTTCTGTGGTTGTACAGTATCCATTCAGTGAACCTGTGGCACCTGGTACTCCATTTGTGTCATCAGTGACAAAGGATCACATGGTTGTTGAATGGAAGCTACCAACCAGTGATGGAGGAAGTCCAATCCTTGGCTACCATCTTGAACGCAAAGAGAAGAACAGCATTCTCTGGACAAAGTTAAATAAGATGCTCATCCCTGAGGCTAGATTCAAAACAAATGAGCTTGAAGAGGGCATTGAGTATGAATTCAGGGCCTATGCTGAGAACATTGCTGGCGTGAGTCCATCTAGCAAGATTTCTGAATGTTGCGTTGCCAGAGACCAATGTGATCCACCTGGTGCCCCTGAGGCTATAGTTATTACCAGGAACCTCGTCACACTACAGTGGACAAGGCCCCAGTATGATGGTGGTAGCGCCATAACAGGCTATGTTGTGGAAAGGAAGACGCTGCCTGATGGCCGATGGATGAAGGCTAGCTTCGCAAATCTAATTGAAACTCAATTTACTATCACAGGTTTAACTGAAGAGCAATGTTATGAGTTCAGGGTCATTGCAAGGAATGCTGCTGGCATTTTCAGTGAACCCTCTCAAAGCACTGGAGAAATTACTGCCAAAGATGAAATTGAAGCACCAACAGCAGAAATGGATCCAAAGTTCAGGGATGTTGTTGTTGTCCATGCTGGTGAAACATTCACGATTGATGCTGATATCTGTGGGAAACCAGTCCCTGATGTTATGTGGTTGAAAGACGGGAAAGAAATTGACAAAACTACCCCAAGAATGGAGGTCAAAACTACTATCCAACGCACAATTCTAACAGTTAAAGACTGTATCAGAGTAGATGGCGGACACTTTGTCCTGAGTCTTAGCAATGTTGGTGGAACAAAAAACGTACCAGTCACCGTGAAAGTTCTTGATAGGCCTGGTCCACCTGATGGTCCACTCAGGGTAACTGGTGTCACTGCAGAGAAAGCTTATCTTCACTGGAGCCACCCAACACATGATGGGGGTGCTAGTGTTTCTCATTACATCATTGAGAAGAGGGAGACTAGCAGACTGTCATGGACTGTAGTTGTACCTAATATCCAAGCTGTCAGTCACAAAGTGACTAAACTCTTGACTGGCAATGAGTACATATTTAGAGTCACAGCAGTAAATAAGTATGGCGTTGGCGAACCTCTAGAATCAGATCCTGTTATTGCACGCAATCCTTTCACGACGCCCAGTCCTCCTTCAACACCTGAAGCAAGTGCTGTAACTAGGGATTCAATGGTCCTCACATGGGAGCGCCCAGAAGAAAATGGTGGATCGGAGATTGATGGCTATGTCCTGGAGAAACGTGATAAAGAGGGCATTAGATGGACAAAATGTAACAAAAAAAGATTGAATGACTGTCGGTTCAGAATCACTGGACTCATAGAGGGACACTCCTATGAGTTCAGAGTAGCTGCTGAAAATGCAGCTGGCGTGGGAGTGCCGAGTGAACCATCTGAATATTTCAAAGCTTGTGATGCCACATATCCACCCGGTCCACCAAACAACCCCAAAGTGACAGACCACTCTAGCACGACTGCTTCTCTTGCATGGTCAAGACCCATCTATGATGGTGGCGCACCTATCAATGGATACGTTGTGGAGATGAAAGAAGCAGCAGAAGAAGAGTGGACAACCTGCACACCACCATGGGGTGTAAAGGAAACACACTTCACTGCAAAAAAACTGAAGGAAAATGCTGAATACAATTTCCGCATCTGTGCAATTAACATTGAAGGAGTTGGAGAGCATGTTGATGTCACCGGATCTGTGATTGCAGCTGAAAAACTTGAGGCCCCTGAGATTGAATTGGATGCAGACCTTAGGAAGATGGTGTCCGTACGTGCCAGTGCAACTTTGCGTCTGTTTGTCACAATCAGAGGAAGACCTGAACCTGAGGTCAAGTGGTCCAAGGCTGATGGCCCTCTCACTGAGCGTGCTCAGATTGAGGTCACCAGCTCCTACACAATGCTTGTCATTGACAATGTCAACAGATTTGACACTGGCAAGTATGTGTTGACTCTTGAGAACATCAGTGGTTCAAAGTCAGCATTTATAAATGTCAGAGTGCTGGACTCACCAAGTGCTCCTACAAACTTTGAAGTCAAAGATGTGAAGACAGATTCTGTAGCCCTATCCTGGGAGCCTCCACTGATTGATGGCGGAGCTAAGATCTCACATTACATTGTGGAGAAGAGGGAAACGAAGAGAATGGCATTTACAAGTGTTTCAACTAACTGTGTACGAAATTCATTCAAGGTTGATGAGCTTCAAGAAGGGGGCGTTTACTTTTTCCGTGTACTAGCTGTCAATGAGTTAGGTGTAGGTTTGCCAGCATTAACAACAGAACCAATTAAGGTGTCTCAAGCTCCTTTGCCTCCTGGGAAAATTACACTTGTTGATGTTACTCGTCACAGTGTAAGCCTCTCATGGGAAAAACCTGACCATGATGGTGGAAGCAAAATCACATGTTATACAGTAGAAATGCAAACCAAAGAGGATGACAAATGGACTGTATGTACAGAGATCAAGGCATTGGAGGCAACTATTGATGGACTAACAACAGGCGAGGAATATTCATTTAGGGTCACTGCTGTGAATGACAAGGGCAAGAGTGATCCTAAGCCCTTGGGTGTGCCTGTTGTAGTAAAGGACATTACAATTGAACCTATTATTAATCTGATGTTCAACACATACAGCGTCAAAGCAGGAGAAGACCTGAAGATAGACGTTCCATTCAGAGCCAGACCTGACCCTGAGGTTTCTTGGAAAAAGGATGGCCAACCACTGAAGCAGACAACGAGAGTAAATGTTCTATCATCCAATACATCATCCAAAATTGTAATTAAAGATGCAACCAGGGAGGATGTTGGAAAGTATGAGATCACTTTGAGCAATACTATTGGCACCAAGTCAGCTGAAATAGTGGTTGTCATCTTGGATAAACCTGGCCAACCAGGTGCAATCAAGGTAGATGAAGTGAGTGCTGACAACATCTCACTTTCATGGGATCCCCCAGCCTACGATGGAGGATGTCAAATTAACAATTATGTTGTGGAGAAGAGAGATACTACCACTACTACATGGCAGATTGTTTCAGCCACGGTTGCCAGAACATCAATTAAAATTTGCCGCTTGACACAGGGTACCGAATATCAGTTCCGTATAGCTGCAGAAAATCGCTATGGCAAAAGCCATGCTGTGGACTCAGCTCCAATTGTTGCACAGTATCCTTTCGAGCCCCCTGGCCCACCCACCAACCTCCATGTTGCCCATGCCACTAAGACTGGTATGTTGGTTGAATGGAATAAACCAGCCAGTGATGGTGGAAGTGCAATCATTGGCTATCACCTGGAATGCAAAGATCATAGCAGTATTCTCTGGACCAAGATCAACAGAGGTCTCATTGCTGAAACACAATTCAAAGCGACAGGTATTGAGGAAGGCTTGTCATATGAATACCGCGTCTATGCTGAGAATATTGCAGGCATTGGACCTTGTACCAAAGCTTGTGAGCCTGTAGCTGCACGGGATCCATGTGATCCTCCCTGTCAACTTAAAGTCACTAACATTACAAGGACTTCAGTCTCCCTCTCTTGGGCAACGCCAGAGTATGACGGTGGAGCCAAATTGACTGGCTACATTGTTGAACGCAAGGAGCTTCCAGGTGGTCGTTGGCTGAAGTGCAATTTTGCCAACCTCCTAGAAACATCCTTTGATGTTACTGGCCTTACTGAGGACCTAGAATATGACTTCCATGTCATTGCAAAGAATGCAGCTGGATTGCTCAGTGTGCCATCAGAAGCCACAGGTGGTGTCACTGTTAAAGATGATGTGGATCCACCTGAGATCGTGTTGGAAGACAAGTTCAAACAGTTAGTAGTTGTCAAAGCTGGAGATATCCTGAGAATTGATGCAGACATTGCTGGGCGTCCACACCCAGTCGTATCATGGTCTAAAGATGGTAAAGAGATCGTCGCCAAGGCAAGAGTAGAAATTACTTCAACAAACACCACCACTACATTGATAGTCAGAGACAGTATCAGAAGAGACTCTGGCCAGTATGTTTTGACACTACGGAATGTTGCTGGTACAAGGGCAATGGCTGTGAACTGTAAGGTCCTTGACCGCCCTGGCCCATCGGCTGGACCACTGGAGGTAACTGGTCTTACCGCAGAGAAATGCACTCTGACCTGGGGACCACCTCAAGAAAACGGTGGTGCCGAAGTCTCTCACTACATTGTTGAGAAACGTGAAACCAGCCGCCTTGCGTGGATTTTGGTATATGGAGACATGAAGGCTACAACTTGCAAAGCCACCAAACTGCTTAAAGGAAATGAGTACATCTTTAGAGTCAGAGGAGTGAATAAGTATGGAGATGGTGAAGCCTTGGAGAGTGATCCTGCCAAAGCCAGGGATCCATTCACAGTCCCTGCAGCACCAACAGATCTGGAGATCACCAGCGTAACAAGTGAGGCAATGACTATCTGCTGGGAGAGACCTGTTTCAGATGGAGGGAACAGCATTCATGGCTATGTTATTGAGAAGCGAGAGAAATCAGGATTGCGCTGGGTGCGTGTGAACAAAAAGCCTGTTTATGACTTAAGGGTCAAGGCATCCAACCTTCGTAATGGATGCGAGTATGAGTACAGAGTTTATGCAGAGAATGCTGCTGGATTGAGTGCCCCAAGTATTCCAAGTCCTCTTACGAAGGCTGAGGATCCCCAGTTCCTACCATCCCCACCAGCCAAACCAAAGGTGATTGACTCAACCAAGTCCACTGTTTCTCTGGCATGGAATAAGCCATTGTTTGATGGTGGAGCTGCTGTGACTGGATACTGTGTTGAATACAAGACAACTGAGGAGGAGGACTGGAGTGTCGGCGTTCAAAACACTAAGAACACTGAGTTCACAGTTGTAGGACTTTCATCTGGAGCAGAATATGTTTTTGTTGTCAAATCAATCAACAAGATTGGTCTCAGTGAGCCGAGTCCTGCCACAGATCCTCAGGTGGCCAAGGAGAGAGAAGAGGAACCAGTATTCGATATCAGCAATGAGATGAGGAAGACACTCATTGTTAAGGATGGTAGTTCATTCACCTTGACAGTGCCATTCAAAGGCAAGCCAGTTCCTAATGTTATGTGGAACAAGGCAGATGTGGATCTGAGAGTGAGGGCAACTATTGATGTCGCTGATACATTCACATCCATCACTGTGGAGCAAGCAACAAGAAACGACTCTGGGAAATACACAGTGACATTACAGAATATTGCCGGAACAGCTACAGTGACATTAAATGTCAGGGTTTTGGACTCTCCTGGTCCTCCAACTCATGTTGCGCTCAAGGATGTTACAAAGAGCTCTGCGACAGTCACATGGGATACCCCAGAAAATGAAGGTGGTGGTCCTGTCAAGAACTACCTTGTTGATCTTCGAGAGGCAAGCAAAAAAGGATGGACCAGAATCACAGATACATGCCATCGTCTGACTTATAAAATGACAGACCTGAAAGAGGGAGAGGTGTACTACTTTAGAGTCACTGGTGAAAATGATTATGGAATTGGCGTCCCATCTGAGACCAAGGCTGGAACAAAGATTACAGGTAAGATTTTACTGAATAACTACATAGCTACCCTTACTATTATTTTTGCTGTTGTTCATGTGTATTAACATACTGTTGCACAGTTATTAGAGCTGTCGCGGTTCGGAATTTCTCTCCCTGTGATTGTTTAAGTGGCTTAACACTGCAGCTTGTGGTGGAACCACAATAAAAACATTTAAACCGATGTTTACAGATTTAACTAGAACTACATGTTTTATATCCATTTCAATTTGTTTTAAAAGTCAAAATCATACATAAAAATCATACTAACCCTAACCCTAAATATACTTTTCATGCATTAAAATGATAGATAGAGCTTTAAGTTCGAGATGGAGTTGCTAGCTCCTTACAGTAGCAACTAAACTCATTGGCTAGGTAACTGGCTGTCTTGCATTACTGTGAACATAGCCTGCTAGCTATGTGAACTGTTTGATGTCAGACATTTGAGCTGTATGGAATGCGAAATTGATTACCTAAAAAATAGAGTTTACTTCAGGAGTGGGTTTTTCCAAATTCATGTTTCAGAACTCAATATATGTTTAGGGGTACAAGCGACTGAAAATTATGGAGCATGTCAAAATACTCTAACCCTGCGGGTGGCTTGACACAACTGCCGTGGAGCGGTGGCACAGTTAGTGTGACAGCCCTAACAGTAATATGTGATTGTTTGTTAAGCACACATATACCTCCTCTCCCAAAGGTTGTGGGTTCAAACCCCACACTGGCCTATTCTGTCCTGTCTTCCCTCTCATTTCCTACTGCCTATATAAACAAACGTTTGACATATCACTGGACTGGGCCTTTAAGTGTTAGCTCAAATGGAAATGTAAGTCAAAACAGTTTGTATTATGATTTAACTGTCTCTTCTAATTTCAGAAAAACCAAGCCCTCCACCCAAGCTGGGAGTCACTGATGTCACAAAAGACAGTGTTTCGCTTACATGGAGTAAGCCAGAACATGATGGTGGTAGCAGAATCACTAGTTATCAGGTCGATGCTCTGGAGAAGGGTCAGACCAAATGGGTTAAATGTGGTGTGACCAAGACTGTCCACTTTGTTGTCTCTGGCCTGAGGGAAAGTGCTGAATACTTCTTCAGAGTCCGTGCTGAAAACCATGCTGGCCTAAGTGAAGCTAAAGACATGGTTCTCCCTGTTCTTGTTAAAGATCAATTTGGTAAGTATTTATTTTAAGTCCTATAACCCTAACCCTAACCCTAACCCTAAGTTAAACATAGGACATTGTATATTTTAGGGAGGAGGTGTCTGCATGTGTCTGAAACTAGTAACATATATAGTGTTGATTTATTTTCATTCTAAACTCAGTAATATGCTTAATTCTTCTTTACAGAATCCCCAGAGATAAACATGAAAAACATCCCTCACAATACTGTCTATGTCAGAGCGGGATCAAACCTGAAGGTTGAGATCCCAATGAGTGGCAAACCTTTGCCAAAGGTTTCTCTTTCAAAGGACAATGTTGCACTGAAGTCAACTATGAGATTCAACTCTGAAGTCACTCCTGATGGTATTATCATCACTCTTCGTGAGAGCATTGCTAATGACTCAGGAAGGTATGACATCACTGCCTCCAACTCCAGCGGAACCACAAAGTCCTTTGTTAACATTGTGGTCCTGGACAGACCAAGTGTCCCAGTTGGTCCAGTTGAAATTTCTGATACGACAGAGGACACTGTGAGTCTCAAATGGCTCCCTCCTGCCTATGATGGTGGAAGCCCCATCACAAACTACATCATATACAAACGAGAGACAACAACAGCCCACTGGACTGAGGTGTCCTCAGCCGTTGCGAGATGCACCATGAAGATTATGAAGCTTAAATCAGGAAAGGAGTATCAATTCAGAATTAAGGCTGAGAATCGCTTCGGCATCAGTGAGCATGTTGACTCCCCGACTGTCCGCGTCCAACTGCCTTACAGTACGTTTTATATTATTTCATGCACATTTCATATTTAAACTTTAAGTCTAAAAAGTAACAAGGTGTATACAAGAACATACCCTAACTTTTCTTTTTAATGAATTCCAGCCATCCCTGAGGCCCCAGCGGCTCCATTTGTAACAGCTGTGACCCGAGAGAGCATCACTGTCAACTGGAAGGCGCCTGCTTCTGATGGAGGAAGCCATGTCTTTGGATACCACCTTCAAATGAAAGACAGAAACAGCATTATGTGGCTGAAGGTTAACAAGACTGTCATCCGTGCCGACCACTTCAAAGTGACAAACGGATATATCAATGCTGGCCTTATCTATGAATTCAAGGTTGCAGCAGAAAACGCAGCTGGACTCAGTCCTATGAGCCAGATATCTGATGCAGTACTTGCAATTGATGCTTGTGGTGAGTGAATGTCAACATACATTGTTAACATTGTTAGTGTTCAATTGAATATCACAGTACAGTAAACCCTCAATCTCAACTGTCTAAACGTGTATCTTTTGCTTTTTTTTTCAGAGCCTCCAACCAATGTCCGCATCAGCGACATCACCAAGAATGCCATCAGCTTAGCATGGCAGAAGCCTAATTACGATGGTGGTAGTAAGATAACAGGATACATCATTGAGAAGAGAGAGGATGCCAAAGGCAGATGGACAAAGGCCCACCTTACAAACATTACCAGCCTACAATTTACTGTGACAGGTCTCACTCAGGATGAGTCTTATGAGTTCAGAGTCATGGCAAAGAATGCAGTTGGATCCATCAGCAATCCATCCATAATTGCAGGCCCAGCAACGTGTGTGGACACATATGGTGAGTTGTATTACTAATTGTGTGGACAATAAAATGTTGTATTCCATTCAGCAGTCCAGGTAGGCAGGTCTTACCTTAAATAACATGCATCATTACTGTGTGTTGTCTTACAGGTGCTCCTGAGATTGAACTGCCTCTAGAGTATCTGGAAGTTGTGAAACACCCTGCCGGAGGTGCTCTTGAGCTGAATGTTGGAATCATTGCAAAGCCTCTGCCTACAATTGAGTGGTACAAGGATGGAAAGGAGCTTGAGTTCGGTGTTCATTTGTCAACGAAAACCACTGCTGACTCTGCAAGTCTTCTCATCAAGGAAGCCACCCGTCTAAACTCTGGGACTTACGAACTCAAAGTCAAGAATTCTTTGGGCTCAGCCTTTGCCTCCATCAGAGTTCAAATTCTTGGTATGTATTGCCTCCTTCATTTCTACATCTTCATCTGCATGCCATATTGATAACGGCATGACACATTACAAACCCACCTTTAATTATAACATAACCCAAAACATGAAAACTACATTGACCAATGTGAAACTATATTACCAGATAAACCTGGCCCGCCTGCTGGTGAGATTCAGTTCAAGAAGATCACAGCAGACAACATCACCATCATGTGGGAGCCTCCAGCTGACGAAGGTGGAGCAATGGTCACACACTACATTGTAGAGAAGCGTGAGACCAGCAGGATCCTTTGGTCCATTATATCAGAGAAACTGGCGGAGTGCATTGTGAATGTTCCGAGACTGATCCAAGGAAATGAGTACATATTCAGAATTCGGGGTGTGAACAAGTATGGAGTTGGAGATCCACTGGAATCTGAACCAGTGATCACAAGGAATGCATTTGGTAAGGAAACTATCTTTCATATTCCCTGTTCAATGTGAACACATGATGACCCCAATGTGATCTAACACACTTTTATTTTTGCAGTTCCTCCCAGTCAACCCTCAAAGCCTCAAGTTGGCATGATTACAAAATCGACAATGACAGTGATATGGGAGAGACCTGGACTTGATGGCGGAAGTGACATAGATGGATATTACCTGGAGAAGAGAGAGAAGAAGAGTCTGAGTTGGTTCAAGGTGGTTAAAGGAGCCATTCGTGACACAAGGCAGAAAGTTAGCAGCCTGACAGAGGCAAATGAATATCAGTACCGTGTATGTGCTATAAATAAGGCAGGAGCAGGCCAATATTCAGTGGAATCTGACTTCTACAAAGCTGCAGACCCAGTTGGTAAGTGTTGTCCTCATTGTTATTAGAATATGAATACTAAGTTCAATGGTTTCTCATTCATTGCCTTTATCTTACACCATGTTCTATCAATTTTAGACCCACCGAGTGAACCAACCAAACTTAGAGTGGTTGACTCTACCAAAACATCTATCACCCTGGGATGGGTGAAGCCTGTGTACGATGGAGGCAGCGAGATCACACACTATATCGTTGAACAGATGAACACTGAAGATAGGGAATGGGTTGTCATCAGCTCGAAGGGTGAAGTGAGGACAACAGAGTATGTTGTGTCTCATCTCAAACCTGCTACCTACTACTTCTTCCGTGTGTCTGCTGTCAACTGTCTGACAGCAGGTGAATCTATCAAGATGTACCAGCCGGTTCAAGCCAAAGACATTCTCGGTTTGTATTCAAATATTCACTCAATATTCTATTTTTATTTAGATATTGCAGTAACAAATATCTCACTGTCCTAATGTCTTCTTTTTTCTTTATCTCTAACAGAGGAAGCCGATCTTGATTTGGATGTTCCAATGACGACTCAATATACTGCCAAATCAGGAAGGGATGTCGAAATAATGATTCCACTGAAGGGCAGACCAGCACCAAACGTCACATGGAGAAGGGGAGACAAAAACATTGCTGGTGATGCCAAGTACACGATTCACAGCACAGAATCTTCAACTATCCTCATCATTCCTAAGGTCACCCGTGATGACTCAGGCAAATACCTTCTGGAAATTGAAAATGGTGTTGGTGAACCAAAGATCATAACTGTTTCTGTCAAAGTGCTTGACACCCCATCCACTTGCCAGAAGCTGATTATTAAGAATGTCACCAGAGGCAAGTTAACTCTGAGCTGGGAAGCTCCTCTCATTGACGGCTGTTCTCCAATCACTAACTACATAGTTGAGAAGAAAGATTCTACTATGAGAGCCTTTACCGTCGTGTCATCAGAGTGCCCCAATACATCATACAAAATGGAGGGTCTGTCAGAAGAAATTGCCTACCTCTTCCGCGTATCAGCTGAAAATGTGAATGGAACAGGTGATACATGTGAGACTACAGTGCCGGTCAGGGCAACAGAGACACCTGGCCCTGTCAAAGACCTGGTCATGACGGACTCTACTAAAACATCAGTGACACTGCAGTGGACAAAGCCTGACCACGATGGTGGTAGCCACATCTCTGACTATGTCATTGAGAAGAAAACTAAAGAGGAGGACACATGGACTCTTGCCGGAACATGCAAGCGTTGCAATCATGAGGTTGCAAATCTGAAGGAAAATTCTGAAATCTACTTAAGAGTGTTCTCTAAGAATGAGAAGGGCAACAGTGATTTCTCCCAAGTTGGACCAATTACAGTACATGACTTCCTCATTCCGCCTGAGGCAAAACTTACCGATTATCCAGGGGGTGAACTCAGCGTTCGCATTGGTCAAAATGTGCATATTGAGCTACCATTCAAGGGTAAACCCAAGCCTTCCATTCAGTGGATGAAAGATGATGTTCCCTTGAGAGAGAGTGAAATGATTCGCTTCCGTACAACTGAGAATAAAGTTGCTCTGACTGTCAGAAACTCAAGAAAAGAGAACGCAGGAAAATACACATTGGTTCTGGACAATAAAATTGTGAAGAACTTCTTTGACATTAATGTCATTACTCTTGGACCACCCTCTATTCCAGTTGGTCCAGTACGATTTGATGAAATCAAAGCCCAAAGCATCATCATATCTTGGGATGAACCACAGGACAACGGAGGTGGAGAAATCACCTGCTACAGTGTGGAGAAACGGGAGACTTCCCATGCTAACTGGAAGATAGTCTGTTCAAGTGTAGTGAGAACAACATTCAAGGTATCCAACTTGGTAAAAGGCACAGAGTACCAATTCAGAGTACGAGCAGAGAACAAGTATGGCGTCAGTCAAGCTTTGAATTCACAAGATGTGGTTGCCCAACACCAATACATGCCACCAGGTGCACCAGGAAAGCCTTTGGCATACAATGTTACAAGTGATGGCATGACTATTCAGTGGGAAGCACCCGGCTTTGATGGTGGTTCACCAATCACTGGCTATCATGTTGAGAAAAAAGACAGAAACAGCCTTCTGTGGACCAAAGTGAATTCCACAATAATATCTGCAAGAGATTACAGAATCATTGGACTATTAGAGGGACTGGAATACTCATTCAGAGTCTATGCACAGAATAATGCTGGCTTGAGTCCTGTCAGTGAGCAAAGCAAACATGCCCTTGCAATCTCTCCAGTGGGTGAGTAGTTCAAATGGTTTCTCCAATTCCTATCACAATTCATAAATATATGTTATAAGGTATATATAATATAAGGTATATTCTTTGGAAACCTGACATTTCCTTCCCTCCATAGATCCACCCGGTACTCCTAACTGCATTGATGTCACAAGAGACTCTGTCACCCTCAAATGGGATGTACCAAAGAGAGATGGAGGCAGTAAAATTGTGGGATACAGTGTAGAGAGACGTCAAGGGAGAGCGCGCTGGCTGAGATGCAACTTCACTGATATCTGTGAAACCCAGTTCACAGTAACTGGGCTTCCTCCTGGTGATCGCTTTGAATTCAGAGTGATTGCCAGAAATGCTGTTAGCACAGTTAGTCCACCTTCCCAGTCCTCTGGTTACATCATGACCAAAGATGAGAGTGGTAAGCATGTAAAGAAAATATTTTTGTATCTGATGTATGTATTGGCATGTCTATGTGGCGATGTTGATCACTAATTGTATGTTTTTTGTGTCTCTGTTTAGTCACTCCCAACATTGAGTTTAGTGCTGACCTGGTCCCGACAATAAAGGCTGGTGAAAACGTCACCCTTAGCTGCAGTATCACTGGACGACCAGTGCCTCAGGTCACATGGTATAAGGATGGTAGAGAGATTGATAGGAAGGTGACGATTGATATTGAAATCACAACAGCCATCGGATCAAGCTCCCTTTTCATCAGAGATGCAGATCGTAGCCACCGTGGTGTGTACTCTGTGGAGGCCAAGAACAGCTCTGGAACCAAGAAGGAGGACGTCAATGTCAGAGTCCAAGGTTGGTCATTGAATTATTGGTTAACACCTTTACATTAAGTTGTTCTATAACTGTGTATTAACGCTATGATTACACTAGAAATAATGCTGTATAATGTAACATATTGTGAAATGGTAATTTAGTGATTTAGCTGAGCGGTTTTTATCATTACACAAGTGGAAATAGGACGTCCCTCTTCCATTTGAGTTTTGGAGACGGAGAAAAACTGAGAATTATGATGGAATTACAAAACTTTAAATATCTATTATATATGTTTTGCCTTTTAAATATGTAGTCTCTATTTGTAAAGTAGATATTGCTAGATTAATGCTTAATATAAACTGTTTCTATTTTCTTTAGATACCCCTGGACCACCTGAGGGGCCTGTGCGTTTTACAGGTATAACTGCAGAGAAGGCAACTGTCTGGTGGAACCCTCCGGAAAACGATGGCTGTGCTGCAATTACTCACTACGTGATAGAGAAGAGAGAGACATCTAGGATCTCCTGGGCACTTTTGACCAGCAAGTGTGAGGCTTGTTCATTCAATGCCACCAAGCTGATCAAGGGCAATGAGTACCAGTTCCGTGTTTCTGCTGTCAACAAGTTTGGCGTCGGACGACCACTCGACTCGGATGCAATTGTTGCAAAAATGCAATTCAGTAAGTCCTGCCGAAAGGTCGAAAATCAATTACCAATGACATTCATAGAATTTGATGATCATCTTTTAAAAGAAAAACAACTAATGTTTTATTTTGTTTCTCAGCTGTCCCAGATGCACCAGGTACACCTGATGCTACTCATGTGGCTGGAGACAGTATCACTACGTGCTGGACAAGACCTAGATCAGATGGTGGAAATGAAATAAAGCACTACATCCTCGAGAGACGGGAGAAGAAGAGCCTGACATGGGTGAAGGTGTTCTCGAAGAGGCCCATCACTGAGCTCAGACACAGAGTAACAAAACTGACAGAAGGTTATGAGTATGAATTCCGTGTGATGGCTGAAAATGGTGCTGGAATAGGACCCGCAAGCAGCACGTCAAGGCTTTTCAAGTGCAGAGAGCCAACAAGCGCACCAAGTGCTCCCACTATGGTGAAAGTCACTGACTCCACCAAGTCATCTGTCACCCTGGGATGGACTCAGCCCGTGTTTGATGGCGGTATGGAGATTATTGGCTACAACATTGACATGTGCAAGGCAAGCCTTGGAGAATGGCACAGGGTTAATACAGAAACCTGCATCAAGACCAAATACACTGCTAAAGGTTTGGTGGCTGGTGAGGAATATAGGTTCCGTGTGAGTGCAGTAAATGGCTCTGGAACAGGGGAGACAGGGGAGATTCCCAACGCCGTGCAAGCTGCTGATAGACTAACATCCCCAGAAATCAACTTGGATGCAAACTTCAAACAGACACACATTGTGAAGAACGGTGGCACTGTCTGTCTCCATATTAATTTCCGTGGGAAACCTGTTCCTCTCGCTACATGGGCAAAGGTAGACGGAGAGCTTGGTGTTATGGCAGATGTCAATACAACTGATACATACAGCACCTTGACTATTGAGAGCTGTACTAGGTATGATGCTGGAAAATATACCTTATCTCTTGAGAACAACAGCGGCCGAAAGGCAATCACATTTACAGTTAAGGTGTTAGACACACCTGGGCCACCAGCAGGCATCTCCTTTAAGGATGTGACAAGAGGGGCCCTGACTCTCATGTGGGATGCCCCCGGTACTGATGGCGGAGCCCGCATTCATCATTACATAGTAGAGAAGCGGGAGGCTAGCCGTCTTAGCTGGCAGGAAGTAAGCACCAAGTGCTCACGTCAAATCCTTAGAGTGACTGACCTAGCAGTCGGTGTGCCATATCTATTCAGAGTCATTGCTGAAAATCTGTATGGTCAGGGAGAACCATATGAGATGACTGAGCCAATTGTTGCAACTGAGGAGCCTGCTCCACCCAAGAGGCTTGACGTCATTGACACAAGTAATTCAACAGCTTCCTTGGCCTGGCTGAAACCTGAGCATGATGGCGGCAGTCGCATCACTGGTTACATTATTGAAACTAGAGCAAAGGGCTCTGATCGCTGGATTGTTAGCGGTCAAACAAAGTCACTGAAGTTAGTCATCGAGGGCTTAACTGAGAACACAGAATATGATTTCCGTATCAAAGCTACAAACGATGCTGGTGTTAGCCACCCAAGAGATGCGTTTGCCTCCGTCGTCATCAAGGAGCCTCGCATTGAGCCAACCGCTGATCTTAGTGGAATAAACAACCAGCTCATCACATGCAAGACTAGCGATAAATTCATTATCGATATTCCTATTACTGGCAGACCAGCTCCGAAGGTTACTTGGAAACTTGAGGAGATGAAGTTGAAGGAGACTGATCGGGTGTCTATCAAGACCACCAAAGAAAATACCACCCTAGTGGTAAAAGATAGCAAGAGAGGGGATAGTGGAAAGTACTACATCACGCTGGAGAATGTGGCAGGTGTGAAGACCTTCACTGTTACTGTCAACGTTGTTGGTAGACCCAGTGCAGTAACTGGGCCTGTTGAAGTCTCTGGCATCTCATCAGAGTCCTGCACACTGGCATGGGCACCGCCAGCCGATGACGGTGGCACGGAAATCAGTAACTACATCGTTGAGAAACGTGAGTCTGCATCCACATCCTGGCAAGTGGTGAACTCCAGTGTAAGGCGCACCACCATCAAAGTCACCCATCTGACTAAATACATGGAGTACACTTTCCGTGTGTGTGCTGAGAACAAGCATGGCGTAAGCAAGTCCATTGAGTCTACAGCTGTGGTCATTGAACATCCATTTGGTGAGTAATGCAATATTTTGGTAACTTGATTTAATTTGACATGAAAATGTGAAGATAATAATGATTTAATTCTGTCTCATTTTCATTATCAGTTCCACCAAGTCCACCAACTCGACCAGATGTAGTGTCAGTATCTGCAAGTGCCATTTGCATTAAGTGGGATCTGCCATACGATGATGGAGGAAGTCAGGTGACTGGATACTGGATTGAAAAGAAAGAGAGAAACACCATCCTGTGGGTGAGGGAGAACAAGATCCCATGCCTTGAGTGTCGCTACAAAGTCTCCAGTCTCATTGAAGGTCTTGACTACCAGTTCAGAGTTTATGCAATGAATATTGCTGGTCTGAGCAAAGCCAGTGAAGCCTCAAGACCCGTGGTGGCCTTAAACCCTGTCGGTAAGATCATTATTCCAGTCACCTTTTTGGATGCCCAAGCACAGAGGTTTTTAATGATTTGTTTAGGTTTCCCATTTACTCACTTTTCTAATTTTCTCTACATTCAGATCCTCCAGGCAAACTTGAAGTGATTGATGTTACAAGATCTTCAGTGACAGTTTCTTGGTCTGTACCATTCAATGATGGTGGCAGCAAGATTGTCGGATATGTTGTTGAGCGCAAGCTATACAGCGAAGATGAGTATGACGAAGAACGCTGGTTGAAGTGTAACTACACTACGATCACCGAGACCCAATTCACTGTCACATCCCTGGGAGAAGCAGAGGTGTATGAATTCCATGTCATTGCCAAGAATGGAGCTGGGGTTCACAGTGCACCATCTGAATCAACTGGGCCGATCACATGCAAGGATGAATACAGTAAGTTCCTCCTAATTACAGTTAACGTGTATATCTCAACATTAGGGAAAAGCAAGCACATTTATTATTCTTGTATTTTTTTTCATGTAGCTCCTCCTAAAGCTGAACTTGACAGCAAACTCGTTGGAGAGACAGTTACCATACGGGCTGGCTCCGACTTGGTTCTTGATGGTGCAGTTGGTGGTAAACCTGAGCCTCAAGTATTCTGGGCAAAGGGTGAGAAGGTGTTGGAGCTGGGAGAGAAGTACTCCCTGACATACACCAGCACCAGGGCCATGGCCATCATCAAGAACTGTGACAGGAACGACACTGGGAGGTACATTCTCACCGTGAAGAACGCCACTGGAACAAAGACAGTGGCTGTCAATGTGAAAGTACTCGGTAAGAACACAAATTAAATATACAATTGAATGGGAAAGTGTGTCCAAACGTTTGACTGGTACTGTAAATCAATATAAAGTAGGAGACTGAAAAATGATCAAACTTTAAGAGGCCTCATCGTCACTACTAATGGCCTCATAGTCACTACTAATGGCCTCATCGTCACTACTCATGGCCTCATAGTCACTACTAATGGCACCTTTGTTTTGCAGACACACCCGGGCCACCGGAGGGCGCTGTCACTATCAGCAGGGTGACCGAGGAGAAGTGCTCAGTGTCATGGAGGATACCTCTGGAGGATGGTGGAGACCTTGTCACTCATTACATTGTTGAGAGACGAGAGACCAGTCGTCTCAACTGGGTGATCATGGAAACAGAGTGCAAGACTCTGGCCTGTGTCAGCAGCAAGCTGATCAAGAATAATGAGTATGTTTTCCGTGTAAGAGGTGTTAACAAGTATGGACCTGGTGTGCCACTGGAGTCTGAGCCTGTCATTGCAAGAAATGCCTACAGTAAGTGTCGATTAATCGAATTTTTCATTCCAGCATTTGAGAATTATTTTTTATAGTCAAAGATGTTGATTTGATTTCAAAGTGCATTTTACGCATGGCTACAACAGACTTTATATGACGAGAAACACGATTATAAAAATAACAAGGATAAAACCAAAAAACTTAAGGCAAACCCTAACATGAGTTAATTCATTACAGCTATTACATCACCTCCTGGAGCTCCAGAAATCACCACTGTTGCAAAGGAACATGTCATCATTGAATGGCTGAAGCCTGAGAGTGATGGTGGAAGTGAAATCAAGAATTATCTTGTGGATAAACGTGAGAAGAGTGGTTCCAGGTGGACCAGAGTGAATAAGACCTTTACCGTCTATGACACTCGCCTGAAGATCGCCGGCCTCCTGGAGGGAAGTGACTACCAGTTCCGTGTGACAGCCGTAAACGCAGCAGGAAACAGTCAGCCAAGTGATGCATCTCTATACGTCTTATGCAGAGATCCAACCTGTAAGTATCACCTATAATAATCATTACTTCATACTTCATACACATGATGTCAACCTATATATTCCTTAAGATTTGTATGTACTGTAAGACATTGGTGTGTGCCTACATCGTAATTATACTGTATCTACCATGTATAACCACTATTATGTCGGTAAACCGGTTTTAGGACAATTAGTAAAGTGAGAGCAAACATACTGCTTATCCACATTTTTTATCTCAAACACTGCCAATTGAGGAATAACATACTATATTCTTATTTTCCTCTTCTAGACACTCCTGCCCCTCCTTCCATTCCTCGTGTGACAGATTCTACCAAACATAGCATTAGCTTGGCCTGGACAAGGCCAATGTATGATGGTGGTTCTAGTGTCACTGGCTACGTAGTTGAGATGCTGGAGGAGGGAACAGAACAGTGGTACAGAGCTCATCAACATACACTGAAGACTACAGAGTACGTTGCTGCCGGTCTTGCCAGTAACAAGAAGTATAGCTTCCGTGTGGCAGGCGTTAATAGCCAAGGCACTGGGGAATTCAGTGAACCAAGTGTGGAAACTGAGCCTATGGAGAAAATTGGTAAGTTATCACGATTCTATTGTCAATCATCCATTAAGGCAGAACTTGTTTCATATAAAATCTTACCAAAAGATATCTGCATTGAATCTTAGACTTTGTTATCACAATTACATGTACCTGTATCTGAGCTTTGTCCAAATGTTGTTTGTCCAAACAGAAATCCCAGATCTTGAGCTGGCTGATGACCTGAAGAAGATTGTCTGCATAAGAGCTGGTAGCACCCTGAGGCTCTTTGTTGCTGTGACAGGACGACCTACACCAGTAGTGACCTGGAGAAAGGCTGGTGTGGACCTTCAAACCCGGGGCTTCATTGATGTCACTGACAGTTACACAACTTTGATTGTTGAGAAAGTCCACCGTTATGATGCAGGAAAATACACCGTTGAGGCTGAAAATCCATCTGGCAAGAAGACAGCAACTGTTCTTGTCAAAGTTTATGGTAAGTAATGTGAATAGGTTGACAGACTTAAGATGATTGAATGGAGTTATACTATCTGACCAGTCCGTTAATCTGTTCTCAATTTTTCAGACACTCCTGGACCACCTGGTGCAGTTAAAGTTAAAGATTACACCAGGGAATCGGTGGTCATTACATGGGATGTACCAAGTGTTGATGGAGGAGCACATGTTAGCAACTACATCGTTGAGAAACGTGAAGCTTCAATGAAAGGTTTTAAAACAGTTACAACCGAATGCAGGAAGACACTATTTAGAATCACTGGACTGGAAGAGGGAACACACTACTTCTTCAGAGTGTTGCCAGAGAACATCTACGGTATAGGTGAACCATGTGAAACCGTTGAAGCGGTTTCACTCTGTGAAGTTCCCTCAATTCCTCAGGACTTGGAGATTGTGGACGTGACCAAGACCACAGCCATCCTGAAATGGGAGAAACCAATGCATGATGGTGGCAGCAGACTGACAGGCTATGTCATCGAAGCCTGCATTGTCGGATCAGACAGATGGACAACAGTTGCCACTGTGAAATCATCAGTGTCTCAGCACACTGTCACTGCTCTGAATGAAAATGAAGAATACTTTTTCAGAATCAGAGCTACTAACAGCAGAGGAGTCAGTGAGGCTAGGGACATTATGGCATCTGTGACTATTCAAGATCAGAAAGGTATGTCAAGTTTTGCTTCATGCATATACACATGGATAATAATGAAAGATATTGAAAGTCCTAAAATGTCTCTTTTTTCTTTCCTACAGAGGCACCCAAGATAGATCTAACAGGTCTTCCACAGAAGATTGTTCATGTGCCCGCTGGCAAACCAATCACCCTCCATATTCCTATTAAAGGCAAACCTCTTCCAGCTTGCTCATGGTTCTATGGTGGTGCTAAGATGAAGGACAGTCTTGAGCGTATCAAGATTGAGACCACTGCAAAATACACCAAACTGACTGTCCGTGAAACAACAATTGATGACACTGGTGACTACACTCTTGAAGTGAAGAATGTCACAGCAACCGTGAGAGAGGTCATCAAAGTAATTATTCTCGGTAAGTGTTTTTTTCGGTGTATTTGTGACTGTGTTGGTGAACACACACACATTCCCATACATCTGTAAGAACCTTTTTTTAAGTAGTGCTCATCTTCACTTAATCTCAATCTAGATAAACCTGGAGTACCTGTTGGACCTGTGAGAATTGATGAGGTTGATGGCACATCAGTAACTGCAAGCTGGGAACCACCAGAGAAGGATGGCGGTGCCAACGTCAGTGGCTATGTCGTTGAACAGCGTTGCGCTCATCGTCCTGGATGGCTACCTGTGTCAGAATCTGTCACGAGACCCACATTTAAGTTCACCAGACTAACTGAGGGAACTGAATATGTGTTCCGTGTTGCTGCTACAAACCGCTTCGGGGTTGGAGGATTCTTACAGTCTGAAGTTGTTGAATGCAAGAGTCCTAAGAGTAAGTTATAAACTCATGTCAAGCTCATTTAATTGCATCTTGTGGGTGATATATTAGCTATAAATGTTCTAATTTAAAATATCTTTCCAGCCGTACCAAGTGCACCAAGCCAACCAGAGGTCGTTGATGCGTCCCATGAAGGAATGACACTAACATGGCAACCACCAGAGGAAGATGGCGGCTCCCAGGTGTCTGGATACATCATTGAGCGCAAGGAGACCAAGTCTGACAGATGGATGAAGATCAGTAAGAATCCAGTAACAATGACCAGATACAGATCATCAGGTCTGATTGAAGGCCTTGAGTATGAATACAGAATAACAGCCATGAACTCCAGAGGCTCTAGTAAACCAAGCTTAAGCTCTAAACCAGCTGTGGCCATGGATCCTATCGGTAAGTGTCTACAAGCTTCATCTATGCAATACATTGAATTTTGTTTCTCAAAATTAGCATTTTGCTCATTTCAAATACATGAATAATTCTAAATCCTCTGCAACTTAGTATCTATTTTGAAACGCACAACCATAACTACTGATTTTAAATCTCAACAGAACCTCCTGGCGTACCAGTTCAGCCCAGAGTTACAGACACTACTAGGACATCAGTGTCTCTGGCCTGGCTTCCTCCTGAGGAAGAGGGAGGTTCCATCATCACCGGTTACCTGATTGAGATGCAGAAGGTTGATCAGGTGGAATGGACAAAGTGCAACACAACACCAACAAAGATCTGTGAATACACACTGACTCACATGCCCCAGGGAGCTGAGTACAAGTTCCGTGTTATGGCCTGCAATGCTGGTGGACCAGGAGAACCAGTCGAGATTCCAGGAGTCGTCAAAGTTATAGAAATGCTTGGTATGGGAACAATACATTTATTATGAAGAGCTGTATGTATTGTGTTCTAATATCTATTTTGTTTGTGTGTGTCAATTTTGACCCGCTTTAACTTGTATTGTTTCATTTCAGACTATCCTGATTATGAACTCGATAGCAAATATGAGGAAGGCTATGTCGTCAGACAGGGCGGGGTCGTCAGACTCTCTGTGCCCATCAAGGGTAAACCAGTCCCTACCTGCAAGTGGACAAAGGAAGGCCAAAACATCTCTCACCGAGCTATGATTGCCACCAGTGATGAACTCACTGAGCTTGTGATCAAAGAGGCTCACAGAGATGATACCGGCACATACGACCTTGCACTGGAGAATAAATGTGGCAAGAAGGCTGTCTACATCAAGGTTAAAGTTATTGGAAGCCCAGATGCTCCTGAAGGTCCTCTTGAGTTTGATGATATCCAAGCACGCTCTGTCAGAGTGAGCTGGAGACCTCCCTCAGATGATGGTGGCTCTGATGTGCTTGGTTATATTGTTGAAAGACGGGAGGTTCCCAAAGCAGCATGGTACACTGTTGGCTCAAGAGTTAATGAGCATTCGCTGGTGGTCAAGGGACTGAAGGAGAATGTGGAGTACCACTTCAAGGTGACAGCAGAGAACCAGTTTGGTATTAGCAGATCTTTGAAATCAGACGAATCTGTGACACCAAAGACACCTCTCTGTGAGTAGCCTATCATTTATGATTTACTACATTGTTCTACCGATAAGGAGTTAATGTATTAATAATCTCTACGTCTACTTCTTCAATGACTACAGGTCCACCAGAACCTCCAAGCAACCCAGCAGAGATTATGGATGTCACCAAGACCACTGTTGCCCTATCTTGGTCCAGGCCAAAGGATGATGGTGGCTCTCGTGTTACAGGATATTATGTTGAGAGAAGAGAGGTGTCCACTGAGAAGTGGGTGTGTCATAATAAGACGCACATCACTACCACAATGTACACTGTCACTGGACTCATCCCTGATGCTGAATATATGTTCCGTGTCGTGGCTCAAAATGACGTTGGTCGGAGTGAACATGGCCCTGAGTCTGATTCAGTTGTGTGCAAAGATCCATTCGGTGAGTAATGGCCTCATAACATGTGTTATAATGGCTTATAACACTTGAATAAATGTTTTATCTCACTATACTGTTATTATACGGATTGATTTTATCCACGTGGATCAACAATAATCCGCAAGGACACATCTTGTCTTCCTTTACTTTTACATTGCGAACACATCAGTCCGGCAAGGTTGTGTGTTGTAATGTTAGCTATACAATCTTAATAAAGCCATGTTGGTGCAGTAAAAATGCCTACATACATCTATACAGCTGGACAGTTTTATTTTGGGAAATATACAAAATATGTACAATATATGTATATATGTAATATAGCAACTTCTACAATGCCATGCATATTATCCGATATTTTACAAGAAAAGATCACCCCATAATGCCATGTGTGGAGTCACAACCGATTGCAAAAGACCACCTATTTGGGAGGTCTGCCAAATGACACCTCAGTCCACTAGCGTCCGCTATCTTTTCCCGCTCAGAACCTCAAAATAGACTGTTAGTGGACTGATGCCATTTTTTTGGCAGTGTGAAAGCTCCTTTAGACATATGGACGCAATTTAATTGTCAAATCTCTTTTTGTACACAGACAAACCAAGTCAACCAGGCGAGATTGACATCATCTCCATCACCAAAGACCAAATTACTATTCACTGGCTGCGGCCAGAGTGTGATGGTGGGAAAGAGATCCTTGGTTACTGGATTGAGTTCAGACAAGCAGGTGAAAGTGCCTGGAAGAAATGCAGCAAGGAGCGACAAAAAGACAGACAGTTTACCATGGGTGCTCTTATGGAGGCTACAGAATACGAGTTCAGAGTGTTAGCTGAAAATGAAACCGGACTGAGCAGACCACGCAGAACTGCAATGGGTATCAAGACCAAACTGAGCGGTATGTTGACACATTATGTTGCTGTCCATTATGATAAGATACTGTAGGTGCCTTACCAGATTAGCATGATCAGAAATTATCACTTTTAATTGTATAAGTAAAGTTCATGCTATGATTATGTTTCAACAGTTGGAGAGACTCCAAGTCTCAAGGGAGAGATACAAGATGTCACCACAAAACTTGGCGAATCAGGGACATTGAGCTGCCAGATTATCGGAAGGCCCCTTCCTGAGATCAAATGGTACAGATATGGCAAGGAGCTGATCCAAAGTCGTAAATACAAAACAAGCTCTGATGGTCGTAACCATTCATTGACCGTAGCCACTGATGAACAGGAGGATGAGGGCCTGTACACTTGCAGAGCCATCAACGAAGCAGGTGAAACAGAGACCAGCGGCAAGTTGTTCTTGCAGGCTGCTCCTCAGTTACATCCTGGATTCCCATTGAAAGAAAAATACTATGCAGGATGTGGAACAAGTCTGCGTCTGCATGTTGTCTACATTGGCCGCCCTATTCCACAAATCATGTGGTTCTATGACAAGAAGCCTCTTAATGCTTCTGCAAATGTTATCATTGAGAACACTGAGAGCTACACTCACCTGGTTGTGAGAAATGTACAGCGCAAGACCAACGCAGGACGCTACAAGGTGCAGCTGAGTAACAAATTTGGTACCATCGACACAAGTCTCCGCGTTGAAATCCAAGGTAAAATACTTTACTGCGATCATTGCGAGAACATCATTGTTTGCTGGTGAAACAATGTCATGAAAATGAGAGGACTTTTAACTCAAATGTGCATTTTTGTTTTCAGATAAACCTGAAATCCCTGAGGGACCCATTGTTGTGGATGCTCTATTGAAGAGCTCGGTGATCATCAGCTGGAAACCTCCCAAGGATGATGGTGGATCAATGATCACCAACTACATTGTGGAGAAACGAGAAGCAAAGGAGGGAGAGCAGTGGCACCTGGTGTCTTCATCAGTGTCAGGAACAACTTGTCGCGTTCCCAACCTCATTGAGAGTGCCGGATATTACTTCCGTGTTTCTGCACAGAACCAATATGGTGTTAGTAAGGCACTGGAGATTCCAGCTGTACTCATTATCAAGAGTCCATTTGGTGAGTATGATGGCTATGATATTTATATATCAATAGATAATAATACATTTTATTTAAATATCAAGTGATGAGAGTGCAAGTAAAAATGACCCTTTTTCATTTGTCTCTTAGAAAAACCTGGAATCCCACAACAGATTGTTGTCACTGGGGTCACAAAGGACTCTTGTGTTGTGTCTTGGAAAGCACCAATCAGTGATGGAGGTGCAAAGATTAAGAACTACTTCCTGGAGAAACGAGAAAAGAAACAGAATAAATGGATCGCTGTGACCACTGCTGAAATCCATGAGACAGTCTACAATGTTACAGGCCTGATTGAGCGATTTGAGTATGAATTCCGTGTCAAATGCGAGAATATGGGTGGTGAGAGTGATTGGAGTGAAATTTCAGAGGCCATCATTCCCAAATCAGATACCAAACCACGTCCTCCTGTCTTCAAGGATGAGCTAAGAGACATGAGTGTGAAATATAAAGCCAATGCCACATTTGTCTGCAAGGTTGTTGGAAATCCTAAACCTTTGATCAAATGGTACAGGCGTGGCAAAGAAATTCAACCAGATGGACAAAAGATCAAAGTGCAAGAATTCAAGGGAGGCTATTACCAACTTGTTGTCACTGCTGCTGTTGAAGAAGATGCTACAGTATATCAAATTAGGGCAACAAATGAACTGGGATCAATCTCTACAACTGTGAACTTGGAGGTTGAAGGTAAGCATTTGATAGGCTGTATGACAGTATTGCACTTTACATTATTTGCCTTTAAGGACACTTAAAAAGTGTAATTTCCCTGAAATTAGACCCTTATTGAAAGGGGCAAAACTGTCCATGCCCATGAGCAAAAGCTAAGGATTAAGGTCATTTGTTTAAATTGATTCATATATATCTTATAGTGTTTTTCACATATATCTTATAGTGTTTTTCACATAAGACATTTCACAACATCAACCCCAGTAGATGCTTTTATTATATTAATTATAATGAACTATTTCATGATCTTGTTATAATCTAATAATAATGCATGCATTAATACAATCAAAAAAACATATTTAAGATAAGACTTCATAACAGCTTTTGGTAGCACGACAGCTCGGAATTTGTGAATAACAACATGGTAATAACCAGTAATTGCCTGTAGTTACATGTAACAAGAAAGACAATTACCCAATGAGTTAGCTACATTTTTTGGGATGATTTTCATGCACTTAATATAAAGGTAATCTGCCCTTCACTTGTCGCTTCCTGTCAGTTGCTCAAACAACCATAATACAAAACACCTAATTATAGTAATAACTTTTGTTTGATGGTCACCAAGGACTATTTTCAAAGTTAAAAGCTACATAGTTACTTAGTGGGGAGCCTGGATGACGTAGCTCACTATGGCGCCTGCCATGTAATCGCAGGGTCCTCGGTTCGATTCCAGCTACCAACCTATCCTGCATGTCATCCCCCCTCTCTCTCACCCATCCTTCCTATCAATCTCTACTGTCTCTATCCCAAATAAAGCAGAAATGCCCTAAAAACATATATATATATATATATATATATTATTTATTTATTTTTAAGAAAGTAAGCAAACATTAGCCTCAGTTGAAAGTAGAGAGCTCTAACATTAACTGTGGAGCATAGCTGTGGAGCATAGCTAGCTTTGGATTGTAAGGTCACAAATATTGAATATTATGTTGTGTTAATGAATTCATATTTGTAGCTAACGTCTTTTTCACCTTATTGTTGTGAATTCAATATTGTGGTGAATATCATTGGAAACATTATTCAGTCCAATAGAAGAGCCAACTCCATCCAACTACAAGAACAAGTGTGATGCATTCTCCACCCACAAACGATTACATACAAAGCAACACAACACAACATACTTGACAGCATATTATTACTAATGTCAACATCTCAATGTGGAAAATGTACATTATATTTGTATGCCGTCATCCATAAACCCTTTATGTAGGCCCAGACCCAATGGGGAGCTTATTGCTGTGTTTATACAGTAGATACAGTGAAAGCATGCTTACTGATCTGTCTAATCATGGTAAACATGGGGCCTCATTTATAGAAAGTTCAAATTTTGATCTTACCCGTGTCGTACGTAGAAAACCACGTCAACGTAGTGATTTATACAATTTCAACGTGAGTCAATTTGACCGTGGAAACGATCGTAGCTCTACGTCGTGTATTGACCTTGCGTACGCACATTACCTACTGGTTATGCTGAGTTATTACAGGCATGTGAGCCGCACTGCCTAGTATAATTCATGCAAGTGGCTCGTAATAAAATTAACGATGTTGTTATCAGCCGAGAAAATGAGTTTAATTCAAGATTTAAAAGGAACTGATGTTTATGATTGTATTTCAGTCTTCCTTTATATCCCTCCGGAGCTGTCTATCTCCCCTTCAACATGCCTAGTGCGTTCCACAACGGACCTTGCCCGGCCACGCGCTAAATTATACTGGATTTTCTCCGGTGTCTGGGAGCCATATAAGAATAAGATCACCTGATAAGAATAAGACCATTATATTATTACAGTATAAGCAGCACTCGAGTTGAGGGGGGATGGCATCCCCCAGAAATAAAAACAGTCAAAATCGTCCCCCTCTTTCCATACTTAATGTAATTTTATCAATGAAGGTGGTATTACTGCTATTTCAAGGTGCGAGGGGGCACGCACACATGCAATGACATTTTTACCAAGTTACTGACACTGAAGTCACTGACACTGAGGGGATGCTAAAATTGTCCTCATATGATAAAATCCACCACCTCCCCTGATTTTCTTTCACAACTTGAGTACTGAGTATAAGCATGTGCCTGGTTAGTTGTCATGATCAAACGTTACAAATGCAACTTACCGGGAAGCCACCCTTCTCTGCCCTGTCCCGCTTCCAGACAAACGCCTACCCTATATTATAGCACTTGTCTTAATTCAGCCGCTATAATTGAGCCGCTATCACAGGGCGTTAATACAAACCTCGTTCACCTGCGTTCATTTTACCTGCGTTGGTATTTATAGAAGGAAGCACGTACGCAACTTTAAACCATCGCAGCCCGTTTTATAAATAATGCTTACGTCCGTTTAAAAAAATGTGCTCACGTGAAAGTCAAAGATGACGTTCAAGTACTTTTTTATAAATGAGGCCCATGGTCTTACTTGTCTGGTTAAGATGGGATACAAGGGTAGATCAACATGGAAATAGGTAACATAGCCTGTTCCAGTGCTGATACTTTTTCAATAGTAACTATCAAATTAAATATACTCAACAGTTTCAATGATTCAAGAACTATAAGGAAACGGTGTAACAATAATAGACACAAACATCTTTCATGCTAAATAATTAGGTGGAAACTACAGTCTGCCTTACCTTGTAATACAAAAGTAATTATCTTTCTTGTTACTGGTAACTATCACTAATTACTGTTAATTACCATGGTTAGTACCATGATTACCTACTTATTTCGAGCTGTAATTTTAGATGCTAAAGTGCTACTCAGCTTTCAATAATAAGCGATTACACATGCTTACACATTCAAGCTTAATACATGGTTTAGAAATTTGTAATGATTTTTATCTCATAATATATATGATAGATGTATTCATAAATTATGTATGTTATTTCCTGTCTCTTCTAGTTCCTGCCCAGATTCATCTACCCGAACATCTTAAAGGCATGGGAGCAGTCCATGCAGTCCGTGGTGAAGTGGTTACCATCAAGATCCCCTGCACTGGCAAACCTGAACCTGCCATTATATGGCAGAAGGGGGCAGAAATCATTGCTAACTCTGCTTACCATCAAGTGATCTGCACAAGATCATTCACTTCACTTGTTTTCCAGAAAGGAGTTCAAAGGAAAGATGCAGGCTACTACATCATTACCGCCAAGAACCGATTTGGAACTGACAAACAGACAATTGAACTTGATGTAGCAGATGTACCAGAAGCTCCTAAAGGCATCAAAATCAGTGAAATTACTCGGGATTCTATTACTCTTACCTGGAGTGCCCCTGAAGATGGTGGAAGCCCTATCATCAACTACATTGTGGAGAAGTGCCCCACTACAGCTGACAGATGGATCCGTGCTGGCCAGACCACTGAAGCTCGTTACACTATGATCAATGTGTTTGGCAAGACAAAATATCAGTTCCGTGTCATTGCAGAGAACCAATTTGGTGTAAGTGGGCCATCAGAAGCAACTGAGCCAGTTACAACAATTGAGGATAAATCAGTCATCAGAAACTATGATGAAGAGGTTGATGAAGCTAGAGAGATCATCAAAGGGGAGGCACCACTCGAAAAAATCAAGACTTTGATGACCAAATACACAATTTCTGAAGAGCTGGCTCGGGGACAATTTGGTATTGTTCATCGCTGTGTTGAAACCAGCACCAAGAAGACATTCATGGCTAAGTTTATCAAAATCAAGGGTACTGACCAGGAGCTGGTTGCTAGAGAAATGGAAACACTGAATCTGGCCAGACACAAGAACATAATCTACTTCCATGAGGCATTTGAAAGTTTTGAGGAAATGGTCTTGATCTACGAGTTCATCTCAGGTGTGGACATATTTGAACGACTTGGCACACCCAACTTTGAGCTTTCAGAGCAGGAGATTGTTAGGTACATGAGACAGGTGTGTCAAGCACTCAAGTTCTTGCACAGCCACAACTATGGCCACTTTGATATCAGGCCTGAGAACATTGTCTACACCACAAGAAAGAGCACAAACATCAAGATTATTGAGATGGGCCAGGCTAGACTCCTGACTCCTGGAGACAATATAAGAATCCAGTTCACTTCACCAGAGTACTGTGCACCTGAGGTCCACCGCCATGATCTTGTCAGCACTGCAACTGACATGTGGTCAGTTGGTGTGCTAACATACGTGCTCCTCAGTGGCCTTAACCCATTCTCTGCAGAGTCTAACACCAAAATGATTGAGAATATCTCAAATGCAGAATACATCTTTGATAGTGAGGCTTTCAATGACACCAGCTTAGAAGCTATGGACTTTGTGGACAGACTTCTGATCAAAGAGAGGAAGTATCGTATGACTGCTGCTGAAGCTTTGGAACATCCTTGGCTTAAAATGAAGATAGAGAACATTAGCACTAAAACGATAAAGACATTGAGACACAGAAGGTATTACCAAACACTGGTGAAGAAAGAGTGGAACACAATTGTCTCAGCTGCACGTGTTGCCTTTGGTGGTGCATACAGAAACAGCAGAGGTGTTGCACTCGGCAGGGTGAAGGTTGGACAGCCTGCTCAAGGTCTGCGTGCTGGTCAGATTATGCATGGAGCTGCTGAGGAAGGTGGACATGTCAGATTTGTTTGCAACATTGAAAACTATGACAATACCACGCAAGCAACGTGGTACTTTGGCACTCGGCAACTGACTGCAAGTCACAAATATGAAATCACCTACAGTAATGGTGTTGCTAGCATCTACGTCAAGGACATTGAAACATCAGACGATGGTGTCTACAGATGCAAAGTTGTCAGTGAGGACGGTGAAGATACTGCCTATGCAGAACTGTTCGTCGAAACTGTGAGATGCTACCGTGAACACTACATTGGACGCACAGTCAAGAAACTGAAAAGGAAAATTGACAAATCAGCAATTATGCAAAGGCCACCTGAGTTCACCCTTCCTCTGTTCAACCGTGCTGCTTACATTGGTGAAGATGTGCGTTTCGGTGTAACCATAACAGTGCATCCAGAGCCACAAGTCACATGGTTGAAGGCTGGACAAAGAATCAAACCAGGAGACAATGACAGGAAATACACTTTCATCAGTGATAAGGGTCTTTATCAGTTGATGATCCACAATCTAGACCATGATGATGATGCTGAATATACTGTTATGGCCCACAACAAGTTTGGTGATGACAGTTGCACAGCCCGTCTCACAGTGACTCCTCACCCTGTTACTGAAGACACCATGAAGCCAATGTTCAAACGACTGTTGGCCAATGTGGAGGTTGTTGAGGGACATAGTGTCCGTTTTGACCTGAGGGTGTCAGGAATACCTGCACCCACTCTGAAGTGGGAGAAGGATGGTAAGCCATTGCAATTTGGACCACAGATTGCAGTTGTTCAAGAGGACGTAGACTATCATGTTCTGCATGTCAGGGAAACTCTTGTTGAGGACTCAGGGGTATACAAAGTTACTGCAACAAATTCCACTGGATCAGTGAGTTGCCAAGCCACCCTTAAAGTGGAGCGCATTACATACACAAGGAGAGAATATAAGAATGAAGAGGAAAGACAGAGATATGTTCAGAAACAAATTGACAAAACTCTGAAAATGGCTCAACGATTCTCCACCGCTGAATTCACCACACTCAATGATGCTGCGCAAGAGGCGTTAAAACATGCTGCGGACATATACAAACCAGCAGTCAGCACCAAACATGTCGAAGGTGAATTTGATATCTCACAGGAAACCCAGGTCAAAAAGACAAGGGTAGAGGAAACAATAATTCGCATGCCTTATCAAATTCCTGAGCCACGTGTCCATGATGCAACTGCTCTGGACGAGGACATGGGAATTAAACACTTTGTCCCATTGTCTGATATGAAGTGGTACAGGAAACTCAGAGATCAGTTCGAAATGCCCGAGAGGATGGAGAAAATTGTACAGAAGAGACAAAAACGCATTCGTCTCTCCAGGTGGGAGCAATTCTATGTCATGCCTCTTCCTAGAATTACTGACCAGTACAGGCCAAGATGGCGTATTCCAAAGCTCACTCAAGATGATTTGGAAACTGTTAGACCAGCAAGGCGTTCACCTTCCCCTGAATCTGAGGCATCCTTCAGACAGAGAAGACGGTCTCTTGGTGATCTCTCAGATGAGGAACTTCTCATGCCCGTTGACGATTATCTAACAATAAAGAGATCTGAGGAGGAAAGGATCGGACTGGAAGAAGAGCTAGAACTTGGCTTCTCTGCTTCCCCACCAAGTGGCAGCCCTGTCCATTTCGAATTGTCTTCTTTGCGCCATCGATCACCGAGGCATGTGGTTCATGAGGAGAGGAGACATGTTGCAAGAAAAGAGAAAGAAATGAAAGTTTCGTCAGTAGCTGAGGGGGTCAAAACAGAGCAAGTTCGCACCTCCTCCTATTTCTCGAGGAGGAGAAGATCATTGTCTCCCACATACATTGAGCTGATGCGCCCTGTTTCGGAGTTGATCAGACCACCACGTGCACGTCCTACTGTGGAGGCAGAGGGAGATGTCCTGGAGAGGAGATCACCCACCCCTGAGAGGACGCGCCCACGGTCCCCCAGCCCCCCTGCGTCCGCTGAGAGATCCTCCAGGTCATCATCCAGATTTGAGAGGTCAGCAAGATTTGACATCATGTCTAGATATGAGGCCAGAAAAGCTGCACTGAAATCTGAGAGGACGTACCAAGTTGTAACGCAAACACCCTTCAGCCTTGACCACGTCCCTCGCATAACTGTAAGGATGCGTTCCCACCGTGTCCCAAGTGGTCAGGATACAAAATTCACACTGAATGTCCAAGCAAAGCCAGAGGCTGATGTCCAATGGTTCCATAATGGACAACAGATTCAAGAAAGCAGCAAGTTCCATTTCATCAACATGTGTGGAGTACTGTCTCTACAAGTCCTTGACTGTCATGCAGAGGACAGTGGCACTTACCGTGTTGTCTGCTCAAACTCAAAGGGAGAAGCTTCAGACTATGGTACCCTTGATGTGTCTGGGGGTGAATTCTCCACATATTCATCACGTCGCAAAGATGAGGAAGCTCCAACACCATTTGTGCCTGATATCACAAAGACAGATCATTACCATACAGCATCCTTTAAGGCAGCTTCCTCATCAAAGACACACATGGAAGTCCATGAAAGTAAATCAAAGTTGACTGAAACACGTGAGGTTGTTTCACATGACAGATCTACATCTGAGAGACATGCCTCATCTGAAAGATATGCATCATCTATTAAATATGCATCAACTGAGTACTTATCATCTGCATCATATTCTTCGTCTGCAACATCTGACAAGTTTGCATCATCAGAAACAAAAATGAAGGCTTTGAAGTCCACAGCTGCTGAGGAAGTGACTGTTCGTAAAGTGAAAGCTACTCTAGCAGCCAGAATCCTCACTAAACCACAGTCTCTAACAGTAAATGAGGGAGAGTCTGCTCGATTTACTTGTGACATTGATGGCGAACCAGCACCAACTGTTACATGGATTCATGAGGGACAAACTATTGTATCCTCTCATCGTCACCAGGTGACAACAACGCAATACAAGTCTACTTTTGAAATTGCCTCAGTTCAGTCTTCTGATGAGGGCAGCTACACACTGGTGGTTGAGAATTCTGAGGGCAAACAGGAGGCTCGATTTAGCCTAACCATTTTCAGGCCAGCTCCCAAAGAGGTCACTGTTAAAGCTCCTGAGCCTAAAGTCATGTCACCAGAGCCCCAGGTTAAATCTCCAGAGCCTAAAGTCAAGTCACCAGAGCCCCAGGTTAAATCTCCAGAGCCTAAAGTCAAGTCACCAGAGCCCCAGGTTAAATCTCCAGAGCCTAAAGTCAAGTCACCAGAGCCCCAGGTTAAATCTCCTGAGCCTAAAGTCAAGTCACCAGTGCCCCAGGTTAAATCTCCTGAGCCTAAAGTCAAGTCACCAGTGCCCCAGGTTAAATCTCCTGAGCCTAAAGTCAAGTCACCAGTGCCCCAGGTTAAATCTCCTGAGCCAGAGGGAATCAAATCTCCAAGGAGTCTCAAGTCTCCAGAGCCAATCACCTCACCTCTGAGGGTGAAATCCCCTCCCCCGATCACCTCACCTCTGAGAGTGAAATCCCCTTTTACAGTCAAGTCTCCAGAGCCAATTATGTCACCTCAGAGGGTGAAATCCCCTCCCCCGATCACCTCACCTCTGAGGGTGAAATCCCCTCCCCCAATGAAGTCGCCTGAGCCAATCACCTCACCCAGGAGAGTGAAATCTCCACCCACTGTCAAGTCCCCAACTCCTTCAAAAGTGGAGAAGCCCCCAAAGATTGTTCACCAACTTGTAGCTGAGGCATTTGAGGACAAGGTGAAAATGTCCTGTGTTGCTGAAAGCAGTGTGAGAGAAGTTGTGTGGTACATGAATGGGAAGAAACTGACACAGAGCAGCCACTACCAGTTCCATACCTCAGTTGACGGGACTTGCTGTATCATTATCAGTGACCTCTCTGACAGTGACCAAGGTGAATACTCCTGCGAAGTCATTGCAGAGGGAGGAGTTTCCAGAACATCATTCTCTTTCGTTGGCCAAGTGTTTAAATCTATCCGCACAAAAGTGACAGCTTATGTGGAACAGCAAATGGCCATTAGGCAAGGTAAGTCTCACTTTCAAACTAATTGAAAAAGTAATTTAACTAAATACTCTTCATTAAACTAAATATATCATTGTTATGATGGTTCTAATGGCTCTTTTCTTTTCATTGTATTTCAGGATCTGTACAAATGACAAGTCAAAGTGCTGCTCTCAGCAGCATGCATGAAAGCTTCTCATCCCAAGCAGTCCACATGTCTTCTTCTATGCAAGAGACCTCTTTCAGCAGCTCCAGCATGGCTGAAATGAAATGTGAAACAATGTCTTTATCTAGCATGTCTAGCACCTCTATGACATCGGAATCGTATGCCGTGAGTTCCAGCAGTATGACAGAAATGGCAAGTCACTCCCATCTTGAGGGATTCTCCATGAGAGCCATTGGGCATAGTATGCAAGGTGAGATGGTATTTCTTTAGATTTTCTGTTGTCAATTGCAAATACTATTGCATTTCAGTTGTCTAAGTATTTCATTTAATTGTATCCGAAGGTGCACCACCAAGAATTGAGGCTCTCCCAGAGGATATCAGTATTGAGACAGGAAAGGTCCTGACTGTAGCCTGTGCCTTCTCTGGAGATCCTGCACCTACCATCGAGTGGTCCCGCTCAGGGAGAACGCTGCCCTGTGAGCATGATAGCGGCAGGTTCCACATCGAGACCACCGAGGACCTCACCACACTCATCATCACCAGTGTGAAACATGAGGATGCTGGAGCATATACCCTAAAACTATACAATGAGCTTGGATCTGACACTGCAACAGTTAACATTAGCATTCGATCATAAAAAAACAGTCAACATAATTTCTATCCTCCCCTTTCCTCCTTCCATGCCTTTTTATTTATTAATTGAACAAAATAATCTTACTTGATAAAGACCTGGATTTCTGTTCTTGTAAATATGAACTATTTTTATACCAAACTTGACATTAATTTATGCCAAACTAGACTAAAGTCTAACGTTGTTATAAAATGTGCCATATTGGATAATTATGACTTAGGATTTTTGATCCATTTTTCTGTGACATGTACATAATGTATATAGCCGAATTTAACGGTTATGGAAAATGTATGCATTGTTATTTATGACAATATTAACTGAAACAAATGAAACTGAATGTTTAAAAGGAGAAAGTTTCGCATGAAACGAATACCCTGTTAAACCTGAAACTAAACTCTGTGCCTCAACAATAAGTTGAAGTCTTAAGATTGCCTCAACAGGTAGAGAGGCTCCCTGTTGAAGTTCACTAAATCAGAGAGACAATGTCATACACTGTACATTGTTATGTGCAGTGATATTACCGTACTCCTATGACTTGTAACATGACCATAAGACCTTGAGTGCTGTTTGCATATTACCCTCATGTAAGCAGCACAACTAGGTCTTGTGCTCTGACTGACTATGTCATACCACCATTTTAATGACATGCTCAAAGTGCGAGCGGCCTGCACTCAATGAGCTGAAATGTTTTGTGCTCTTTTTCTGGCAAATGACTGCTTGAATGGACTTTTAGAAGTAACATCACCTGGCCATTCACATTGAAAGTCCATCCTGTATTTGTTTGCAGAAGCAGAGCCATCTCTTGGAGGATTGCTGTGTGTTTGTGTGTTAGCTTTAGAAGTTCACCTTGTCAGTCGTTGGGGCAAACTTTAAAGAAGTGTACCACAGTCAAACCACCTGCTGTGTTAAGTAATGAGAAATGGATTAGCAGTTTGCCCTGCACTTTGGTTTGATTGTAATTAGAATTATAGCATTATCTATTTATGCAACCTCCTTGAGTTTTATTCATGATTGATTTAATAAAGCATGATATCAGCACTAAATGTGTCTTTCTGTGTCTTTAATGATTTGTTTGTATACTTTCTTTACACATGAGGGGCTCAACAATAAGAGTGAGCAATGAATAAGTCTTAAAGTATTTTCATTCGATCACGGTAGGCAGTATACACATCCCACATTTACAAATAGACTACATATGCATGGTGATGAAATGTGAGACCATTGCTATAGTTTGATCATCGCCATGGCATTTTCAAGCACTCTCAGGCATTGTTCTTTTTTCTTTGATGACTTGTTTGATCGATTGATAGAGTAAAACTTCAGTTGTGAATGAATCGCAAGCGTCAATGCTTTTCTATGACACTACTGATGACGTATCAGGGTCTTGAAGGGTTGTCCCATTTCATAGGGAAATATTTCAACCACTATGGCTTGTGGCTCTGTTCCGAGGCCTTGGCTCAAAAGCGAGTGGCACTCAAAAAACAAGCCGTAGGGGTAGGAAAGGGAATCGGGATTGGGCCTAAAAATGTTAAATAAATGAAATTGGCTAAAAATTACAATTTCAGCACTTTCTATCTTTATTAGAGTGTTCTGTATACGACTCAACAACGTTCATTGTAAGAATGCATTTGACCCTTTGTCAAGACCCGCCCATAGAACCGCCCTCCTAGGTTACTGTTGCTAGGTGGGACAAACACTAGTCTCGTGGGGGTTCACTTCCATTGGAAATAATAGAAAATACCGGGAGATTGATCTTGCTTACTTGAGATTTAACTTAACACTTAACACTAATCTTGCTCATAACTCTGATCATTCGGTCAAAGACGTGGTGTCAGTGATAAGCAAACGTGGCTACAAATCAAATAAACCCCTGGTTAGCATTATTATTTGTTCATTATTTGGACAATAACCTCACAAAAGTCAATGATAATTACCTTTATTGTCATCATTGAATCTTATGAATTCAAGATAAATAACACAAAAAATGCCATAAAAGATCAAAAATACATAATGATGTTATTAATATAATATAACAATATCAACTCAATGCCTAAAAAATTACAAATACAAATAAAAAACTATATTCATTAACATGTCCTGGGTAACAGATATTTGTTATCCAGAGAGGACATATTGTTATCCAGGAAGGACAAAATCCTTTTAATTAGTTTTTGCCTACTGTGGAAAACTATAACTTAGCCTTCAACACATCAATGTCACATTTCACATGAAAGAGGCAGTTTTTAAATATAAAAACAACATAAATTTTTTATTAGCGTTATCCAGAAGGACACATCATTTTGCTACATAATGCACCAGTGACCGAAAAGGTCAAAATATCAAAATTTTAAGAGAGACTTAATGACCTTTCAATGTGTTTAGGGGGTCCTTCAGAATCTTCCTGATGATGCAATAGCCTGTCACATGACTATCCAAATGTATTATGAGTAATACATATGTAAATATGTCTGTTACTCTGGAAGGACATTAGGGAAATCCAAATATGGTGACAAAAGTATTTCTAGCATAAAAATGTAAATAAGCTATAAGTAAGTATTGTTACTATATTTGTAGGTATCATTGCAAACATCAACACAATTATGCCCAGGTAGATAATTAATGCTTTTATATTTTTTAAATATATTTTTGGCATACTATAATAACGAGACAGAAAATGAGAACCATTGCAAACACTGCACTGCGATTTGTAGGGCAAGGAAGTGTCCTGGGCCAGGGGTGGAGCTGAACCTGGACACGTATGTTGTCACCCCCACTGACCCCGTGGCGTGAACCTGTAACATGTGATCTGTGATGTTGAGCATGGGATAAGCATGTTAGGAAACATGAAGGGACAGACACGTGTGTCAACAGAAACGCCAGTCATGAGCTGACTAGTTCCTTAAAAACACATCGTGGGCAATTTGTCTCTCCCAGCTGTGTGTGTGTGTGTGTGTGTGTGTGTGTGTGTGTGTGTGTGTGTGTGTGTGTGAAAAACAAAGGTTAATATGACTCAATATGTGTTTACAACACAGTCCTTTCTTCAGTCCTGTTTCGGTTTCAATGTGAATGCTGTGACCACCAGCACCATGGGTTATGGCCACCTCTGAGGTGTCTTGTGACTGAGTCAGGACGGCACTGTGGCCTACTTGAACGTGACCCAGTGATTCCCGCAGAAATGAAATATACTTTGGGGGAACGACCCCCCCGTGAAGAATGTTGAGATTTTTTTTCTCAATTCCTGCATTCTAGTGAATTTTCATAGTAACACTGCACTTCCCTTCTCTTCCCTGAGCCCCACCCCCTCTGCCCGCTCACACCTCTCTGTCTCAGAGAGAGAGGTGAACCGCCTGTTCAAGAGACAGAACCCCCGGAAGGCGGCCGGTCCGGATGCTGTCTTACCCTCCATGTTGAAGTTCTGCGCTGACCAGCTGTCCCCTGTGTTCAGCAACATCTTCAACTCCTCCCTGGAGTGCTGTCAGGTACCAGCCTGCTTCAAGACCTCCACCATCATCCCTGTCCCCAAAAAGTCGAGGATCACAGGCCTGAATGACTACAGACCCGTTGCCCTGACCTCTGTAGTCATGAAGGTCTTTGAACGCCTCGTCCTTGCCCACCTGAAGTCCATCACAGACCCTCTCCTAGACCCCCTGCAGTTCGCGTATAGAGCCAACAGGTCCGTGGAGGACGCGGTCAACATGGCTCTACACCATGTCCTGGAACATCTGGACACGGCCGGGACCTACGCCAGAATCCTGTTCGTTGACTTCAGTTCAGCGTTCAACACTATCTTGCCACCCATACTGGAGTGTGGGCTCTCTGCACTGCAGGTGCCTGACTACACCTGCAGGTGGATCACGAACTTTCTGTCCAACAGGACCCAGCGGGTGAAGCTCGGGAAGTCCATCTCTGAGCTGAGGACCATCAGCACCGGTTCCCCGCAGGGCTGCGTCCTGTCTCCCCTCCTGTTTTCCCTCTACACCAACTGCTGTACCTCCAGCCACCAGTCGGTCAAGCTCCTCAAGTTCGCGGACGATACCACCCTGGTAGGGCTCATCTCCAGGGGAGATGAATCTGCTTACAGGAGCGAGATTGACTTGGTGGTCTCCTGGTGCACCCGGAACAACCTAGAGCTGAATGCTCTTAAGACAGTGGAGCTGATAGTGGACTTCAGGAGGAACCCACCCCCTCCCTCTCCAATCATACTGGGAGGCACTCCAGTCACCACAGTGGAGTCATGCCGCTTCCTTGGGGTGACAGTCTCTCGGGACTTGAAGTGGGGGCCCAACATCGACGCCCTCACAAAAAAGGCCCAGAAGAGACTGTTTTTCCTGAGGCAGCTCAGAAAATTCCACCTACCAAAGACCACGCTGGTGAACTTCTACACGGCCATCATTGAGTCCATCGTCACCTCCGCCATCATCATCTGGTTCCCCGCTGCAGCGGCCAAGGACAAGGCCAAGCTGCAGCGGGTGATACGCTCGGCGGAGAGGGTGATTGGCTGCTCTTTGCCCCCCCTTGAGGCCCTGTTTAAAAGTAGGGCTTTGGGGAGGGCCAGGAAGATCATGGCTGACCCCGCACACCCAGGACACGGTCTCTTCGCCCCGCTCCCCTCAGGCAGGAGGGTGCGGTCCCTAAAAACTGTGAAGGCCCGACATGCACACAGCTTTTTCCCCACAGCCATCCGGCTCCTAAATGCCGCTGCCCCCCCCCCCCCCCCCCCTGACCTGACCCCTATCTATCTACCCTCCCTCCACCCCCACCCAGAGAGCTTTGGACTGTCTGGATATGAACACTTGATCTCTGCACTTTATATTTATATTAATGTTGACTCTTGCACTATGATGTTGGTTTGCACTGTCTTGTCCTGTCTTGCACCTGTCCTGCTGTAAACCGTGCTCCACTGTTTACATGTCATGGCAATAAAGTCTTCTGATTCTGATTCTGATTCAGACAACCTACAACTGGTGATGGTGTCTAGGTCTTTAAGTGTTAAACAGCTGAGAGCAGTCACTGATGTTTTTTGTGGTCTTCTTTCACACACACATCTTACCAAGTGTGTATGAACATCCTCACAAACCAACAAAGAACATGATCTATATCAAATCAAAGCGTTTTTTATGCTAACTAGCTTCATGGCTATTTTGTAAGTTGCACCCACCTTTATTTCTCTCCAAAAATATGAAAAATCTCCAAATCTCAAAAATCTCCTCTAAAATCTCCTCTAAAATCTCCTCAGAAATCTCTCTAATTTAGGAGCGGGGCTAGTCCTGGTGGGCTACCCAGGCTGAGTGACAAGGTGGCATCCAGGAAACTGAAATGTGCAGGTCACTGCCTGCCATCGACACCAGGAACTTCCAGCTGGCAAGTTAGTACTCTGGGAGCCAACACATGGGCACCCGAGGGGCATCTTTTTACTCACTGAGCACACATTTTACTTTGGGGGGAGCCATTATACTTTGGGGGCCCCCCAAAGTATTAACATGCTGTGGGAATCACTGACGTCATCTTTGACTTTCACGTAAGCACATTTTTCTAAACGGACGTAAGCATTATTTATAAAACGGGCTGAGATGGTTTAAAGTTGCGTACGTGCTTCCTTCTATAAATACCAACGCAGGTAAAATGAACGCAGGTGAAAGAGGTTTGTATTAACGCCGTGTGATAGAGGCTCAATTATAGCGGCTGAATTAAGACAAGTGCTATATAGGGTAGGCGTTCGTCTGGAAGCGGGAGAGGGCAGCGAAGGGTGGCTTCTCGGTAAGTTGCATTTGTAACGTTTGATCATGACAACTAACCAGGCAAATGCTTATATTCAGTAGGCTACTCAAGTTGTAAAAGAAAATCAGGGGAGGTGGTGGATTGTATCATATGAGGACAATTTTTGCATCCCCTCAGCGTCAGTGACTTCAGTGTCAGTAACTTGGTAAAAATGTCATTGCATGTGTGCGTGCCCCCTCGCACCTTGAAATAGCAGTAATACGACGTTCATTGATAAAATGACATAAAGTATGGAAAGAGGGGGGTGATTTTGACTGTTTTTATTTCTGGGGGGATGCCATCCCCCCTCAACTCGAGTGCTGCTTATACTGTAATAATATAATGGTCTTATTCTTATCAGGTGGTCTTATTCTTATCAGGTGGTCTTATTCTTATATGGCTGCTCACTCCCTTTGCGAACTCCCAGACACCGGAGAAAATCCAGTATAATTTAGCGCGTGGCCGGGCAAGGTCCGTTGTGGAACGCACTAGGCATGTTGAAGGGGAGATAGACAGCTCCGGAGGGATATAAAGGAAGACTGAAATACAATCATAAACATCAGTTCCTTTTACATCTAGAATTAAACTCATTTTCTCGGCTGATAACAACATTGTTGTTTTATTACGAGCCACTTGCATGAATTACACTAGACAGTGCGGCTCACATTCCTGTAATAACTCCGCATAACCAGTAGGTAATGTGCGTACGCAAGGTCAATACTCGACGTAGAGCTACGATCGTTTCCACGGTCAAATTGACTCACATTGAAATTGTATAAATCACTACGTTGACGTGGTTTTCTACGTACGACACGGGTAAGATCAACATTTTATCTGAGTACTTTCTATAAATGAGGCCCCTGGTCAGTGGTCACTTTAGGGTCGAGGGTGAGTTTCCCAAACGCTTTGTACTACAGTAGTACTTTAGGAGCCCTAGGAGCTCTCCACGACCAGCAATGTTTTCATTTTAACCTGTAAATAGTAGAATCGGTACTCCATACGGCTGGGTTGTGGGGAGGAATGGAGTACTGCTTTAGCTATGGAGGGAAACTGACTCCGGGTCTGTAGGCATGCCCAGGAGTTGGGCACCTCAGTGTCTGTCTCACTCAGGTAGGTCGTCTTCACCTCAGGTAGGTCGTCTTCACCTCAGGTAGGTCATCTTCTCCTCAGGTAGGTCATCTTCATCTCAGGCAGCCAGAAACACTGTGTGTAGATTACATCAGACGTCATACGTCACAGTGCTTTATCAAGACCTTGACACAAGCCTCTTGTCTTTACATGACAGTTTCAGACAGTAGGGAAGTGCTGAGGTCACATGATGGTGTTTATTAAAGCTTCACACAGCTGGGCAAACAGGGAAGTGTGTGTGTGTGTGTGTGTGTGTGTTAGTGTGTGTGGTGGAAGGCACTTATGATGCAATTCCTCTGTCCTTCTGTCAGACAGCCTCTCCTCATTACCAAAGCAAGACACCACAATGACAGGTGAGCTTATTCATACTGTATAACAAGCCTTATAGCAACATTATTATTATTATTATTATGATTATGATCATGATTATTATTATTATGTATAATGACTATGATATAGCATATAGTTGTCATAAAGTGTAAACAATAATGTCAGGTTGGTGATTTCAGGGTCAGTTTCCTGAACGCTTCATACTTCATTCCTCCTGGCAATCCTGCCTCAACGCTATAAGAAAGAAACAGTTGTAAAATCTATGTCTGTCGATCAATCTTCTGTGCATGAGCTGACGAAATGTGTTAAATGAAGAACTTTACTAGTCTAGGGGAGGAGTGGGCCTGAATTTCTTTTCATCACAAATGATTATATGTTAGTTTTTCCTCAATTGCTTCTCATAGCAATAATATACTGTACATGAGCACAAATTACATTGGTCATCAAACCTTCAAACTTGTGGTGTGGCAGACAGGAGAGAATAGATTACATACATATTTTTGTTGCCACTTTTTGTGTTCTACAGTAATGCGGTTTTTGTCAGATACCTGCAGGATTCAGAATATTTTTGATAAATTGTATTTATATTCATAGTAAGCAATCATATTTTTGGTAACAAGCACAGTACTACCATAACTATAGTGCAACGTTTTTCTGCAGTGCTTTCATTTGCTTTCAAATGAAAGTTGTTCAACTGGGAATATTGATGGTTACTATTTAGTGTGTCATTATGAAATTAATGGTGAAGTAAACTTTTATTTTCTGTTTTGATGAATTTGATTTGCTTTTGGGACAGATTTCTAAGTTTTGAGAGTTATAGTGCATTTCACTAAATAAATGTGTTATTTTGGCAAATGTAACTGTCTCTAGGGGAATGTGTTTTGAAAAGTTAAATACTGTTTCAAGAAATATGCTCAAGCAATCAAGAAAAAACATATCCAGTACTAATTCCTATGATACAGCATATATATAGTAGTATATAGTAGTCATAACTGTTCATATAACTATGACAACTATCATTTACATTTTGAATACAACTTTGGCTACTGGGGCCTCATTTCTAGAAAGTACTTAGATCAAATTTTGATCTTACCCGTGTCGTACGTAGAAAACCACGTCAACGTAGTGATTTATACAATTCCAACGTGAGTCGATTTGACCGTGGAAGCGATCGTAGCTCTACGTCGGGTATTGACCTTGCGTACGCACATTACCTACTGGTAATTACCTTCTCTGCCCTCTCCCGCTTCCAGACTACCCTATATTATAGCCCTTGGCTTAATTCAGCCGCTATAATTGAGCCGCTATCACAGGGCGTTAATACAAACCTCATTCACCTGCGTTCATTTTACCTGCGTTGGTATTTATAGCTTGCACTGGGCCTGGTCTTCAAGATACGCTACACCACAAAGACACCCAAGTACCTGTCAACATACTTCCAAAAAGTGAACAACGTCCACACATACAACACCAGAGGAAGCTCCACGAACCACGTTCAACCGCGTTGCACCACAAACAAGGGTTTAAACTCGTTTGCAAACTATGCAGTAAAGATGTGGAACGCCCTTCCTATAATCTTAAAGGAGTGCAAAACACTGCCCACCTTCAAAACCACTCTCAAAAAACATTTACAGGAGGCTGCAATCCGTAACTGGACCCTCTAAAACAAAAATCAGATTAAAAGACCCGAACTACCCACTGTACATACTTTGTGTTTTGTCCCCCGCCCCCACCTGTGGTGTATGTCCCCACCTGTCCTACCCGCTGTACATACCTTATGTTTTGTTGTATTGTTCTTCCCATGATGGATGTACGTTTATCTTGTAGATAGTAATAGTTATTTGTCTGTATTATCTTGTAGATAGTACTAGTTCTTTTCTTATGTCTGTCTTACATGTAACGATGAATTGAAAATCAAGGACCCCAATTGAAATAAGCCAGTGGCTTTCTTGGGTTTTTATCCTTTTAGTTTGACCTTGTATGTAATATGTACTTTCATGTACCTACTTCTGCAAACCTTCTAATAAAGTTTTCAATCAATCAATCAATAGAAGGAAGCACGTACGCAATTTAAACCATCGCAGCCCGTTTTATAAATAATGCTTACGTCCGTTTAGAAAAATGTGCTTACTTGAAAGTCAAAGATGACGTTCAAGTACTTTTTTATAAATGAGGCCCCTGGTCAGACTGGATTAATATGTAATAGATGTGATGTTCTACCATGATATTGGATGACTGATAACATCAGTTCTACAGGTCACACACCGATTGAAGTGTGTGACGTGTGAAGGATGTTGCAGATTTCCTGCTGTGAGATCTAGAGGAAACTAGAATGTTGCTTCAACTAACCTCAGACCGTCTTCATCTCACACACTCACACTGAACCGCATCAACATACTGTAAGTCATGGCAGTTCAGCCGAAAGTGTGAAGTAATGGATGGTTGAACAATTTGAACCATTCCCACGTTTGGAAAGAGGACTACATTATGTTAGGATGTACTGTACTTCCTTCCTTTGTAAAGCATTTTTTGTTAGTCTATATGTAGTGGAGTTGGTTTGGAACCACACTCTCCTGATGAGGTAGCCCTGTCTGAGACATGTAACTCAAGTGTTGCCTTTGGACCTTGAGGATATCCTTTGGCCGAATGGTAGACACTTGTGTCTTCCACCTGAAACCTGAATTCAAACTCCATGGGCCTCATTTATAGAAAGTACTCAGATCAAATGTTGATCTTACCTGTGTCGTACATAGAAAACCCTGTCCACATAGTGATTTCAGCGTCTTTGAGCCTCGGAAAAGCGCTATATAAATGTAATGAATTATTATTATTATTATTATTTATACAATTTCAACTTGAGTCAATTTGACCGTGGAAACGATCGTAGCTCTACGTCGGGTATTGACCTTGCGTACGCACATTACCTACTGGTTATGCAGAGTTATTACAGGCATGTGAGCCGCAATGCCTATACTGTAATTCATGCGAAGTGAACGTGACTCGTAATAAAATTAACAATGTTGTTATCAGCCGAGAAAATGAGTTTAATTCAAGATTTAAAGGGAACTGATGTTTATGATTGTATTTCAGTCTTCCTTTATATTCCTCCGGAGCTGTCAAGGCAACGCCATCTCCCCTTCAACATGCCTAATGCGCTAAATTATACTGGATTTTTCTCCGGTGTCTCCGGTGTCTGGGAGTGAGCAGCCATATTTTCAATGTCACCTGATAAGAATAAGACCATTATATTATTACAGTATAAGCATTTGCTGGTTAGTTGTCATCAGCACTCAAGTTGAGGGGGGATGGCATCCCCCCTGAAATAAAAACGGTCAAAATCATCCCCCTTCTAAAACTGCCATTCCCCTTTCCATCCCTTATGTCATTTTATCAATGAACGTGGTATTACTGCCATTTCAACATTTAGTTGTGCGCATATTGAGTAAAATACTGTGGGCGAGGGGCATTTTTTACCAAGTCACTGACACTGAAGTCACTGACGCTGTGGGGATGCAAAAATTGTCCTCATATTATAAAATCCACCATCCCCCCTGATTTTCTTTTACAACTTGAGTACTGGTTGTCATGATCAAACGTTACAAATGCAACTTACCGAGAAGCCACCCTTCTCTGCCCTCTCCCGCTCACTTGGCTTAATTCAGCCGCTATAATCGAGCCGCTATCACAGGGCGTAAATACAAAGCTCATTCTCAAGTATATTTGGTATTTATAGACTTAAGTACGTACGCAATTTCAAACAAGCGCAGCCCGTTTTATAAATAATGCTTACATCCGTTTAGAAAAATGTGCTTACGTGCAAGTCAAAGATGACGTTCAAGTACTTTTTTATAAATGAGGCCCCATGCCTGTCACACATAAACTTAAATATTTGTTTTTGGATAGTGTTGACATGTTAGTTGTACAGTATGAATTCTAACTAGTATGATCTTCTTCTCAGACCCAAACACCTCTTCCTTCATGCTGGACAGCTTTTCGGATTACTACGACGCGCTGAACTACACTGACCCCTTCAATGACACCGACTTCATCATCGACAAGAGCACACTCACCTGCGAGGTCGTGCCTCTCTCCCTCCCCGTCACGGTCGTTGTGTGTGTCTTCTACATCCTGGTCTTCCTATTGGCTGTCCCTGGGAACCTGGTGGTGGGCCTTGTGATTGGCTCCAGCCGCCAGGCCCTGTCTCCCTCCGACCTATACCTGCTGCACCTGGCCCTGGCTGACATCCTATTGGCCGTGACCCTGCCGTTCTGGGCCACCTCGGTGATGGAGGGCTGGGTGTTCGGAGACGTGACGTGTAAGATTGTCAGCTTGCTACAGGAAGTGAGTTTCTACAGCAGCATCCTGTTCCTGGCATGCATCAGCGTGGACCGCTACCTGGTGATCGTCAGGGCGAAGGCTCGCCGTGCCAACTGCCGTCTGGTCAGCTGGGGGGCCTGCACTGCCGTCTGGGTCCTGGGGGGGTTCCTGTCCCTCCCCGCCCTCTACAACTCTGCCTTCCTGCCCCCTGGTGGCCAGGGCGAGAAGAGCAGTGCGGTGTGTGCGGAGCGTTACGACCCCGGCACGGCTGAAGAGTGGCGTCTGGCCACCAGGGGGCTCCGCCACACGCTGGGCTTCCTGCTGCCCCTGGCGGTGATGCTGGTGTGCTACGGGATCACGGTGGCCCGCCTGCTGCGGACCCGGGGGGGCTTCCAGCGGCAGCGGGCCATGCGGGTGATCGTGGCGGTGGTGGTGGCGTTCCTCCTCTGCTGGACGCCCTACCACCTGACGGTGATGGCGGACACCCTGCTGCGGGCCAGGCTGCTGGAGCACAGCTGTGGGGCGCGGGCAGCGGTGGACACGGCCATGTTGGCCACCCAGAGCCTGGGGCTGCTGCACAGCTGTGTGAACCCGCTGCTCTACGCCTTCATAGGGGAGAAGTTCAGACGCAGTTTGGTCCACAGGCTCCACAGGAGCGGGGTGATGGACAGAACCATAGGTACCAGAGCTAGCAGGTCCACCTCGCTCAACTCAGAGGCCACCTCCACACTCATGTGATACACCTGTGTGGAACTGTGTGTGTGTGTGTGACAATCTATATTTGCTGTTAAAGAACTATTTTGCATCATTTGTTATTTGTATATAGCTGTTCATCTTATTGAATTGTTTTTGGCCGGAGGGTTCATGATCATAGTGAAGTCTGAAAAGTAATTTCAAAGTGAAAGAAACAAAAACAAACTTCTTTCACCCCGGTGGATGGAGCCAAAAGAGAGTGGGAAGGGGCACGCTAGCACTTTGTGTAACCACTAATGTTTATTACGACAGAATTAAAATCAAGTTTGTAACCCTGTTTGTTTGTTTGTTTTTTAGTAAAAGGCATGAGTACTGTTTCACAGCATCTTTACATTGCAGTGCATTCCTGATCCTGAAGGGGGCGTCAAATGACCACACGAGTTGAGCGCATGCAGATTCACTGCCTCAGTCAGAGATGTCCACTACAGCAGGTTAGAAAAGGGTCCCTGAAAACTCGAAGGATTTCATGGAGATATGAACTGATTCATATTAGGCTGCAATGCACATCTGTAGCAAACTACTTTACTACAAACTACTACCAAATGTCTAGAGATGGGGATCTGGTATATAGCCTGAAAACAAGAAGGAAAGCTTCTGAGACAATGCACAACATTAAGCAATCAGCCCATGTCTACAGTAATTAATAAAACATAAACAGACACATACTCATTCACACTGTTTGTTGCGCTCGAGGGAAACCCTAATGTACCCTAATGTTTCTGTCCCATGTACAGACAGTCAGTAAGAGTGGTTGATTTCTGTCCCATGTACAGACAGACAGAAAGTTCTTGGGAAGCTGAACCATGAGATCAGTTTGGATCAGGGAGTGTTTAAACTGACTGTGAGACTACCATCAGACGAGGCCACAGGAGGAAAGGTGGTACAAGCATGTATTTTTATTGAATACTATCTGTGCTCACTGATCTGTATACCTATACTGTTTCTAGATCATTGTCTGTGCTGTCTGTCATGATTCCCCCACTGAGTCTGTTTTGATCACATTATGATTCAGAGTGTTGTGTTATTGTATTGCATACTGTAGTATTACGTGTTGTTTTTATATAACCTAATTCCTCTGTAAAATAGATGTTTTACTTTCAAAGTGGCCCACATAAAGAGAACAAACATACAGAAATAGATTTGAACATTATTCAACATGCCCAAAACAACCAACTATCCAGCAACAGTTAAATAACAATCTTTTTTTTCTTTTTTTTTCAGATTTGATCCCCTTTTTCACCCAATTTGGTATCCAATTGAACCCAACCTAGCATCCAATTATCCCCTGCCTATTGCGTAGGATCCGCCGCACGACCCCGTGGCCGGCAGCCCCAGAGGAGATCGCCAGGCAGACTAGCTGACTGGCTCCTCGAGCCCAGCACCGTTATTCCGGCACCCCGGGGGCGCTGTTGCGCGACGGATCCTTGTCCGGAAATAGTCCTATACCGCCCTCTGGAGCGGCCACTCAATATGCCGCTCCCTGTGTGCCTCGGCCATATCCGGGTCTGGCGAGACCGGGATTCGATCCCAGTCCCCGGTGGGCAGCTTGCACTAGTGGCTAGTGCTTAGACCGCTACGCCACCGCGGGGCTCAAATAACAATATCTTTTAATGTTTAGCAGACATCTGCTGCGGTGTCTGCTGCCAAGTCTGGCAAAACACGTAAGTATGAAACATTATCTCATATATAACACTTGACTTATCAAGAGGCATCAGGACAAAGAATAGAATATATATAATCAGAATAATATATATTATTTTTATAAATAAATAAAACAGTGAACAAGTATTTCAACCCACAGTCAAATGTGGAGCGCATAACAGATGTGTCCATACCAAACTTGTCAGGCTTGTTCGTACCAAGAAAAAAGTGCTGGAAAAAATGTCTCATCAACAGTGATGTTGTCTCCTGGCTTATAACAACCAGTTGAGTTCTGCCCAATACATCAAATGTCTGAAATCAGGGCAGATGTGTCTCTGTGAGTGTGGGTTTGGAGTCCTTATCATCAAAACGCAGGAGTCGCATTATTTCACTGAAGCGGTTCGGTGACATGGTGTCTGGGAGGACAGGCATGCGCCCATCATTACTCCTCTAGCACTTCAAAAAAGCACCTTCACTTTCATAACTGTAAGGTTTGTTTCAATAGAGAAGTAAGCTCAGTAACTGTTTTCTCTTTGTTTTAAACAAGGATACATGTAGCAATGACACACACACACACACACACACACACACACACACACACACATACACATACACACACGGGAGCAAATTGGCTGTCCAAGTTCTTAATTATGCTTGATTTAATCTTTATTGGCCAGTCATTCCCTATCAACTCTGCAATAAGGAACAGCTCTTTAGGTCACTCATTGGCAAAATCACAGAAATGGTAAAAGAACACATATTATGCCACCCAAAAGAAAAACATAAAATGTAGAGGGTGCCTCGATCCTCTTGCCAGGATGACAGAAAGATCATCTGGTGAAGAATTGGGGCAGAGTTCATATACACTCTTGCCAAGTGAAGCTTAAAAAATAGTCTGTCTTCAAAGACGCTGGTTCCTCGCCTGCCCTCAATCACATCTCTGGTAATGGAATTCCTGCTCCTTTGAATAGTGCCAAGCCACAGCTTGCATTCATGCAAGAGAACATTCATCCTCAAAATGATGCTGACTACCCCTTCATCTTTCCAACACCCCTAAAAAGAACATTCAACACAGTATCATTGCAAAATATCTTCATACCATGTCTAGGCAATGTCCTATTTTGTCACAATTAGATCAAAAAACTAAAAAACTGTTAGCAATGACTAATGGGGCCGTATTGGTTAACTTTGCATGGTTATGGTAAAGGTTAGGGTTAGGGTTTTGTATTAACTGTGAATGGTTGGGGTTAGGAATAGCTTCAAAGTGGTTATGTTAAGTGTAAGTAATCAAGAGAAGGTATTAGCAAACACTAGCAACAAGAATAAGCTAACAAAACCACTATTTCTGGTTTCCCGCAACAACCTCCAACCTACCAAAGCATTCTTTCTTTAGTATCATCACTATAATAGTTACGTCTTATTATGTGGGCTGGATCATTCTGACTTGGGACTTTGAAGACATCACTGTAGCTACATCTGTTCATATTGACAAGGAGGCAGCTTTTCACCGTATGTTAGTGTGAGGAAATTCATCATAATCAACCAATACACCCACATCTTCTCTGTGTTCATTTAATCTGTCCACAACGTCATACGGCAGGAGACAAACGTTAAGGAGGACGACCGCAGATCAGTGTCCTCAACCCCACACCTAAACAGTCACCACTGTCTCTTTCCCCTGGTTCTAGAATCTTCTAGATCAATGAATGTCATGGATTGGCAAAGCGGCCCATATACTGTACTCATCCAGAATCACACAGGCATTAGGAGGCCAGGGAGGGAACAAGGCAGACGCCGACAGCATGCCTAATAAGGTGTGCACCCCCTGCACCCACTGCTCACCAAACAAACTCTGTCTGCTTGACCTGATCCACTGTAAAGTAACCTAAAAACAGACTTGGCAGATGTTGTACAGCTGTCTCACACAACCTCAAGACAGTAGACACAGGGAGAGGAAAAAACAACACAAAACACAAAGTCTTGCAAAATCAAAACAAACTCAAGTTTAGTGTTCCTTAAGCTTCAACTGACCTCTGGCTATCTTAATTTAAGAAATTTGCATACAGGCAACAGTTGCTAAATATGTGACAGCAGCTGGTGAAAGGGGGAATAAGTCGGCAACCAACCAAATGTGGACTTGGGGAAATAAGTATTGAACACATCAAAATTTTGTCCAGTAAATGTATTTCCAATGAGCCTGTTCAAGTGAAATTTGCACCAGACATTGGTATTAACTCAAACAATCCAGACAGAAAATCTATACATTAAAGTCCATATGTAAATAAAGTTATGTGTACTGTAATATGTGACGGCAGTATACTACTGTTTGAATGTTGATATCGACATCAGTTAGTTCTTGTTTCTTATAATATTGTACCTTATACAATGGGGCAATGCATTACAGCTGCAAGGGATTGATGCTGCATATGATCTGTCATGAAATACAGGAACGAGAAATAGAATTGTTTCTAGTGAACATTTTAAACACATGAATAACTCTCACAAAAGTTGTAAATAAGCCAGAGCGAGAAACGAAAACCAACACCCATTTTAATCTGCAGTGGTGTAGTGGATGAACAAGGGCTAAAATCACTCAGCCCCCCGTGTGGTTATCACTCAACCCTCCATGCCACAGAAAAAACAGCAGGGAGAAGACTCAGGGCCTGGTACACCCATAGGGCTTTCACACCGCGAAGGAACCGTTCCCGTTCCCGTTCTGGAACCTCCAAACCTTGGTGCTGTTTGGCGAACCAGCCCACGTTCATACCAGCGTAACTGGAACCATCAATGTTGGGTGACGAAGGGGCGGGATAAACAAAAATGTTACAACAAGATGGTAGAAATATCTTCCACTACAGTATCTGAAATAAAAACTATTTTCTATGAAGAAAAAAAAATACACTTTCTAAACATGTTCTCTTATGAGCCAGCTGCTCCATTTTTGGAATTGAAATAGCTTACAAAGTTCACGTTCACGCAGGTGTGTGTGTTTGCTGAGCATATGAGGAAGGCTCCGAACCAATTTAGTTTCGGTCTGAACGCGCCAGCAGGTTCCAGACTAGGTTCGGGAACGCAAACCAGAATGGTTCCGTGGCGGTGTGAAAGCCCTATCAGTGTTTTGGACCAGGTGCAATTGCCACCTGTTTTCCAATGAAAGATAAAACACCAACAACACAACTGAACATGACTGCTCCCTTTGTGTGAATGCTTCCAAAACTAAAACACTGTTCTAAAGAACAGATAAACAGAATACCCAAACACTCGTACTCTCCCCAAGTCTACTTAAAAATAACCTTAACCCTGGAGGGTTTTCCTAGGAGGGGGAGCCAGAGAGAGATCGCACACTCATACACGTACGTATGTACACACACACACACACACACACACACACACACACACACACACACACACACACACATTCTACTAAAACTAGACTAGGCATTGGAACTGTGTCAACAAGTCTGTTCCTTGTGTGTCTGTATGCACACAGAGAGCTTAATCCTTAACTTAATCTTACATCTTTGTGGTTGGTAACATTATGGGAGCTAATTCCTTGCTGACCTCTATAAATATTATCAACATAATCTCGCTAGTCCGCCGAACACAGTTCCGCTGAACTCCTACACTGGAGTTCAACAATGTCATCACAACGAGTCCCCCAACATTAGGGATGCGTTTAAACCCCCATGCACACCCAGGGCATGTTACCCAGGGAGTCCAGCAGGGGGGGTTAGAGGCCAGAGAGTCCTGGAAACTGCCGCTCCCCCCCTTTTTTGCAGTGAGTCCTGGAAGCTGCCGCTCCCCCAGGGGGACTCACTGCGGCCCTCGGTGGGGGCTGTTTTTGCTACTCTTCCCTGGGTGTGCTGCTCGCTGAGGCGGAGGCGTGGGCTGGAAGGCTGTGGTACTGGAGGCTGTGAGGTAAGAAACACAGAGACATACACAACATTCTAATCAACGATGCTGGACGTCTAAATCCCCCACATGAGGTATGTTGCATTAGTGGAATTGTTCACAGAGAGAGAGACATGGGAGGATGCCCCCCCCCCCCATACACACAAGCTCTGCTCTACCCATTCTATTTTCCAGTTGCCACTTTCCATTCACTTTCCTACTTGTGAGACCCCCCATTGTTTGTTTACACCAAGCGTTGATGACAGCAGAGGATTCAAACAAGACAATGTGACTCCTCTCTCTCTTTCTCTCTTTGTCTTTCCAATCAGTACTGTTTTATTGGCACGACGATGTGCATAACACATCTCAACACATCCCTCTCTCCTCCTTCTCATCGCAACTTAACATTTTAAAGGCCTTTATTGGCATGGGAAACATACATTTACATTGCCAAAGCAAGTGTGAAGACAAGAAAAAAATTTAAAAAATAAAAATAATGTAGTGTACGACTAGAATTAAGAAAGTATTAAACACAGCTGTGTATACATATATATATATAGAGAGAGAGTATAGAGTATACAGGTAAATAAAGATAACTTAAACGTGTGAAGACAAGAAAAAAATAGATAGAGTATACAGGTAAATAAATAAAGATAACTTAAAATATAAATAGACGCCACGCTTTCATTGACAGCCGGGGCGCTCAGCTGCGTTTCAGTCCAACCCAAACCAAGCAGAGATGCACTAGACACCGCCCCCAGGGTTGTGGAAGCTTGGCCCTGTCCTGTCCTGTCCCATCCCACCACTTCGCTCCACACCCCGCAGAGAGAGTTGAAAGAGGCACAGAGTGGAGTCACTCTTTCTCTCTCTCTCATTTTTTCTTTCTCTCGCAGCTACTCACAAGCAACACACAGGAAGCACACTACCTCCTCCAAACATTGCTGTGGCGTTGCGCAAGGGCCAACATAGGGCCAACCTCATTTTTATCAGGGTTGCACTAAATTCATCACAGTAGCCATAGAATAGACTAATAACAATCAATATTTAGTGACTCACTCTGTCTGCGCTGGGGCATATTGGCACGGGGTGGCCCATGGTACTGGCTCTGCCAGGGGGAGATGAAGGGGGAGGCGGGCAGTACACCCTGCGCAGAGAAAAGACCAAGAACGGGAGTGATGCCCACACATGCACATTATGTCCTTCACAGCTATTCACGTGAAATTTAGACCAGACATTGGTATTATCTCAGTAAAATTACACAGCGAAAGAAATTGTAACACTCCAATCCATAAAAAAGTTATGTGCAATAAAGGGGACTGACACAGGAAAGTATTGAACACGCTAACTGAAATGTATTTAATACTTGGAGGAGAAGCCTTTGTTTCCAATGACAGCTTCAAGATGCTTTCTGTACGAAAAAACTAATCTCTCACATTGATCACGTGGGATTTTGACGTCTGTAACCAGTGCCATTACTAAGCTGCACAACACTCTTGTTGCGAAGGTCTTGGGAGAGCTCTTTGCCTCTAACCATCATGAGATGTTTCTTGCAGGAAAGCTTGGTGACAAATTATTTGATTACTTGCATTCAGAGGTGGGAAACCCTTTTTCAAAGAGTGGAAGTTCATACCCACCAACATGCACTAAACCAGATAATTCTCATTAGTACAGGTAGGAGAACTCATTAGTGGCATGAGCTGTTTCTTACTGTGTTCAATACTTTTTATCTGTTTCATTCCACTTTATTGCACATAGCTTTGTTTTTTGATTGGAATTACACTAAAATACCTGCTAATAAACACAGTGCTATCGCCACCATCTACTCCAAGTATGGAGGTATGAAATGGACACCAATATGCAATTGATATATGAATATGATATATGAATATGTAAGGAGTGTTGCAGTGTTTCCCCTAGGTTTGCTGCCTTGGGGGGGTGACATGGACCGTGGCATGGACCCCCCCCCCCAGGGGGTAAGACCCTGCGACATACCAGCGTCATGTCCAGGGAGTGTACTAACTTGTACATTAAGCTGCCTCACGCTACGAAAACAGGAGATAGGCTCCTGCCCTATGGGCCATTAGGCTCGAGAACCATCGGTTCTTAAGGCTACTTACTTATGTGGTCTTGACTACCTGTCCACTTTCTCACCTGGTTCTTGCTCTCTCTCTCTCTGGTGTGCCGACACCATCCTGCTCTCTCCTTCTCTCCCTCTCTATCCTCCTCTCTCCCTCTTTTGCTGTCAACCAAAAGGCAAACATAACAACCAGAGTATTTATAATCTAATAAGAGGTATACATTGATCCATATCAATTCATAACATAATTATAATTGAATATTGGATTGCTGTGGGCAATGCAGTCAGATAATGTCATTTTACTCTCTCACCTGAAAAAAAATCTTATGTCCAACTATAAAAAACAGACATTTCCAATGCTTCAATCCACTGTCCATGTACTGTAAATATGCCATTATGGTATTACCATAAAGCCCAATTCTAGCAGAATAAGAAAGATAGTATATCTACTTTAAGTAAAATAATAAGAGTTAGCTCTTTAGTTGGCATGTGTGCAGCAGACTAGCTCATCTAATCACCTCTGAGCTAGCTTGCTAGTTCTTTGACACTATTTTACATACCATGGAACTATAATCAGACACTTTCTAGTCAAAATAATAACGACCAATTTGAACCAACTTGCTCTGTTAGAACACTCAGCAATTATATTTGCTAACGTTTCAACTTGCTTACTTTCCATCTGCAGACATCTCACCCGGCAAAAACTCTCTCGCGTTGCGTGCACACTCGCACACAATCTTGTGTGCGAGTGTGTCCAGCGCGAAGCGAAGTGTGGAGATAGGTTTGGCTATGCGAGACTACTGGCGGACTAACGATACCAACGAGCGCATGGGCTTGCCACTCGCCAGATTCGGGTTGGGTTTTTAAAAAAGCGGATATTTTAGCCTGCTTGTCAGATGTTCGGTGTCTACGTCCGTAATAATTCCTCTTTCTTGGGGGGGCGGGGGGTTCCGTTGGGGCGGCGGCCCGCCCCCCCAAGCCAATGGTAGGGGAAACACTGTGTTGACAGGTCAGGGTGGTGCTAGGTGAGAGAGAGCAGAGTGTGTCAGTGAGGGGACTCTACGTAGGCCACAGGTATGGACACAGACTGGGTAGTGCCAACTCGAATGCTTGTGACGACCCTTAACCATTTTTAAATCTCAACTTTAACGGGTTGACGTCAGAGTCGGGCTGTCCCAAGCATACCAGTTAGCATCTGCCATAGAAGACTGGTTGTGGCGTACAGAGGATGGATGCAGACTGGCGGCGTGGAGGTGTTGTCCTCTCCAGGGGGTCTGGGTGGCCTTGTCGTACTGTGTCCTTCTGTCCCCTCGCAGCGATGACGCCCTCTGGTGGCAATGACACCTGCCAGGATGGACATGAGCAGGCTGGGGGCAGAGAGAGGGCAATGCCATTAACGACTGTACAGAATTAATTAATAATGAATGAATACAAATTCGATTTGGGGCTACATTTCACATTGCAGACGAATCCTGAAATACCACTACTGTATTGTATCATACAGGAATTATATAATACTCCATTATATACTGTAATGTTATGATACAAAATATCCGTAGGAAAACGTTTACTTAGCCTATATTTAAATTCTGATATGAGAGCAACATGGGAGACTCAAGTGAGGGTTTGTGCTCAAGGAACTAGAGGAGCATTGCTGCCTTAAAACGACTGATCATTGAGCGATCATTGATCAAATCGGTAATCAACCAGGGGGTTATAATATATTTAATTTAAAAGCGCCTTTCTCAAACTGAAGGGTACTGTAAACAAAGAAACAGAAAACAAATAGACTAAAACAAACAAAACCGGAACAAAACACACAGATAAAATAGTATTAAAAAAAAGAAATATGAGATTTCCAGTCGCTAGGGTTGTTGTTGTAGGGTTGCTGCTGGCTGGTGGTTGACCCCTGACCCCTGGGGACACTCACCGTCTGCTGCTGCTGGAGTTGTTGCTGCTGCTGCAGTGTGAGCTGAGCGATGGTCCTCTCTTCACTCTTCAGCTCCTCTCTGAGCTCCCGCACCTCCCTCATCAGGTCCTCCATCTGCCACACACACACACACGCACACACACACACACACAGACACGTACACAAACATGTGCACGTACACAGGCACACGCACACACACACGCGCATGTGTACGCACACATACAAAAACACAAACCTAAGTTACTTTGACAGGATTTGGTCAAGCAATTTCTATGCCAACTTTGCCCCTTTCATTTCCATTGTCAATGATTGCAGTTGTTACAATAGATGATAGAGCGACACATAGAGCTACACACATAGAGCTACACATGCTAAAATGACAGAAAGTTTTAAACCTCAGCAGTGACTGGCTTCTCCTAAATAGAACAACTGCACGGCTGTGGCAGTCATCTCTCGGTGCTAACAGCTACGTTATCACTGTTTGCCAGTGGCTGTTACTAGTTATCAATATATTATCTCACGTTGAAGCTGCTAAATTGGCTTGGCATTCAGCCTGGTGATAAACCGAACTCTTTCTCTCACACACAGACACACACAGATGCACAGACACACACACGCACACACACACACACACACACACACACACGCACACACACACACACACACACACACACACACACACACACACACACACACACAGACAAAACACTGCTTCTGGCATCAACAACAACAATGTGGCGACCCCCAGGACGCTAGCCAGTAACATAGTGTAAGACCCAGTAACCAATGCAAAGTAACTACACTACACCAACTACACTTTGTTCTTAGCTCACTGTCTCTAGAGTGTAGCAAGATCGTTATTATTATGTGCTGAATGATAGCTACAAATATTACAGACTGATTCACAAAAATATTGAACTTGATGCACACTACTCTATTGCAGCTAGCAGCTGGCTTGTGAAACTTGTTGTGTACTGTCATTTGATACCGGGTAGTCCATGGAAAATACAGGCCTAACAATCCGGACCACACATTGACAGCAAACATTGTCTGAGACAATTATTGTACCGTAAAATTTGTATTAAACACATTTATGCTCAAATAATATGGAGAATGGGACCAGTTCATCTAGGAAATAGGTGAACAGTGTGCAGGATAGGCTTATCATAGATGGATGGTGAAGAGCTTGACTCAAGACAGGATTTATACTGTGAAAAACACCTCAAATGTGTTTGTTTATGTGATTGACTCTATATACGGTAATGATAAAGGCTTGCAGAGGAAATATGACTGTACTGCCCCAGGGGATGAGAGGGCACATGGGACATGGCTTCAGTTTGTGTCATGAGAGTGAGTTAACACCAGTATTTTCAGTGGAGTAATCATCACCTTGGGATATTCGACCAAGCTAGCTGGAAAGATAGACAGTTTTGCTGCCCGGTAAGATGACAGGTTATTATACTAATTAGTATGAAAATCTAACTAAAACACTTAAAGTAAATGAAAACGAAAAAGATCTCCTTATCTCTCTCCTCTTACTAAATAGAGTGCCTATAGAACGTCATCATACCCCTTCACTTTTTCCGCCTTTTGTTGTGTTATAGACTCAATTTAAATTGATTAAATGAAACAAAAATGTCATCAATCCACACACAATACCCCATAATGACAATTTCAGCAAATTTATTCAAATTGAAACACAGAAATACCTCATGTGCACAAGTCTTGAAACATAAACATGAAAGAATAAGCCTACAACAAAAACCAAGGTTAAACCACAAAAGGAGTCGAGTAATTTAGAGTTTTTGCTACTTAAGCTACAACATGAATGAATGAATGGTCTTTATTGTCATTGCTATAGTACAGGTACCAAACAACGAAATTTAGGAGGAGGAGCATATTTTTGCTCTCAGTCTGTGTTCCTGGTGGTGTGTATTACCTGTAGGGCTGTGCTGTTATCCTCACTGTCCACCACAACATCTGGGACAGCCCCTCCTTCCTCCATCTACCAACACAACAACAACAACAACAACACTGGGTCAACACTCCTCAAGCGCTTTATACAAAACATTTACTGTGCAATACTGTGACAAAAAGGGAGGAGGAGGAGGAGGAGGGGGATAACAGTAGCTGCATTTTGTCTGTTTGTTCATGATACCAACAGCTGCTGGGTTATGTCTCTTCACATACTGTTGCAGAATTTCAAATCAGAGCATTTTTCTGTGGATTTTTTTCACTAGTGATTCTACTGAATCCAGTTAAAAAGAGTGAGACCTTAAAGATATGTTACAGCATGTTGTATGTTTTCAGCCAAAAACGAGTCCTGGAAATAGACTAGACTAGAAATATTGTCAAGAAAAATTCCCACCACTATGAGCAAAAGCTTACTTTGCGCAAGTATGTTGCCATTACACTTAGGACTGTGTGTTATTAAATAAGATAATAAATCCATTCACATTATATCATGAACCATACAGTCAACACCTCAGCCAAAATGTTGAATGTCTTTGATGTGAGTAATTAGTGCCAACAATCCTGTAGCATCCCTCTGATTGAACACATGATTCATTTACACAACAATTCGAAAGGCCAGGTTCCAGAGGATGTAATAATATATGTGATGCATAACGATGCACCCTAAACCTGCAGTGTTCATTATTCTTCTGTCTCTCAGGTAAAGCCTGTATTGCTGGTGTGTGCTACTTTATAGCTGGCTGAGCAGTGCGCACACCCATACCGCCTGCCTTTTGCTTGTGGCGAGATCAATTATGATTAAACTAGCTCCTCATTGTACAGCTGCTGCCCACAGCACCAATTCACATATACAATTAAGAAAATAACAAGTAATGGTCCAACGAAATAATGGTTGTGCTCAAGGGAGCCGAAACGCCTTACTAATTAAAGCCAATACAAAAACACTACAGTGGCCTCTGGGCCACCCCCCTGCACCCCCTGGCGAAGACCAACTCCAATTGAATGTTGAAAAAATAAAAATCAAACAAGTCATCGCAGTGATTAAAACCCGCGATCTCCTGGTTACTGACCAGGCGTTTTAACCAACTGAGCTACAGAGCTTATAAAGAGCCTTTTCAAAAGTTAGACTTAGTAGTTCAATTCTCCCAGTCACTTTGCATTTTAATATCTCTCTATCTCCCTCTTTCCCTCTGTCTCTCTGTGTGTGTGTGTGTGTGTGTGTGTGTGTGTGTGTGTGTGTGTGTGTGTGTGTGTGTGTGTGTGTGTGTGTGTGTGTGTGTGTGTGTGTGTGTGTGCGTTTTTCAATTGTGGCAGTTTGTTTCTATGGCAACACACACAGCTGAGCGTTTTTTCTGTCTTGCGAGGTCTGAAACAAACGGCTCAAACTCAAAAACTATGTTGATATTTTGACTGACAGTGAGAGTCGCTGAACGTTGTGATGTAAACATTTTGAATATAGACACACAATTGTTGCCATGCGAGCAAGTTAGAAAATGTGTAAAATGTTGTAAAAAAACGATCTTCACTCTGACAGTTGAACATTCCACCATTCATCCCTATGAACAAAAGGTCCAATTGTGGGAAAACCGTATCCCGCAACCTTCCACCGGACAATAGCAATGCGAGTGGGAATGAGCCGCACGTTTTGACACCTCTCATGTCAGTGAGAAGCCGGTGCAAATTTGCATACTGCAAGCACACTAATAATTGTGACGTAATTGAACCAAAACATTGAAAATGTAACTGTTATCATTTATTTAACAAAAATGCACAATGATGCCAATTCCTACTGAGGAAAAAGTTAGGACACCCTATGCCTTTATAGCTGCCCCCTTTGGCTGAAATAACCTCAATTAGACGTTTCTTATGTCTGTCTATCAGTCTCTGACATTGACTGGGAGAACGTTTTTCCCACTCCTCCATGCAGGATTCTTTCAGCTGTGTGATGTTTGAGGGGTGTCTTGCATGCACAGCCCGTTTCAAATCACCCCACAGCATCTCAATAGGATTAAGATCCAGGCTTTGACTTAGCTATTCCAGAACTGAGTGTGTGTGTGTGTGTGTGTGTGTGTGTGTGTGTGTGTCTTACCTGTAGTAAGGTCTTAAGTTTGAGCAGCTGGTTTTTCACCGAGCTGCAGTCCTGGGCCAAGTGTCTTAGGGTGAGCTCATCCAGGGGGGCCCCCATGTGACCATCCAGTCTCCCTGCAGGGGGGAGGGGCCGAGGACCACCCCTGAACGCCCCCAGTCCTCCATAACCATCAAACTGCTGGAGGACAGGACCCCTACAAGAGAGAGAGAGTGGGGGGGGGAGAAATAAATAAATAGAGAGAAAGGTCAGTGACTCAGTTGGTCAATGAGGTAATGTTTTGGAATCCCTGCCATCAACACAAGAGACTACAGGCTGACTCTGAAGAGGGAAAGTTTCCATTGTTTCAAGTTAAGCATCCCCCGGAAGGGAAAAGGCTGTGGGTTCTGTGGAATGTCTTGAGGTGTCAAAGCGGTGACGTCATCAGTTCAGATTCAATAAGATGAATGATGATTGGTTGCCTCCTTACCAGCTGCTCCGAGTTTCAATACTGTGGTTTTTAAGACGTTATGAAAGCAGAGGTCAGGGACTAGTTCTGGTTGTTTCTCGACAACGGACCATGATTGCCCGATAATATCAAGCTTTTGGGTGAAATAATCACCAATGCCACTTTGCACATGGAGTCAATGGGCAAACGAAGTCATTCATAAAATGCTTTACTCTTGCAATTTCTAGAAATTATTTTGATAATACTTATTACGGCCAATCATATCTTAGTCTGCAGTTTTCCATTTTTACAGAACAAAATCCTACATCGGGTCAGGCTTTTAATCATGCTCAAAATCTATGACAGCGACTGAGACTGACCTGTTGTCATTGTTGATGTGATCCGGTCCATTCCAGGGACGCTGTCTCCTCCGCCAGGGTCCCCGGCGCCCCCCCCTCTCTGAGCTGTCAGAACGGGCCATCCTGTCAGAGTCTATACAGAGAGAGGTCACATCCTGTCAGAGTCTATACAGAGAGGTCACATCCTGTCAGTGTCTATACAGAGAGAGGTCACATCCTGTCAGAGTCTATACAGAGAGGTCACATCCTGTCAGAGTCTATACAGAGAGGTCACATCCTGTCAGAGTCTATACAGAGAGAGGTCACATCCTGTCAGTGTCTATACAGAGAGATCACATCCTGTCAGAGTCTATACAGAGAGGTCACATCCTGTCAGAGTCTATACAGAGAGGTCACATCCTGTCAGTGTCTATACAGAGAGGTCACATCCTGTCAGTGTCTATACAGAGAGGTCACATCCTGTCAGAGTCTATACAGAGAGGTCACATCCTGTCAGAGTCTATACAGAGAGAGGTCACAGTGTTCACCTGTGTGTGTATGTGTGTTGCCTGTGTCCAGAAGATTCTATAGAAGACCTGAGGTGGGCGTGGTTTATAGTTGTGTTAAATTGGTATTATTTTTAACTAAACTAAGTTTTATGAACTTTTATGAACTTTTATGAACAGAAACTGAAAAAAGTATCTGTTTTGCATTGTAAATAGAAACTATTAATAGTAATAGTACTGCCAAGTAAAGATAGAAACGTGTGCCAATAAAGATAGAAATGTATCCTTCAGTTGAAGGGAATAATCTTAAATTCCAATGATGCTGCATCAACCTTAGTTACTGCAGTTCGCTAGGTAAACGTGAATTACTACTTGTGATGCGAGAGTTTCGCGTTGAAGCAGCACTGACGGGACAGCTACTGAATAGCGATCACTTTTCAAAAATGTGGAGTAAATGAAACGACTAGTTAGTGAAATCAAACTCTTATGTTGCAAACAGAATGGGCATTTTTATCTGAATCGATTTGAAGAAACATAATGGCTCACACACAGACATGTCAATCATGGCTTTTTTCCAATAATAATGAGCAACTTCGGGTAAAATCTGTATCTGTTTCCATCGCAATATTTGATCTTTTTCGAATAACGTATTCGTATTATTACGTATAGTACACACCTACACATACTACACTATATGGACAAAAGTATTGGGACAGCCGAACATCACACCTTATGTGCTTGATGAACTTCTCGTTCCAAAACCATGGGCATTAATATAGAGTTGGTCCCACCTTTGCTGCTATAACAACTTCCACTCTTCTGGGAAGACTTTCTACTAGATTTTAGAATAATGGTTGTGGGGATTTGCTCCCATTCAGCCACAAGAGCATTAATGAGGTCAGGCCCTGATGTTGGGCGAGAAGGCAGTCTGCGTTCCAATTCATCCCAAAGGTGTGCGATGGGGTTGAGGTCAGAGCTCTGTGTTCAGGCCAGTCAACTTCTCCCAGACCAAACTCGGCAAACCATGTCATTATGGACCTCACTTTGTGTAGTTTTTGTTTGTGCATTTTTTCCCCAAAGTGTCGCCACAAAGTTGGAAGCATACAATTCTCTAGAATCTCATTGTATGCTGTAGCATTAAGATTTCCCTTCACTGGAACTAAGGGGCCTAGCCCAAACCATGAGAACAGCCCTGGATGATAATTGTGTCCACATACTTTTGTCCATATAGTGTATTTCTCTTCTCAACAGAGCAAGAGGAAAAGTTCAATACAGCAAGACTCTATTCCACATAGCCATGAAATGAACCATGACCGACATTGATCAACATTGAGAAGAAAAGAGAGGGAAGCTCCATTGAAAATAAATTGGACCCCAGTCGAACAATAACTCAGTCTCTAATGCAATTGTTGCTACAGAACTATGCCAAAGGAGGCGCAAAAAAAAAAACAATAGCCACAACAAGAGACAGACAGACAGACAGACAGACACAGACACAGACATGGTATTCACCTGTGGACTAAACACAATACCTTACCCTGACTCTCTCAGTTTCTTACACCACAGGGGAAGACAAGCCTGTCCAAATATAGTCAGCCCAACATACTCCACCAGTGACTCGCTACATTCCAACTCTCTGTTTGCTAGGTCCGTCAACTCCTTCCCAAACCAGTAACAACTCAGAAACAGCAAAATCCTCAGTGAAAAGTCCTAAAGCGGCAGAGCTGGGAGTAACAAAAACAAACAGCAGAGGGCTGGAGCAGCTGGTCAGCTGTTAAAGGGCACGTGAGAGACACCCTCCGCCCTGTTGACTGTCTGTTTCTTGGAACTCCCCAGGAGCCAGGAGGGAAGTCCGTGGCCAGGCTGGGAGTCACCCGTCTGGGCAGGAGGGAGGGGGCGGGGGGGTGAGCGGTCACTGGGCCACTCTTGTCATGGGAGAAAATACTGCAGCGGGGACTTCTTTTCCTTATTTCGACTCCCGTCCTCCCTTCCCCTCCCCCCTCCTCCCCATCCCTTCCTGCTCGGCTGACAGAGCCACAGTGTCCATGAGAGGGAGGGAGGGAGGGAGGAGAAGGAGAGGGAGAAGGAGGGTTGGCCTTAGGCTAGGCTAACAGTCAAGTTCCCTCCTTTCTTGGCCTGTCTCTAGGCCTGGCTCTGCGGACCGGTCTCTCTCTCTCTCTCTCTCTCTCTCTCTCTCTCTCTCTCTCTCTCTCTCTCTCTCTCTCTCTCTCTCTCTCTCTCTCTCTCTCTCTCTCTCTCTCTCTCTCTCTCTCTCTCTCTCTCTCTCTCTCTCTCTCTCTCTCTCTCTCTCTCTCTCTCTCTCTCTCTCTCTCTCTCTCTCTCTCTCTCTCTCTCTCTCTCTCTCTCTCTCTCTCTCTCTCTCTCTCTCTCTCTCTCTCTCTCTCTCTCTCTCTCTCTCTCTCTCTCTCTCAGCTACGACCCCTAGCCATGACAGAGCTATATATATATATATGACCGCTTCCATATACAGAGGTGGGAAGAATGCAGGTAGGATTCAAATCCACAGTCCGTCATTAACAAAACAAGGCCATAGCTGTTTACACTGAGACAACACAGAACTAATTAACCTTTTCTTTTGCGTTTCGTAGTCATAAAGGGATCCTTGTTAGTAATCCCCCCCGGCAAGACCGCTCGGTCGTCTCACACGTGTTTTTTCCAGAGGAGATAACCTCACTGCCCAGGAGACATTTATAGTACAGTGCTACGGTGCTTAATTTGGCGGCAGGCATTTGGAGTCAGGCAAAGAGTTTTGACATGTACTGTACCACAAAACACACATATATATATACACACACACACACACACACACACACACACACACACAGACAGACACAGACATCTCAGAGTTCTTCTATTCACAAGGCCTATTTGTGTGAAAATGTGTTCTTGTTATCTAATCAACACTTCTGACAAAGTGTGGCGACTTGTGGTTGTCGTTTACATGAGTGGACCATGATTATATTGCTTTTTCTGTGCCCCATGGCCTGCCTGAATGGATGCAATTCTGCTCTGCTCTTTGTGGTGACACCAAATTAATAGAATAGTTTTTGCACATCATTTTAGTGTTGTGCAGCGCTCTTTAGTGCTCGAAAATTGGGACCCTCTGTCTGTCTGTCTGTCTACTCACTATTATGCAGTCGACATCATATTTGTTTGTCAGTACGTCTGTCTATCTGTCTGTCTGCCTGTCTGTCCTCACCGTTGTGTAGAGAACCATCTTCGGGCAGGTCCACATCCAACATGAGGTCATCATCTTTCAGGTCATCTGGTTCCAGGTTGTCCAGGTTGGTCAGAATGTCCTATCAGGAAAGGAGATAGGTGAGAATGTCCTATCAGGAGAGGAGAGAGGTGAGAATGTCCTATCAGGAGAGGAGAGAGGTGTGAGAATGTCCTATCAGGAAAGGAGAGAGGTCAGAATGTCCTATCAGGAGAGGAGAGAGGTGAGAATGTCCTATCAGAGAGGAGAGAGGTGAGAATGTCCTATCAGAGAGGAGAGAGGTGAGAATGTCCTATCAGGAGAGGAGAGAGGTGTGAGAATGTCCTATCATGAGAGGAGAGAGGTGAGAATGTCCTATCATGAGAGGAGAGAGGTGTGAGAATGTCCTATCATGAGAGGAGAGAGGTGTGAGAATGTCCTATCATGAGAGGAGAGAGGTGAGAATGTCCTATCAGGAGAGGAGAGGTGTGAGAATGTCCTATCATGAGAGGAGAGAGGTGAGAATGTCCTATCAGGAGAGGAGAGAGGTGAGAATGTCCTATCAGGAGAGGAGAGAGGTGTGAGAATGTCCTATCAGGAGAGGAGAGAGGTGTGAGAATGTCCTATCATGAGAGGAGAGAGGTGTGAGAATGTCCTATCAGGAGAGGAGAGAGGTGTGAGAATGTCCTATCAGAGAGACCGATATGCAACTTGCTTGGCACACTCCCAACCAGTCAAAAGGCAGTTCAAAACATCAACTTTTTATTTTTTCCCCCATGTGGGTAGTGTTAAAAAAAACACTGAAGCAACAAATGTAAAAAAATACAAATAAAAAGAAAAAAAGCTAATTTGATTGGCTAACACTGACTCATTTGCTCTTTCCAACAGTAACCAAAAAGGAGAGGGGATTGTTGTTCTCGAACAACCTGACAGATTTGTGGATCAATTTCTATGAATATTGTTCTCTATTTAACAGAGCAGATTCTGAACGAACAGGGGGAAATAAAATATAGTCTTTATTAATATATAGTCAAAACATCAAAATCCAGACAATAACACAGGCATTAATTTCTCTGAAGAATGTGTGATGTAATGTCACGGTATTATTACAGCTGAAGAAGTCTGCTGTTTTGATTATGTTGCTTTCTTGTAGAATTCAAAGCTTAAAAGTAAAACAAAAAAGTACAAGTCAATACTTCAAAGCATGAATTAAAAAGGCAATTGTGAGCCGTGGCACAAAATGAAAATAAATTGCAAGGCCTCGACTTTAGATATACCCACAATGTAAGGGAACTCATCTATGAATATGTCTTGTGTGATTCATGATAATAGACTGGTAACCTAAATCAAACTGTCTGGCGGAAGAAAGGAATATTGATAGAACACGAAAATGTCTGCTCCACTCTTTAACTCTGCACGTTATGGGGGCCTAGCTGAACAGTAGCACGGCTGTTCAATCTCCAACACATGAATTACAACGCTAAATGAGTTCTACAACCAAATTGAAAATATTAAAGCAGAGTGGAATTATTAACTCATTCATTAATGAATTGGAAAGGCTTGCAATTTGGTCTGATCTTGGCTGGGCAAACCGCACACCCAAGTTAGAAATGACCCAACAGTCAAGAGTGCGTTTTAGCTGCTACAGGCGTATTTATTGTCTGGATGTAAGCTCGGGTCCAGGTGCGCCCATTTGGGATAATTGGCCTTGGGTGCATTCTATGTGGCCACCTTCCTGATTGGCCGATGCAGGGCAGCTGTCAGAATGGATATCACCTGCCTCCTATTACGTGTCAGAAGGGACATCATCTGCCTCCTACGATGTCCCCAGGTGCCTGTGTGTCTGTGTGTCTGTGGTGCTGCAGGGCTGCCTCCCCTCTGCAGGAACGAGCGTCGCTACACTTCCCCACCCCCAGTAGAAAGCCGGGGTCTCTGTGGACCGTCCATAGACCCGGGTTGCAGCGTGATAGTGTGTCGGCATTTGCGTGCGCCTTCCCCCGGGCGGTGGTCCACCAGGAAGTGGAAAAGAAGTTGCCAGTGGCCTTCCACTTGATGTGGCCTTCCTCTTTCTCAACCATCGAGTAGCCCAGGGGTCACCAATTACATTTGTCCAAGGAACCAGAATTTTTCTAAGCATACACCGTGGAGGCAGGACTTTAAAAATATATTAATAATAATTAAATATTCATAATTTATATTAATATGTTTTATTATTATTTAGGCATAATTAGCATATTGTTGTTTAATATTTTCACTTTCTTACAAAGTTTTTCCTTTATCAGTTTGAACAGATCGCTAACACCTATACTGCAGCCAGCTATCAGGGGGTGATCCAGATATTTTGGCTTCAGCAGAGCTGTTATTTTGTCCATCAAAATAATTTAAATAATAATTTACCATTTAGCAGACGCTTTTAATCCAAAACGATTTACAATTAGAGATTACAGGGACATTCTCCCTGCAGTAATTTAGGGTTAAGTGCATTACTCAAGGGCACACTATTTTCAGGCGGCAGTCGAACTCATGACCTTCCGATCATCAGTCCAATTCACTATCCACTAGACCAGACCACCTTCAAGAACCTGGAGCATAACATTGATGTGCAAAACCTCAGCTTTATTGAACAATGGACTGACAACTATACATTCATCTTGCCAACTTTCAGTAACGTAAAACCTGTATGCTTCTTCTGCACTGAAACGGTAGCTGTTGCAAAATAATACAATCTTCGCCGTCACAATGGGGAAGACCATATGACCAGTCATAATAATAATCTTTCACTCCTGCCATGTTCTAAAATCATATTGGAATGATGTTCATACAGATATAAAAAGACACAGAAGATTAATCTTGGGGTGGGTGTGATGGGAGGGTAGTGGAAGGATGGGGTTAGACACATTAAAGGGGGACTAGAGCCCCCTTCCGCAGCACCTTTATGTTCAATTCCAAGTGCAACACTAAGTCAGGCTGATGAGCATGAGGGATCTTGGTCTGGAGCTATTTAGGTGCTTTCCTGCATTCCGAGTAAAAGACTAAAAATAAGTTTAAAAACAATCTATATTCCCAATGTGATAGTATCACTGCTTTGGCTTGGACAGAATTCTGCCTAGTTTCTTGCTTCGTTTGGAAAGTGTCTTCATCATAGTCTCATGATAAATCTTAACCCTAGGATTACAATAACCCTGTACCAGACCAATTACCTATCATTAAGGTAATATTAAAGGTGTGTTCCCTCAGCAAACATAACAGCTTTTCATGATCAGTCTGGTGCGCCATAGGCCTATATCAACAATGCACATTTCATGGTTTGATCTCATGGCCTGCTGTCACACTGCCATCCCAACTCCAAAACGAAATAATCTTACTCTCCTCTGGTTTGCATCCTGATGTGCATCCTACCTGGTTGGATCGCTGTCCTCTCCATGAGCCCTCACCACCGGGGTCCCCCAGGGCTCCATCCTAAGGCCTTTACTATTCTCCCTCTACAACAAATCTCTCTACCAGGCGGCAAAGGGTATTGCCCCTTCCTACATGCAGGCAATGATCAGCCCCCATACGCCTGCCCGTTCACTCCTCTCCTCCACCTCCATATGCCTGCCCGTTCACTCCTCTCCTCCACCTCCATATGCCTGCCCGTTCACTCCTCTCCTCCACCTCCATACGCCTGCCCGTTCACTCCTCTCCTCCACCTCCTTATGCCTGCCCGTTCACTCCTCTCCTCCACCTCCATACGCCTGCCCGTTCACTCCTCTCCTCCACCTCCTTATGCCTGCCCGTTCACTCCTCTCCTCCACCTCCATACACCTGCCCGTTCACTCCTCTCCTCCACCTCCATACGCCTGCCCGTTCACTCCTCTCCTCCACCTCCTTATGCCTGCCCGTTCACTCCTCTCCTCCACCTCCATATGTCTGCCCGTTCACTCCTCTCCTCCACCTCCATATGCCTGCCCGTTCACTCCTCTCCTCCACCTCCTTATGCCTGCCCGTTCACTCCTCTCCTCCACCTCCATATGCCTGCCCGTTCACTCCTCTCCTCCACCTCCATATGTCTGCCCGTTCACTCCTCTCCTCCACCTCCATATGCCTGCCCGTTCACTCCTCTCCTCCACCTCCTTATGCCTGCCCGTTCACTCCTCTCCTCCACCTCCATATGCCTGCCCGTTCACTCCTCTCCTCCACCTCCATATGCCTGCCCGTTCACTCCTCTCCTCCACCTCCTTATGCCTGCCCGTTCACTCCTCTCCTCCACCTCCATACGCCTGCCCGTTCACTCCGCTCCTCCACCTCTGCTGGCCAACTTGCACCACCGCCTCTGCAGGGTTGCAACGGAACTGCCAATGGCGCCTGGCCTGAGCATAGATTACTTTTTTCCTGCTGATGGATAGATGATTCACTTACTTCAAACGTCAAACGTATTTGTTGTAAGTCACTTTGGAATAAGGAGCCTGCTAAATGCCAAAAATGTTGATGTACCAATGTCTGTAAATATGTTGAATAAAAAAAATTGTTGATGTGTTGAATACTTATTTCCTCCACTGTATAGTATAATACAATCATGACAGTGGTGAAAATCTAATGAGCGAGGGAGGGTCATTTTATGATGCTTGCCACTTGTTTCTTAACCTCACACTAAACAGATTAGAACAACCTATTGTTCACCTATATAAAATAATACAAATCACCTATTTATTTTCTATATGTTGTACGTTGTAATATACTGTATCTGATCTGACGGCTTGGAAAATATGAAACAGTATTTTGTCCTTAAACACACACTCACACACACGCACACACACACACACACACACACACACACACACACACACACACACACACACACACACACACACACACACACACATACATCTCTCCTTTCTTTAAAACTGTCTCAGCTGTGGAAAAGACATGCCTCCAGTACATGGTGAACCCATGACAGACGCCAAAACTGATTAACCATTTCAAATCCTGCTCATTAATTTAAGCTCTTTAAACATTCCGGAGAGCCAAGCACCATGGCACCATAACACAGAGAGGGAAGAACAAAAGAGCTGGAGAATAACAGTCAGATTATCTTCAAGGAGATTATAATCAGCTTTTTAAAGAGCTATGGGGTCTGCATTCCAGATTCTGGGAGCTACTGAAGGAGGGAGACTGTGGTTAGGAATGAGTGTTGGCAGTCTGTTCATTCACATTCTCTTTCTGTCAGAGTATTTGTTCCTCTAGCTTAATCACTCATGAAAGCAGCAGGATAAACTGGAAAAGGAAGTTGCTGAAGAAACTTTGTGGGATTGCAAATTCTTATCTTGGTAGTTGATACAGTTAAAATATGATTTGGACTATAATAGATAGTCTGACGGATAGATAAATAGATAGATCCCAATTATGTAGGGGTAGGGCTTGTGGCGGAATAATACGCCTGATAAGACATTTTATTTATTGATAAGACATTCATTACTTTTGAGACTGAATTCACAAGAGTCACTGGACAGTCACAGACTGTCTGGGCAGAATTAACACATTGACGACCCCAGTCTAGTAGACAATGAAAACCAGTTTCTCTACTTGAAGCTTGACATTGGCTAGACAACAGACACATTTAAACGATTACAAAGATCTGATTGCTGATACACTAGGCATACATCCATTTCACATAGCACTCACCAGACCCAGGGGTCAGGTCTCAGCTCTTTATTCCATCCTGGTTAAGGCTTCTTTAAAACCATTACATATTGACAGAATATGGAAAGAGACTTTATCACACAACAATTTAAATGGGCAATTAATCTGGCAAAACATTTTTCAAAACGCTTTCCTCCAGAAATCCCAACCACCAGGTTATCCATTTCAATGTTATTCTTAGGACATACTTTACTCCATATCTGCGACATAAAATAAAGACCATAAAGACCTAACTGTACTCTGTGTACACAAAATACAGTTGGCACCTTTTTACATATGGTATGGGAGTGCCCTGGACTGGAGTTACTGATTTCTGGAGGACGGTTTGTGATACATTGTCCCTCATCCTGTCCAAACAGATCCCACACTCACCAGTAGTCCTATTGCTAACTGACAGTTCAACCCTGGATTTAAATATCAAACAGAGACGCATCTGGCTTGCCGGCCTCACAACGGCCAAAAGGCTTATAGCTTGCAGGTGGAAGTCACCCCATTTCTTGACCACGCAGAGATGGATCTTAGACTTCATAGACATAGCCAACATGGAACGCTTTGTTATTCTATTTCTCTTTTGTTTATTTATATGTCACCACTCCCTTGTACCATTCCCTGAAGAAATAATAATTTTTAAAAAATGGTCACAATGTTATATCATTTTAATAATTGATTGCTCTTTTTTCTCTTGACCTACACCTAGACCAGGCCGAGCAATCTAAAGCAGTTCCTGGCCTTTGTGTTCCTCAGGCCAAACAATCTAAAGCCAGACCAAACCAGTTCCTGGCCTTTGTGTTTCCTTTTCCACCTTGGTGTCTCTAAGAGAACATGGGGGTCAATCCCCCCATAATCTCTTCATAATTTGCATCACAGCTAGCCCCTCCTCATACAGGAAATGCCTGTGATGGGTTTGACCTCACCTGAGGGTGGGTTTGTTACCTGTGTGTATAAAAATACATCTCCCCCCTCTGTCTGGCTGACAGTCTGACTTTTTCTGAGGACTTTTGACTGTCAGACCTTGCTTGTAAACTGTCCTCCTTTTGCAAAAGATAATTAAATACCTTTTCTGTACAATCTGAAGAAAACAGGCTGCCTTTTGCTATTTTATATTTAGATACTTAGATAATTCCATAACAGGCTAAGTGGAAGGGCTACATAGTCCCCCAAACAGAGTTTTCTCAGATGCACACTCCGAACGGAGTAACAAACAAAGTGTTATGAAATCCCAGAATGTCTTGCGAATCATCGGCAAGAAAATAACAAGCAGGAAAAGAAAACCACAAATGCAAGTATTTTCTTTGTTAATAAAGATTTTTTAAATTATGATAACCATTGCATTATCTTAGTTTAATGTCATTTCAATGTATCATAGACCTTTTCTTTATAACAAGCATAGCAAAAGAATCGCTATTATTCCAATGTGTCTAGCTGTGTGTCTAATGTTAGCTATCTAATGTTACATGTTTTAAGGCTGGTTTGTGTATGACAGTCCCACATTTTGACATATTTCCATGTCACAATTCCCCCCTTTGATGGCATATGACACCCGAAATGTGATTAAAGTTCAGCCGCAAAGTTGTAGGAGCATGGGTTTCTAGCCTAGATAGCACCGCTATTCTGTCATGAACTGGCCTGGTAATTAAGCATTGTTAATTTTTATGTCATGACTTGTTTGATCGATTGAAGCGTGAAACTTAAGTCCATGTTTTTCTACGATACTACTGATGACGTATCAGGGTCTTGAAGGGTTATCCCATTTCATAGGGGAATATTTTCAACCACTACCCCTTGTAACTCCGTTCCGAGGGGCAAGCCGAAAAAGCGAGTGGCACTCCAAAACGAGGGGTAGGGGTAAAAATGAGAAATGGTATTGGGCCTTAGTGTAGCGGGTCTATGCTGGAGGGTATGGGGGCAGGGTGGGGGTGCAGTTTTGGTTGTAACCATGTTAACAGTTCAAATTCCATGGTGTCACATCCTGTTGCCATTCAAGCATACTCACAACGCTGCTGAGACCAGAGTGGTCGTAGCTGTGGCTGGGGTGTGGGCAGGGTCCTCCCCGGGGCTGCATGCCCTCCTCCTCCTCCTCCTCCTCCTCCTGCCACATGTAGGTAACCCCAGAACTGTTGGAGGGGTTCAGCTCCAGAGACGAGCCCCGGAGGAAGTCTTCCCCTGAGGACAGGACCGAAGGCCCCTGGGACGCTCCCACGCCCCCCTCCTCCTTCCTCCCTGCACAGGGTGGGACACAAGCACAGGGCAGCGTTAGACATGAAAGAACCACCAATAAAACTACTCAACCCAGCAACTAACCTAGTTGGACTCAAAAGATGCCTAATAGATTTCCTGCTGTTCAAAATGTTGTGAAAAACATGTTCACATTCAATTTAACATTCAATCTAAAATGTTATTAGATTCAACTTTTTTGTCATTGCACAACAAAATGTATTTTTTTCTCTAGGCACAGGGTCAGCCATAGTCAGAGTCCCAAGAGCAAGTGTACAACAGTAGTGGTAGGCACCTTATGTTGCCAGCAACCCTCCAGTCACCAGCTCACATGCAGCTCCCTCTGAGGCGGGTATCGAACCAGCAACCTTCTGATTGCTAGCTGGCCTCTCTAATCTCTAGGCTACCTGCCGCCCCCATGACAGTATGACAGATGTATGACAGATGTGTACCAAATTTCAACAGTATCGGATGAAAAACATGGCTGCCACATGTCACTCAATATTCTGCATTTCCATTTTTAAATGTACAAAAAATAACGGTTAAAAATCTTCTTCTCATGAACCACTAGACCGATTGACATGAACATTGTTACGTAGCATGCTTGTACGAGTCCCTGCAAAGTTAGCAAAGGACAAGTTTATACTTGTATATGCAAATTAATATGTACCATGAATGGGGACATACGCAAAGAGGCCTATGTCAGTCATTGTTAGTCTAATCAATCTCAAAGTTGGTGTGCTTTGAGACAGTGCCATAACATAGATGTGTGCCAAATTTGAGGTTAAAACATGCACCCTTTAATTGCCGCTTGCTGCTATATAAAAAAGAAAATCCAATGTACAGTAGTAGTAGTGGTAGTAGTAGAAGTAGCATAATTGTACTGTATACATAACTGTGATGTATGTTATAGGCCCCTCCCCTCCCAGTAGAGTACCTGATAAGCCCCTACCAGCCCAGTCCATGGTCTCGTTTAGGAAGCTGCGGAGGCGCGTGTGAGTGGCAGCACCCCGTTTCCTGTTGTGAGGGACATCCCCGTCCCCAAGCCCCTCCCCCCCAGGGCTATCCAAGTCATCCAGGAACTCTTCGTTTGTGTCGTCACACTCCAGAGAGGAGGCCGAGGACAGAGACATGTCTTCTTGGCCTTCCACTGCGGGGATGTCCCACGCCACCGTCCCCCCGGCCCCCCCTCCAGCTCTGACCTCTCCCTTCCCCCGCCCTGTGAACAGGGGTCTCTGCTGCTCGGCCGGGCCGAGCCGGGCCGAGAACTTGCTGCCCATGACACTGTTAGGTAGCAGAGGCTTCTTCAGGGCACTGGGGTGAGTAGAGGGGAAGGTTAAGGGGGTGGAGGGGGAGGAGGATGGGGATGGGGAGCAGCCTGAGGAGGAGTCCTTGCTGCCGTACTGAAGACCCCCAGGAGCCCCCAGCCTCGTCCCAAGGCCCATCTCCCACCCCCCCAGCCTGCTATTGGCCTGGCCTTGCAGCGCCAGCGGTCTCAGGAGGCTGGTCCTGGGGGGTCGCAGCTGGGTGTCAACCAGGGGTTTGGCCAGCTCCACCACTCGATTGAAGGAGAAGGAGCGCGTCATGGGCAGGCCGGTGGGCGACGGCGGGACCTGCTCGAAGTGGGTGAAGCTCCGCGACCGCGCCATGTTGTCCGGCGCGAGGGGCTTCAGGCCGTCGCCGGGCCGGGAGAGGCTGTTTCCGGAGCTCCCGCGGGGAGAGCTGGAGCCGTCCCGTGGCCGGGTCAGCCCCGGACACGAGTCTGACGCGTGACCGGCGGACGGGGCGGAGCCAGGGTGAGCTGCTCTAGGGGCCCCGCTGTGGGGGCTCGGCCCATGCTTGGCCCCTACCTTTGGGCTCGTCTTCAAGGAGAGCCGAGGGATGGCCTTAGGGCTGGAGGCTGAGGATGCGGCAGAAGACCTCGAGCCTCCCTTTGCCGTCGGAGGGGAGGGTTTGGTCCTCTCCGGGTATCTCCAAGTCGGGGAATTGTCCCCATGTTCGTCTGGGCTGGTGGGAGTGGTGGTGGGGGAACTCCCAATCTCTTTCCTCCATTTCAGGGAGAAGGAGGGGGTGTGGACCAACCCGTTGGGCCTTCCCGAAGGAGCGGTCTTCCCCTCTTGGATAGGAGGGGTCGTGGGACGGGCGGATCCGTTGGGCAGGGGGCCAGTCACCCCCGTAACAGGTCGAGGGGCACCGAACTTAGGAAGTCTGGACACCATGGCAGTTTTGACAGAGGCCTTCTTTTCCATCAGCTGCCAGTACCGTCATGGAGGTGCACAGTGTCACACAGGACTGCAGAGAGAGAGGGGAGATAGAGAGAGATAGAGAGAGAAAGAGAGGAGGCGTTAAAAATTACATTTTCAGATTTTCTATGGTCAACATTAAACTAATCCTGGATTGTGCCTTTAATGCCTGTTCAGAACATGTTAGCCTCCCTCCCTCCCTTCCCACACTTCCACTTCAATGATGATTAAATGAGGTGTGTTGATCTACAGAGGCTGACAACAGGGTAGTTATTCCTAGATTAGCCATTGGTTCATTGGATACATTTTTCTGTAGGATAGCTGCATCCCTGGGGCGTACAGAATAGAATCGAGCATGGCTGGACCCACTATCATTCTTGTCTTGCCTTCTCTGTACCCAAACTCATTTGTTTGCTGTGTCTAATGCTACATGTGTCATTGTGTTATTCCTCCCTTGTATGATTACTTAAATAAACAGATAGATGTGGGAAATTCTGCAGCAACAGAATGACCCTGGGATTTCATTTTTCACTTTCAAACATGCAACAAAAACCCTTGTTAGCAAAGTTAAACAAACTACACAAGGAATGACATACAGTGGGGGAAATAATTTGCTATGCAACACATCAACAATTTTTCAATTCAACATATTTCCATTGCAGCTATTCACATGAAATGTAGACCAGACATTGGTATTCACTCAATAAAACTACACTGCTAAAGAAATTGTAACATTCCATCCATAAAAATGGTATGACAACGAGAGGGCTGACATGTTATAAAAACATGTAGGCTATCTTAGATCAATGAACACTCTCAGATATTTTCTGCTCTAAAAGTCTCTTAACGTTTTCTTTTACTTGCACAGCCAAGTCAAATGTGACACGTTGTAGTGTTTTGGTCCACATGTCGGCATCCGATTTAATGTTCAGTTTCTTTTTTTTTTTATGTGTACATTTCTGCGTTGTTTAAAATCAATGACACATCGCTATTCAACTAACACAGCTTGTTTTGTGAGCCTGCTAACAATGTAAAGTAGTCTTATAGTTAACTAGGTAGCAGTGGGGATTACTCACCGAATCCATTGCATTGCAGTGTTTTGGCTTGACTAGCAAGTTTGTGTTGTGATCTTCAACAGCGTTGAAATGTATTTCCGTGTTTCAAAATAAAACTCTGAACATTTTGATTGGTTGCCGACATACAGACCAAAACACTAGAATGTGTCACAAATAGTCGCAATATGCGATGAAATGGTCGCACTCTGGAGCCCTACACACGCGTTCGCACACACACACACACACACACACACACACAAAGCACAAAAGCAGTCATTGACAGTACTAATGATAACAATAATAAGGGCTGACCTGCCCTTAATACCCTACTACTGCTAAATGTGCCTGTTCCCTTAAGAAGGTCACAGGGTCACATGGTCACGGAGGAGGGGGAGGGGTTGGTTTGCGTGCGCAGCTGATCAGACCAAAGGGGATATTGTGACGTATGGTAGGATGGTCTAGGTTTAATGACCATACATGACTCCGTTGGGTTTCAATTGTCCATTGACATCGGAGAAATCTTATCCTCCGAAAACGGTTCATTTGTATCCAGTACAAAGAACAGAATCCAGTAAGAACAGGACTTCAAGGAAGCTGGAGATGTCAACACAGAATGTCCAACTCCGGAAAAACAGACAACATGCTGATGAAAATAAAACTAATTCTGATTTGGTTTTCAACCACATACTGTACAGAAGCAAGTAAAGGCTAATCGGCGGTGTGTGTGTGTGTGTGTGTGGTCTGTGCTAACTTGACTGACCCCATGGTCAGAATCACTGTTAGATTTCTCAGTAAACCATTTGGTAAACCAGTGCCACTTCACAGATTAATCTACGTAGAGTTTACATTAAACTAAAGGGTGGGACAATGGTGCAGTAATCCACACAGCTTGGGAGGGCAGAGTGAGTGTGTGTGTGTGTGTGTGTGTGTGTGTGTGTGTCTCGTGTCTGGAAACACCGACCTTGCACCACACACTGACCCAGATTCCTCTTCACACACTGCCTTTATAATGGACCATGGAGGTTCCTAAGCCAGCCTCACTAATCTACACACACACACACACACACACACACACAGCTTGGCAACCATCCTCAGTTGTCTTTAAGGCAAATTCAAAATAAATATATTTTTGCATCACACTATTACCTACCTTAGAACTACATTTTCATCCATATCAAACATGTATTTTTGTGTTGTTCATGAACATGAACACTTTTAACACATTATTGTTAACACAATTAACTCTTAAGTCTACACACACACACACATAAATAAATGCCATTGTGTGTCATTAGCATAACCTACATGTGTCAGTGTCACCAAAACTAAGGCTCGCATTCAAGCTGAGACTGGTCCAAACATGTCAACATAGCCTCAATAAACATCATAAAATACAAGAATCCTCCATGATAAGCACGCCAACTGACACACATACAGAGTTAGCTTTAGCCACCAGCAGCCTGGCCTGACCTACACCATCTGTCACTCCCTCAACTCACTGCTGATATCTACGTCCCTCCCCCTCCCCCACAGCACTGGGGTGGATAAACATCCCTGAACTAACACACAACACCAAGACCTGCTCTCCATCCCTGAACTAACACACAACACCAAGACCTGCTCTCCATCCCTCCACACTCTCACCATGGGAAATGAAACCTTGATGATGTACTGGAGCCTATCCAATCACAGCACAACTCCTGAATATAGGACACTTTATTAGGAACATTACTAATACTGGGAAGGGCCTCCCTTTATTAGGAACACTATACTAATACTGGATAGGGCCTCTCTTTATTAGGAACACTATACTAATACTGGGTAGGGTCTCCCTTTATTAGGAACATTACTAATATTGGGAAGGGCTTCCCTTTATTAGGAACACTATATACTAATTCTGGATAGGGACTCCCTTTATTAGGAACACTATACTAATACTGGGTAGGGCCTCCCTTTATTAGGAACACTATACTACTAATACTGGGTAGGGTCTCCCTTTATTAGGAACACTATACTACTTACTGGGTAGGATCTCCCTTTATTAGGAACACTACCAATAGGCTACTGGTAGGGCCTCCCTCTGCTCTCAAAACAGCCTCAATTCTTCGTGGCTTTGATTCCACAAGATGTTGGAAACATTCCTTTGAGATTTGAGAGGGGGTGGTTGTGGCTGTGGCTCAATAGGTAGAGCCAGCGTCTCTCTTCCAAGTGTAAGGTCGGCAGTTCAGAGGTTCTATCCCCGGCTGGCCACATGTTCTTGGACAAGACACTGAACCACCAATGAGCTCCCAATCGGCGCCTTGCCACCATTGGAGTGTGAATGTGTGTGTGAATGGGTGAATGAGAGGCCATTGTAAAGCGCTTTGGAATACTGCTAAGTGTAGTCCATTTACCATTTACCAGATTCTGGTCCATGATTGCATCACACAATTGCAATAGATTTTTCAGGTACACTTTCAAGCTGTGAATCATCTCCCTTTCTACCACATCCCAAAGGTGTTCTGGTGGTTTCAGATCCGGTGACTGGGAAGGCCACTGAAGAACACTCATTGTCATGTTCAAGAAACCAGTTTGAGACATATTTTGCTTTGTGACATGGTCACATGCTGGAAGTAGCCATTAGAAGATGGGTAGGCCTACAATGTGGCCGTGAAGGGATGGATATAGTCAGCAACAATACTCAAATAGGCTGTGGCATTCAAGTTTCAGGTTTCTTGTTCCATCCCATTATACAAGTATACAAGAGAAAGATTCTTAGACTTCAGTTCCTCAACATTGCAGCAACAAGAGAAACAAAGTGGTGTTCGTTATAAGAGACCTAGACAAGTAGTAAGACAAGTACAAATAATAGAAATAGCGTACTGCACTGTGGGTGTAAGAAGTAGTATTGAGTAAAGTATGCTTAAGGGTAGGTAGTCTCTTCAGGTTACATCTTAACTGCTCCTCCTGAGACATCTTCTGACCCTCACCACTACGTCTCCTAAAGACACCCGCTTTCCCCTCTACTGTGTCCCTAAGAACTTCTATTGCCCCCCTTGTACTGTTTCTCAGTTTCTCCAGTAATAAAAAATAAAAATAAAAAGTTTTAGTAGAAGGCGAGAATAGGGAGAAGGTTTTTCCTTCTATCAGTGGCCCCGGGCCCGAGCTAGAGTACTCTTCCTGCAACGAATGGTGGACTGCTGATTCACATGCTTAGTATTCAAATGTATTGATTGTAAGTCGCTTTGGAATAAGGCGTCTGCTAAATGCCAAAAATGTAAATGTAAATGTAGTCTGTGTACACATATTGATTGTAAGTCGCTTTGGAATAAGGCGTCTGCTAAATGCCAAAAATGTAAAATGTACATGGGGTGTGTGGGGATAAATAGTTGTCCTCAGTGTGGTTTAAAAGCTTGATCGCCTGGGGGAAGTAGCTGTTAGTTAGCCTCTGAGTTTTGGCCCCAAGCGATGATTGATTGGTATTAACGGGCCCAAAGTGTGCCAAGAAAACGTTGCCCACACCATTATACCACCTGAATGAATGAGAAGATGTACAGTTGTTCCTAATAAAGTGTTTGGTGAGTGTAGTGTGCCCAGCGTAAGTAATGGGACAGTGAAGCATTTTGCTCTTCTTTTGACTCCAAAAGTCTGGATTTTAAATCAAACAATTAGCCTACTACAGTACAATTAGGGTGTTATGGTTTGGCCATGTACAGCTGCCACTAGAACTGGCTTCATTGATGATGCTGCCGACAGCTGCATAATGTATTCTGAAGTGTACAGAAACATCTCGTGTAAGTGTAAGAAAACGCCTCCAAATGCAGGTTTCATCATACAGCAAGACAATGACCCAAAACATACTGCCATAGCAACTAGAGAGTTTTTCACAGCCAAAAAAGTGGAACGTTCTTGACTGGCCAAGTCAATATTTAGACTCAAAAGGATTTAAATGATTTTGAATAGGCATTTAATTTCCTGATGATAGGATTTTAGGCAAAAGCACCTCAAAACAAACAACAATTGAAGATGGCTGCAGTACAGGGGTTATTCATCCGTTGCTAAAGGAAAATCCAGGCTCGCTAATTTAAGTGAGAGTTCCGTTCCCTGAATGTGGCGTAAAGAATTCCCTGCTCAGTAGCCAAGGTAATTTATAACACTGAACTAGCCTGCTCCGTAGCGGGCTAACTGTCAAGCTTAATTTAGCTGAGTTTCAAAGAAGAAACAAAATCTCAAAAGACAGTTCCATCAAGTGTCTTTTCGCGATTAGCCTACATCATTGGTGTCATGTCCTTTCGGAAACATAAGTTCAGACCTTTTTCTCACAATGTGACCAAGCATGAATTTACATCTTTACTTAAGTTCCAAAGAACATATTAATGAAAATAAACAAGTTAAGAAAATTACCACTTTCACTGTCTTCAAAAGCCGATAGATAGATAGATAGAGAGAGAGATAGAGAGAGAGAGAGAGAGAGAGAGAGAGAGAGAGAGAGAGAGAGAGAGAGAGAGAGAGATAGGTACTTTCAGGGTTCGATTACGGGAGGGGTCAGAACCCCCTAAATAAGACTTCCCCCCCCCCCCAAAGAGGTAAAAACAACTGGTCAGTTGGGTCGAAACATTATACATTCACACTCCTTTGGATTGCACTTAGGCCTAGCGCCTTATTCCAAAGTGCTTGTCCTCAGTGGTATTATTCCAATACAACAGCCTCTCATTCACCCATTCACACACACGTCAATGACGGCAAGCTACCATGCAAGGCGCCGGCCTGCTCACTGGGAGCAATTTGGGGTTCAGTGTCTTGCCCAAGGACACCTCGACACATGGCCAGTCGGGGAACAAACCGCCAAATTGCAGACCTTGCAATCATTAGACGCCGGCTCTACCTCCCGAGCCACAGCCACCCCCAAAATCCTGTTACCCTGGCAGTTGTTCACAGAAATGTCCATTTCAATGACAGCCTTACACAAAGAAGCAACTGTACTATACAGAGATAGTGTTTCACTTCACCTTATCTGCACAATATCACCACTGCATCAACCATTCTTAGTCATACTGAGCTATTTTAAATTAATGCTCTGCCAAGCAAAATGTGCCACATCACTGAAGGTCACCCTCTAGGCTGTCAGATGATCTGCGATGGAAGTTGCCTGATATCTAATATTGAAGCAAAATGGTCTAGCTCTGTCCATGATTCCAGAATTGTTCAAGCATCATCACTGTCACAGAGGTTCTCTCTCACTGTGTGTGTGGGAGGGGGAGGTTGATGGCTAATGGTAATGGTACATATTTACAGATCAACAACTATTTACATTTCCCATTTCATTGAAGTAACAACGACAAGTCGGCTTACAGGGATGAGGTCCAGCATCTGGCAGTGTGGTGTGCCAACAACAACCTGGCCCTCAATACCAAGAAGACCAAGGAGCTCATTGTGGACTAAAAGCTAGGGGTGCAACAATCTACATCTACATCAATGGGATGGAGGTGACAAGTCGTGACGTTAGAATTATAAGGTCAAAATTAGGTGTTTATTAATGCCTGTGTGGTGTTATTTTAAAAATGTTTTAGTTAGTAATTAATACAATACAAAGATTCCATCTCACAAAACATAATGGAATGTAAAAACTTTGACGCTCAATATCTCTGAACTACCCTAAACGGACTCATCTAATGTTGTTATTCGGCAGTTTTGAGTTTGAATTTGAGGTCCAATATTTTTCTGATCAGGCATCTGACATAAAGGGTCTATTATAATAATTATTATTATTATTATTATTATTATCATCATAATACAGCAGTGAGGTGGAAATTAGACAAATTTTAAAATATGCCACTATTATCGTTGTTTTACTGTGTGAGTAATAATTTTTTTAAAAAGTTATAATAATAATAATGCATCCCTATAGATGGATGTTGTGGTGAGGTAAAAGGAGGACCCTCAACTCTGAAACACAACACAGCTTCTCTCTTATCCCATTCTACCATCTAACATTCTAGTTAAGTTAGAAGATTAGAAGAACTAATTAGTCAGTCTGATCGATTAGAAGAACTAATCAGTCAGTTTCTGATCGATAAGAAGAATGAATCAGTCAGTCTGATCAATAACTATAAGCTCATTATGATAGGGTTGGATCTCCAGAACCGCCCCAAACACACACTATCAGTCCAGCACAGCTCATCCAAATCTGCCATGGCCGCTCCCAGTCCCTTCCCCTGGTTCTACAGAGGAAAAGGCTCCCAGGCCGCTCCCAGTCCCTTCCCCTGGTTCTCCCAGTCCCTTCCCCTGGTTCTACCAGTCCCTTCCCCTGGTTCTCCCAGTCCCTTCCCCTGGTTCTACATGGCCGCTCCCAGTCCCTTCCCCTGGTTCTCCCAGTCCCTTCCCCTGGTTCTCCCAGTCCCTTCCCCTGGTTCTCCCAGTCCCTTCCCCTGGTTCTCCCAGTCCCTTCCCCTGGTTCTCCCAGTCCCTTCCCCTGGTTCTACAGAGGAAAAGAAGGACGTCCAGTCTTGAGGGCTGCCAGAGAAACAACACTTACTCAAACCATTCTCAAAGGGAACTCCCAACTCACCATCGAGCTGATGCTAATCGAATGAGACGGCGAGAAGGGCTACACTGACGCTATGCTTACTGACGCCTATTGAATGAGCGAGGAAAGCAACACTCAACACGCTTAGTGACGCTAATCGAATGGAAGGGCATTGAAACCTATGCTAGGTGCTCCATCTGACCAGTACACACACTCACACTCGCACTTGTACACGTACACACGCACGCACACACACACCTCTCCGTCTCTAACTGACTCAACGACAGAGACTGTTACAGCCCTCCATACATAACAAACTTACAGCAGAATTTTTTATTATTATTATTTGCCATGCAATCAACTTGTCAGTCAATTGTTGGAATGTGGTATTTTTTGTTCTAGGCACAGGGTCAGCCATAGTCGGCGCCCCTGGAGCAATTAAGGGTTAAGTATCTTGCTCAAGGGCACGTGCACCTCCCTCCTGATTGCTAGCCGGCATCTCTAACCTCTAGGCTGTCGCCGCTGTTACTCCCCGGGCCCCCACTGGTGCCACTTTCATGGGAGCAAATTGAATTATATTTTATTATATGTAGCGTCGCCTCCTCTCTCCCTCCCCTTGCTCAATGCAAAACTACTTCTAACCCGAATCAATGAATCTGTCCATCATGCTCCAGGCTCCAAGGCAGTACAATAGGTACACACAATGAGCCACACACATGCAAGTTGCAGGTTGCACTCCCACAGTGATAGATTCCTACAAATGTCCATTTTGAAAAAGCATATTCAGGCAGAAGGGCAGGGTCGTGGTAGGTGTATGCACTGTCACAGACTGCAAATGTATCAGAAGTAATGATTCAGAATAGTTATTTAGTTTCAAAGGGAAAAAAGCTAGCCTACATATGACCCTTTAAATCAAATCAAAAATCAAATTTTATTTGTATAGCGGTCTTGGAGATGGTAACATTTATTGACTTGCCAGATTCTTTGCCAGATTTTCTCTTTCAATGACACACTCATTTCTCACTCTAAAGATGGCCTCAATGTTTGTTTGGAATGAGACTAGAAAGGAAATATTTTCCATTCCCATGATAACCATTCACACACTTCATGCCTATGGTGACAGACTGTTAAGCCTTTGCAGTTTGTTCTTATGAAATGTGTGACTGTCTGATTCACAATGGTAGCTTAAGAAGCACAAGGTCTTGTTTAAAGGCTTGGGGGTAATGTTGGGGTACCTGTATCTTTGGTGGTAATGTTTTGAAGTATGCAATGGATTGAGGGCAATTCCATGGTAACAGACCCTGGGACTTTCAAAACCTATGCCAAAAAAAAAACCTTGACAGTTAAAGTTTAACAACTCAACGCACTACAACTACTTACCAACTGGACTTACTAACCCTAACCCTTACAGTACTTTAAGAACTGTGCTTCAGATGTAAAATAATGAGCATAAGTTATTATGGATACATATCTGCTCCAAATCTTGTTTTCACATCACATTAGAGAAAGAGACACAGAGAGAAAGAGAGCATATATGATAAATAGTTGCTACTATAGTGGCTCATGGGATCCGCTCCCACAAACGAACCATCCACTTATCCTAATTTCTCTGTTAAGCCTCCTAATGACTCTGATGTGAGGTTTGGTTCCTGACACAACAGCCAAATTGCACTGATGCAGCTAGTGGAGGCAGAAATTGGAGGATAGGCTCATTGTAATGCCTGGAATGGAATGAGGAATGGTATCAAGCTTGTGTGTGCAGGCATTGAAGTGATACACAATCTGTTATGCATTAGCCTACAATGAGTCCATCCTGCCTACACCAGGCTCCCCTAAGGCCTCATTTATAAAGCTTGCGTACGCAACTTTGACAGAAATTTGGGGATTTATTACAAAACAACGTGGCGTTAAAATGTGTGCTCCTCCACACACACTTGGACCCATGTGTGTACACGCACAGAAACTGGAGAAATTAGCAACTGCGACTCCGCTGGCAGAAGGATGAAACTGGAGAAACGTAGTTTCAGACATCCTTCATGTCATCCCTCCTCTCTCTCACCCATCCTTCCTAATCAATCTCTACTGTCTCTATCCCAATGAAGCAGAAATGCCCTAAAAACATTACAATTTAAAAAAAAGAAAAAAAAGAAAGTGAGACAAAAAATTAAAAATAAAGACATTTCACAAACCTGCCCATATCGCACTGTAAAAGACATCATGACATCTGGTGACAAGACACGCACCCCGTCCCTCAGTACATCACAGATTAAGGTTGAAGTAGAACCTTGCCCCACAAGTTTAAGATAACTTTTATTTGTTTTTAAAAATATTGGCAAGTGAAAATGTTCCTGTTCTATTGGCAGATAATTTTGCTTAGGCCTACTTTAAGTGTTCCCCCATTTGATAGTTTTTGAGAGCTGACTTTTTGCAACGTAGAGGCCAGACACACACACAGCACACAGTCACCGTAACTGCAGCCTCTCTTCCACCACTGATGATATCACTCCAATATGAAATACAAAATGTAGTTGACACACCCCTCTTATCGTTTTCCTGTGTGTGCCTTGGACAAGCTGTGTCCCCTATGAGTCATCTGGTTGCGAAACACTAACTGCTAGTAGATGGGCCAATACAGATATGAGAGATGTATCCAGCTTGAAGCAAACACACTGGATGCAGTACACCCAGGCAATAACTCACAACGGTAGCCGAGAGGTTAGACAGGCCGGCTAGCAATCAGAAGGTCGCTAGTTCGATCCCCGCCTCAGGAGGGAGCCGGATGTGAGCTGGTGACTGGAGGGTTGCTGGTCTTGCTGCCTACCAGGGCTCCAGGGGTGCTGACTATATGGCTGACCCTGTGCCTATAGCAAAAAATACTCCCTACGGGTTTCATCCTGAGTGATTACAGCACAGGTGAACTTCCTCTCCTCTCTGTAACAGTGTGCCAACTGACTCATCCTGAAACTAAATGTTTCTCAATGTTTACTCAGAACCACACAATGTTTAACTTCCTATCTATGCATTTCTCCTTATCTGAAACATCCTATCGGGAGCTCATGGTACTGGAGCCTGCTTTTGAATGCCATTTCCAAGTCTAACCAGAGGTGATATGGAGTAAAAGTCTCACCCAAGACCTCTCTTTTGTCATTTAACAGGCTTGGCACCGGTGGGTGAGAAATATGACTCCTATCTGATAATAGAGAATACCTGGCCCTGTCTATTGGCAAGAGCTGGGGGAATAGCAGCTTACATGGCATTGTTGCAGGCAGCACTGTTGAAGAAATCTACAAGAGCATTTGAAAAGGGCAGTAGGCTGAATCAGGTCAATTTTTAGAATGACTCAAGAGTTTAGTTTAGCTAGTCGTGTATTCACTAAACTCACATCTTGCTCAAATAAAACGAATGAGGCATCTTGAGGCAACACCCACACCCACACACCCCCACACCTCCACACCCACACCCACACCAACTCAATCAATCAATCCAGGCCCAAAGAAACACACAGCCTAAACAACCCAGTGGGTTGATAAACATGGCTGAAGATAGCCCTGATGATAGGCCCCATGGAGAGTGTGGAGACTGAGGTGGAGAGGAAGAAGCAGATCAGGCACCAGTCACATCAACCCTCCACACCACAAACCCTGAATAACCAGACCAGTCCAGAACCATCCTGACGTGTGATACTATCATTTAGCTATGTAGTTATACAGAACCATAATTGTGTGTTACATTATGTTCTCCACAAAATGACAATAACACATGACATTTCAAGATGTTCAAGAAGTAAAATAGTTTAAAAACTTGTGAGCTTAGAATGATAAGGTTCTATCTCAGTTTAGGGCAGTTTAGAGATATTGAGCGTCAAAGTTTTTACATTCCATTATGTTTTGTGAGATGGAACCTTTGTATTTTATTAATTACTAACTCAAAAATTTTAACATTTTTTAAAAAATAACACCACACAGGCATTAATAAACACCTAATGGATCAGATTATGTAAAAAAACTCAATTTTGACAAAAATTGAGATAGAACCTTGAGAATCAAGGACCCCAATTGAAATAAGCCAGTGGCTTTCTTGGGTTTTTATCCTTTTAGTTGACCTTGTATGTAATATGTACTTTCATGTACCTACTTCTGCAAATCTTCTAATAAAGTTTTCAATCAATCAATCAAACCTTATAATTCTAACGTCACGAACTGTCCTTGAAGCAACTGTCCTGAAGTTGACGGACAAGTCCTTTGCAGCTAAAGCCAAGTCAAGGCTGTAGTCTAGGTAATGAATGAATGTTCTTATAACTTATATAAGTTACTTAATAGTTATAAACACTGGAGGAACCAAGTCGCAGGTTGCAGCCAGGGAAGCTAGAGTAACATCTCTGCTACTCAACTACAGTTTGGATACCGATAAGTTATGCTCAATGTCTTAAGTGAGTGCACGAGTGCATGTCTTCAGGTTAGGTCTTAAGACGACTTAAGACATCTTGACAGACAAAATGTCTTATTTTGATTAATTAAGACATCTTAAGACATCTCAAGACAAGGTGATGGCTGGGTATGTATAACGAGTACCGCGCATGATGTTCGGTAGCAAACGACATGCAGACGATAAACAAATGCATAAGAGAAACAAATGCATAAGAGAAACAAATGCATAAGAGAAACAAATGCAGACGAGAAATAAATTCAACTCACGTCTCCTCTGCAAAACATTCGGTGAAAGCAGCAATGTTTCAGTAGCCTACGGTTGAATTCCGAGAAGATCTCACGATGCTGCTTTCTCAGTCCACCATCCTCTGCTGGACTCCTGCTGGGAGGAGGAGCGCTCAGGAGTCACCTGGACCAGTGCTGCAGACAGACAGACAGGGGCATCAGGCATCTAAAAACTACTGTGCAATTGGACAGTTGTATTCGTTTGTTTCAAATTGTGTCAGTAAACCCTCTGTTTGAATAGGGAACTGAATGCATGGATCGAAATGCATGGATTTGTAACGTGCTTTTCAGCCTTTTCCTTAATCCTAACGTGATTTTCAGCCTTTTTCCTGACCCTAACGTGTTTTCAGCTTTTTCCCTAACTCTTATGTGTTTTTCAGCCTTATCCCTAACCCTAGGCTGTGTTCGAAATGGCATACTAGCATACTGCATACTAGCATACTCAATTAGTATATACTGCATACTAGCATACTCAATTAGTATATACTGCATACTAGCATACTCAATTAGTATATACTGCATACTGCTTACTAAATTCATAATAAGTATGCCAATACCAGCTGACCGAAAATCTAGTATACATTTCTTGCATACTCCAATTTCACATACTCTACAGTGTGAACGCACTGCATACTCAAAATCTATGTCATATCTAGTATGAGTAGTATGCTAGTATGCCATTCCGAACACAGCCCTAGTGTTTTCCAGCCCTCCCACCTCCCCCTGGTTGACACTGATGACGTCAGCCGTCAGAATTTCCTTCCTCCGCCCTCAGCCTGAACGTGCGCGTTCACTGGCCAGGAGCCGCGCATGAAGACCCTCAAAACTAATTTATAATGAATTGTATTAATTTTGCCATTTAGCAGAACTACTGATAAAAGTGAATGAACAACATTTTGAGATATAGCTTCATACAAACACATAACGTGAATAATAAAATGTACTCTAAGATACAGACACATAACACGAATAACAAAAGGAATGTCAAAAACGTTCATGCGGGCCTGCCCTGTCCCTTATGATGACAGGCAGACAATGCTGTGACAACTCTTGCATTTGAAATGTCTTTGAAATGTCTCATGTCAGGACCTTATGATGACATTCCAATAAGTAAGTAAGTAAGTAAAGCTTTATTTATATAGCGCCTTTCGTACATGAATAAGATAAATGAATAAGAATAATGAATAAGATAAATAATAAGATAAATGAATAAGAATAATGAATAAGATGACTGACTATGAATGAATGAATGAACGAATGGTCTTTATTGTCATTGATATAGTACAGGTACCAAACAACGAAATTTGGGAGGGGGAGCTCCCCTGGTGCTAGGAAAATAATAATAATAATAATAATAATAATAATAATAATAATAAACTAAAAACAAGAAGGGAAAAGAGCTGGTTTACATAAATAAAGGCTATGTACATTGTACACTATCCACTATACTATACTATACAAATAAAACACTGTGCTGTACTCTATGCTATGCTATACCTATTCTAACATTTCCTATTCTCTGAACCTTATGTACCCTAGGGTTGTCATATTGCACATAGTGTTATTGCACATTCCAGTGTTGTACAGTATTGTGCAGATAGTCGATGCCGTGACACTGCAATATGTCAATGGCCACTTGGGGTACCTTATTCGTGTATTGCCATTTGTGTGTAAGAAGTACACAATGCTACTCAAAATATATTGTTGATAATCATGGCCACTAGAGGCAGTGATGAGCTTCTCCCTAATTTGGCTGGGATCGGCTTTTACTTTAAAATGAGTGAAACGTTAATTGATGATTCTTGAATAATGTACATTATTCATGCTTTAGAGCATAGTTCAACAGGCTTATTCCATTACAACCCAAAATATAAGTTTGTTTTATGAATGAATGAATGAATGAATGGTCTTTATTGTCATTGATAGTACAGGTACCATACAATGACATTTGGGAGGGGGGGCTTCCCTGGTGTTAGGAAAAAAACTAAAACTAAAAAAAAAGGGGGAAAAAAGAAGGGAAAACACTTTACTCCATTGTTTGTAACAACATACACATATCCAGCAGGCTGGACTTTCTGCCAATTAACGGACAGACAGACAGACGGACAGACAGACAGACGGGGAATACTACAACTGGGGGTGACACAGCATTTATATAAACATCATATCCATCTATGATTGTAGTCCATTATTCATTATTTCCATTCACCTGGGGCGGGGGGGGGGGGGGGGGGGTAGGTTGGTTGGTGAACACATTTGTAGGGAAAAAAGAGAAGACTGCTTCTCATTGTGTTTGGCACTGGTCCAAAAGCACAGATTTACAAGTCAGAGAGAACACATGGAGATACAGTCATACAGTGCTCTCTCTCTCTCTCTCTCTCTCTCTCTCTCTCTCTCTCTCTCTCTCTCTCTCTCTCTCTCTCTCTCTCTCTCTCTCTCTCAGTATACTTTGTCTGCACATCACATCACTTCTATTTTCTTCTTTTTTATTATTTAACCTTTATTCAACCAGGAAGTCTCATTGAGATTACAACAGTGTCCTGGCCGCACAGTTAGCAGACATAAAAACAATGTACAACAATTTATAATGAAAATAAAGGAGAGAAAGGATCATGAAATATCAAAAATATTAATCAATATTCGTCACAAGTCATCAACATCAGGGACCAAACAGGTGCAACATGAATCAGTCAAAACATCTACAGCCAGATGTGTCTGCCTCCAAATAATTTAGAATGACTTTAAATTCATCCAGTGAGAACAAAGCTCCTGAAGATTCAGGTAATTTTGCAACTATCTTTTCTCATGACAGTTGCTTCTAATTGTGTTTTTGTTTGTCTTGAGTGTTTTTGACTGACTGACTGACTCAAGGTGCATCTGTTTGCCCTGAGTCATTTGGCGGTGGGAATGTTTCATCAAGGTAGAGAGGGGTAAAGGAGGAGGGAGGTGAGAATGAAAAAAATAGACGATCAAATAAAAGGAGGGAGAGAAAGGAATAGACAGCAGAGGTAGGCCATAAAAAAGAGGCCTTGAAGGAGCTGGTGAAAACGAGAGAAAGGTATGCAGCCGGCACGGAGGAGAAGAAGAAAGAGATAAGAACAGAGGAGGCAGGAGCAAGGGAAACTGGTAAGATTTTTTTTTTTAAGTAGAGTAGTCGGGGTAAAATGACTTGTTACATTATAGTGACTTCTTCTGTTGACAGTTGAATCGGTCCTCTCCATGTAATTCAATCCAGCTCCTACTGTAATGGGGAAAGCATGGCTTTATTCTGACTGGAATGCATGGTTCTCTGCAACATTATGGGATGACTGGTAATAATGGAGGGAAATTACTCTAAATATGCTCAATTGAAAGGAGACATTAGAAATATGAAAGGATACATCTGTTATCCAAGGAGCATATCTGGATAATTGACAATCGAGAAAGCTATAGTTTCACTCTTTTGATAATGGTTGTTTTACAAAACAAAATGTAAGGGACATACAGTTGGTATGACCGTTGAGATGAAAGTTTGTTTGAATCTTGATTTGTCGTAGTCTGTTTAGAATGGATCATGTCAGTGATGAGGTGGTCATGTTTATAGTGGTCATGTTTATAGTGGTCATGTTTATAGTTGTCATGTTTATAGTGGTCATGTTTGGGTTTTACTGCTCCTGCAGGACTGTTAGAGACGTATAACCGTTACCATGACCATGCACCTGACCGCAACCCTGCTCTTCATCCTGGTCGCGACCTTTCACCCTGACATGGGCATGGTGAGTATCACATCACCTCCACTTTCTCACAGTCGTAGGGACCAGAGAATGAGAGGTTCACAAACAGGATAAAATGACTTTATGTACGTTTATGCACATACTTACTGTATGTAACCCTGCAACTGTATAGCTGCCATATAGCAAATCTAAGCATCTACCAAAAGAAAAAGTTAGTCAAAACATAATGTCAAAAACATTTGGTCAAAAAGACTGTTAGTTCATGCAATACTCAGATGGATTGATTGTCTCAGATGTCAGATGTATAGGTCAACAAACAAGTTATTGAGAAGGGTGGTTTGATAAATTAGTTTTAAAAGGAGTCCTAGAGTGGATCTAGAGAGGCTACTGCTACTGTGGGTCAAAATGCACCTGTTTCTCATCAGAATGGCGTGTGTGCTCAGGGCAGATGTGGGGTTGGGGTTGGCTCAGACTACAAAGGAAAGGAGGGGGACTTGGGTTGTGGGTTAAGGGGGAGGAGGGAGGGAGGCAGGGGGGGGGCGGCTAGAGAGGCCAGCTACAATAGGAAGGTCGCTGGTTCGATCATCGCCTCAGGATGGAGCTGCATGTGATCTGGTGACTGGAGGGTTGCTGGCGTCATATCTAAGGTGCCTGCCACTGCTGTTGTGCCCTTGAGCAAGGCAATTAACCCCTAATTGCTCCAAGAGTGCTGACTATGGCTGACCCTATGTCTAGAGCAAAAAATACATTTCATTGTACTGTGCAACTCTGTACAATGACAAAAAAGTTGAATCTAGTTCAGTGTCTTCCAGACATCCATACATTAAAAGGCCTGACACAAAATAATAATCATTCACAGATGTTGTTATTTTTTTGTTGTCCAGGTGTCTTCTATGACGGAGGTATGCTGTGCTGCACGCTTTAGACAGTGATAGTGGGGACATGTACAGATGGCTATTTTCATTGTGTGCCTGCCTGTTGAATGCTTGAATCAGTCAGATAATTCATTGAGGTTTAAAACTATTGGATAATGGAGCTGGGCTATTTTTAGGTTTTTTTTACACAAATCCTTGTCCTTGACGAGACAGTCATGTCATTTTCAATCTGAACTGGTCGTTTTGATGCAGCACGAAATATACTGTACTCCAAGAACATAACAAGGAACAGGGCATTAAAAGTCAAACACATGTTCCAGGTCTTTCTTAGTACAGAGTATTAGAACTGTGTCTGTGTGTGTGTGTGTGTGTGTGTGTGTGTGTGTGTGTGTGTGTGTGTGTGTGTGTGTGTGTGTTTGTGTGTGTGTGTGTGTGTGTGTGTGTGTGTATGTGTGTGTATTTCAGGGAAGCAGAGCCCAGCGTAGACAGAGACAGGCAGATGTGTCTCTGAGACCATATCTTGGCAGGGTGGATCCAGGTAACACATCGCTACTCTTACAAATGTTGTCAAATGTTGTCCACCATGTTTGTAGTTCTTTTGGACTACAAATCAGCCATTTTGTAGTTCCCCACCATCTACTGATTCTACTCCCATCCACTGTCAAATGTTTGTTAGACAGCAAATGACTGGGCAACACATTCATTAAGGTTCCCTTATATATAGGTATAGAGTTTATTCATTATATACATGGTTTATAAATTATTCATAACTAGCTTACAAACTATTGATAATTTGTTTATTCAAATCTTTAAACAGTTATACTACTGTACACTTGTTATAAAGCATATACAAATAGCTATAACTATTAGTAATCAAGCATCACAGGGTTAGCAGACAATATAACTAATGATTATACATTATGTGTTAATGGTTTATAAGTGAAAAAACGAGTTATAATTAATATATAAACCTTTTATACAGGCCACCTTATTGTTAAGTGTTGCCAATGATCTACCTGATCTGTCTCTCCACCCACTGCTCCTCCATCACTCCCTCTTTTGCTCCAATCATCTCCATCCTCCATGCACACCCATCTATCCCTCTCTCTTTCTTTTTCTCCCTCCCTCTTTCCCTCCATCCCTCCCTCCCGCCTCCTCCTGCAGCCCAGCTGTGTGAGTTGATGAAGTGCCACAGCCCGGTGGGCTCCTGGTGTCAGGTGGTCTGGGAGGACGGGGTCCACATCCCAAAGTGTGTGTGTCCACAGACCTGCCCACGGTAATGGCTATAAATCACTCACAGACCTGCCCAGGGTAATGGCTATATATCACTCACAGACCTGCCCAGGGTAATAGATATATATCACTCACAGACCTGCCCAGGGTAATGGATATATATCACTCACAGACCTGCCCACAGTAATGGATATATATCACTCACAGACCTGCCCTTGGTAATGGATATAAATCACTCACAGACCTGCCCTTGGTAATGGATATAAATCACTCACAGACCTGCCCAGGGTAATGGCTATATATCACTCACAGACCTGCCCAGGGTAATGGCTATATATCACTCACAGACCTGCCCAGGGTAATAGATATATATCACTCACAGACCTGCCCAGGGTAATGGATATATATCACTCACAGACCTGCCCACAGTAATGGATATATATCACTCACAGACCTGCCCTTGGTAATGGATATAAATCACTCACAGACCTGCCCTTGGTAATGGATATAAATCACTCACAGACCTGCCCTTGGTAATGGATATATATCACTCACAGACCTGCCCTTGGTAATGGATATAAATCACTCACAGACCTGGTCTTGGTAATGGATATATATCACTCACAGACCTGCCCTTGGTAATGGATATATATCACTCACAGACCTGCCCTTGGTAATGGATATAAATCACTCACAGACCTGCCCTTGGTAATGGATATATATCACTCACAGACCTGCCCTTGGTAATGGCTATATATCACTCACAGACCTGCCCAGGGTAATGGCCAAAAATCACTCACAGACCTGCCCAGGGTAATGGCTATATATCACTCACAGACCTGCCCTTGGTAATGGATATAAATCACTCACAGACCTGCCCTTGGTAATGGATATATATCACTCACAGACCTGCCCACAGTAATGGATATATATCACTCACAGACCTGCCCAGGGTAATGGATATATATCACTCATTAAAAAAAAAATGGATGTGCCAATCCCAGATTGCTCCATTAATGTTCTCACACATAGAGGCTCTGCTCAAATAAATCGACAAAACATTACAATTTCATTCACTGTATTACATTGCCATTGTCAGAGCTGTTGTATTACTATTACACTTCACACAGTGACGTTCTAACTAAAGAATACTGTCAATGTCGGCAGGTGCATCACAGTGAGGTTGGATGTGCTTGTGTGTGTCCAGTCAGGGGGCGGCAGTGTGCAGCGTTCTGGGAAAGACATACGGGAACAAGTGTCTTCTGCATAAGGAAGCATGTCGCAAGAGACGTCGTATAGGGTTTGCCCATACAGGAACTTGTCTAGGTACCATATGCACACACACACGCATGCACACGTGCACGCACACACACACACACACACACACACACACACACACACACATTATCTTGAAGAGTCAATAGGCTAGGTGCACGATCTCCACTACTTCCTGAAAGGCACCTTGCATGAACATATCCTGTCTCATCTATTGGTTTAATTGATTAATCAGCTGTGCGGTAAACTGTTGGAACACACAGTGCACAGCTGATTAATCAATTAAACCAATAGAGTGAGACAGGATAATATGTTCATGCAAGGTGCCTTTCAGGAAGTAGTGGAGATCGTGCACCTAGCCTATTGTGTGTTGCTGCTGTTCCCTTAACTTAACTGTGAGTTCTGACACAAGTTCCCAAGGCAGACTGCACAGAGGCGGAGCTTGGCCAGTTCCCGTACCGCCTCCTGGACTGGTTCCTCCTATTGAGTCGCATGGGGGAGTCCTATGCCCCAGCAGCCCCGCCCCAGAGCTGCCTAGGCCACACCCAGCGCACACAGCTAGCCCAGGTAAACACCACACAGCTAGCCCAGGTAAACACCACACAGCTAGCCCAGGGGGCTATTCCACGTACAGTGATTAAATCTGATCCAGGTTTAAATCAGATCCGGGCGCTAATTTCAGCTTGCGTTCTGTTCCATCAATGTGGCTCAAATAATGTACTGCTTGGTTGCTATGCAACCACTCCTTCAGAACAAACCTGGTAGCGAGCAGGTTTACAGGCTGGTTTAGGTAATACGTGCGTCAAAAATGTCTCACAGGCGGAAACTACATCCCGAACGACAGTTCCGTCAAGTGTCTTTTATATTAGTTCCCACTTTTTACGAGATAGATAGATAGATAGTTTGATTGTGTGATAAATAGATAATTTGATATTTTTAAAGTGTGATAGATAGATAGATAGATAGATAGATAGATAGTTTGATTGTGTGATAGATAACATATATGAACATAAAACAATAAGTAGACGCTAGTATGACCTACGCATTTAATCGGTCAGCAATTTCTTGCCAAACCATTTCCCTCGCCTTAATTAATTGCGGCAGTATTGCACTATTTTACATCTTATTTTTTCAATAAGTAGGACCGCTGCGTTATCACGGTCCATTCTAGTATCTTCTTTTCGACAATCGTTTCTTCTGGGCTCCTTCAGCCTGCGGGCACTCGCCCATATCGAGAATTTCCAATTCGGGTTTGTGTGAACATTGATGACACAAGGCTGATCCTCATTCGAGGAATCACTTGAGGCTTGAATCCCAATCACAAGTTGCCTGAACAAGGCTTTTCTTTTAATCGCGAATATACTAATCCAAAGTACGTGGAATAGCCCCCAGGTAAACACCACACAGCTAGCCCAGGTAAACAGCTAGCCCAGGTAATGTCTCAAGGGCTTCGTTCACACGGCAGTGAAATCCGATTTTTTGTGATGTGAATCACAAAAAATGTGAATCAGGTCTGATTTATGCATGACCATTTGAACAGCGCAAGTCACATGAAATCTGACTTTTTTAAATCCGACCTGGGTCGCGTTCAGAGGTGGTATTACATCGGATACATATCTGATATTTAGCAACGCGCCCGCCGTCTGAACTGTCAAGTCGCGTTTGATGCGACTTTTACGTTACTCTAGCAGGGTTGCCAGATGGGATTGACAATACAGCCTAACCAGTCTATAACCGCTAAATCCAGTAGCCCATTCGGCGGTAACCCGACCCATCTGACAACCCTGCACTCTAGACGCAAGCAGCGAGTGCTCTACAAAAAGCCATAGCTAAGCATTTGGCTCTCTTTTTCCTCACCCTTCTTCTTTTGACCACTTGCTCATATCTTTGCCGGCTTCCGCTGCACAAAAACTTGAAAATGAAACCGGTTGTAACGTTATCATGTTATCCATGGTTACTTCCGTAAACAGTGCGCTGCGACATCCTGACGTCATTGTTATTGTCCTTCTGCACATGCGGGTCTGTTCAGGGCCATGGAATGTTCACATGGGAGTCAATGTAGGTCAAATATAGGTCACATTTTAAAAGTAATGTGAACTGCCAAACAAAAAAAACTGATCTGTGTAAAAAATCAGAACTGAGCATCAAGACCTGCCGTGTGAACGAAGCCATAGACTCCCATTCATTTTGGGTGTCATACCAGTGGGTGCCAGTGGGCACTAAAAAGTCCCAGCACAGCCTGTCTCACTCCTCTGCACTCTGAGTCTCACCACTCACCACTCACCACTAGGGGGCACACCTGAACCACACTGTGCTGGCTCCCATTTTCTCATTTCACATTGGCCTTTCCAGCACTAAGGTTTCAGCAACTATGGCGGATGCGTAACCAGGCCAGCCCAGTACGGTTCAGTTCAGCTCCGCTTGGGCCCAGTAGTGTGAATCAGGGTTTAGAGGTGGGCAGCTCTGGATCTGGAGGGCCACAAATCAAATCAAAGTCCAAGCTTTTTGCAGCCCAGTCTAATATGGAAGCATATAGTAGACCTAATTCAAATGCTAATGCAATATGAGATTGCAATTGCATGTTCCACTTTTGCATGCATTCTTTCAGACAATATTCAAATTCAAATGCAATTCTAATGATTTTCATTTTCATTTTCATGTACCTGATGTGCACATTCACTGTCAATATTAAAATTATAATGCAAAGCCATTTGACATTTAATTTTCAAAGTCATGCGCTGCTTTGTAGCTGACAAAATTCAAAAGTTCATTCTAATGTGAAAATGACTATGCAATCCCAAAATAGCATATTCATTTGCCACTTTTGCCTGCGTTATTTGAGTCAATATTCAAATTGTAATGCAATAATGTGATACATTTACATGTTCGAGGAAGCACATCCGCTTTACAGCTGACAAAATTCAAACTCTCTATGCAATTCTCATGTTCTACCGGCCTGTCAGTCATTCTCTGGGGGCAGGACAATGTTTAACGCCCCGACCAGAAATAGCGGCAATTCCCCCTATCACCAGAATGATCACACCCCTTTTTGGGTGATAGAAGTGTAGAAGTTTGGTTTTTGCAGCATCTGCACACTCAAATATGTGCAAAAAAAAAAATGTTTATTGCAAGCTTTCGGTCCCCAGGCTATTGGACAATGTAAACAAAAGCTGTATGTCAAGTTTGTATGACGCAGTTTGAAGAGGCTGAAAGCGCACAGGGTTGCCAGATGGGATTGACAATTTACAGCCTAAACTTTCTATAACCTCAAAATCAAGTAGCCCATTCGGCGGTAACCCGCCCCATCTGGCAACCATGGACGCAACCCTGCAAGCCTGGACGCGAAATGCATTTTGGGAAAGAGTACCCGAGCTAGTGTCCATCGTAATTGACTTTAATTTTCCAGGAAGTAATTGCTCACATACTAAATGTCTCGCATACTCAAATCTCGCATACTGTACAGTGTGAACGCACTACATACTCAAAATCTACGTCATATCTAGTATGAATAGTATGCTAGTATGCTATTCCGAACACAGCCCTAGAGAGTTTGAATTTTGTCAGCTGTAAAGCGGATGTGTTTCCTCGAACATGTAAATGCAATTGCGTATCACATTATTGCATTGAATATTGACTCAAATAACGCAGGCAAAAGTGGCAAATGAATATGCTATTTTGGGATTGCATAGTCATTTTCACATTAGAATGAACTTTTGAATTTTATCAGCTACAAAGCAGCGCATGACTTTGAAAATTAAATGTCAAATGGCTTTGCATTATATTATATATTTTAATATTGACAGTGAATGTGCACATCAGGTACATGAAAATGAAAATGCAAATCATTAGAATTGCATTTGAATTTGAATATTGTCTGAAAGAATGCATGTGTTAAAAGGATCATGCCGGCACTGGAATCGCCGGGTAAATAGCTTTAGCTTCAGCCATTGCGTTCGTGATAGCTAGCGCGGTCCGTCTCAGCAGTAACGATAGTTATCAGAATGTTTTTTCGTCTTTGGGTATGTTATTCCCTTCTTCTGTCGTTTGCCGCTGAGTCCAGTTCTGACACCATGTTAAAAGGATCATGCGGATACGGTTATAATCAAAGTCTCTTTACTCGCAGTTCAAGGACAATACAGAACGTACATCTTATGTCTGTGCTAGCATAGTAATGAATGTATCAACAAGCTCAACAAGCTCAACAAGTTCACTCATAAGTAACACTCACTGCAGGTGGTGCCACCTGCAGGTCAACTCTCGTAACAGCATGCAAAAGTGGAACATGCAATTGCAATCTCATATTGCATTAGCATTTGAATTTAGTCTACTATATGCTTCCATAGCCTTATACCCCATACATAACCCTAATTTACACTACAGACCCGAACCAAGCTGGGCTGTACTGGGCTGTACTGGGCTGGCCTGGTTACACATCAAACTAGTTGCTGAAACAGTGCTGGAAAAGACAATGGGCCGGTTTCAGAGACAAGGCTTAAGCCTAGTCCTGGACTAAAAAGCATCTTCAATGGAGATTTTACATTGAAAGTGTGATTTAGTCCAGGACTAGGCTTAAGCCTTGTCTGTGAAACTGGCCCAATGTGAAAGGAAAATATTGAGCCTGCACAGGAGGGCTCAGGTAGGCCATGTACTGTAGAGTGTAAAGTACTGTTTTATTCAAGTTCAACACTGTGATATGAGGCGTATTTCAGTCAGGCATGAGAGTGCAGGGCTGTAATCAAAAGGGTGTTTTTATAACATTTTTGTAATGTGTATTATGTGGCAGCTGGTGAAAGCGGGAAGAAGTCGGGCAACCGACCAAAATGTTCAGACTTTTATTCTGAAAAATGTAAATACATTTCAACATTGTTGAAAATCAATGACACACTCATTAGTCAACTAACACAGCTTGTTTTGTGAGCCTGCTAACAATGTAAAGTAGTGTTATAGTCAACTAGGTAGTAGTGGGGATTACTGACCAAATCCATTGCATTGCAATATTTTGGCTTGACTAGCGAGTGTGTCGTTGATATTAAGAATAAATGTCAGAACATTTTGATTGGTTCCCGACTTGTTCCCGCTTTCACCTGCTGCTGTCGCAAATGTCTTTTACACAGTTACTAAACCAATTGCCGAAGAGCGGGACTATAACGTTTGAATCTGAAGCCTGCACACACAGCATTCCATAGATCTATCTGTTCTATATCTATGATCCCGTCCCTTGAGAAGAACTTCATCAAACCTGTTATAGTGTGTTGTTCATTTGTGCTAGTGACCACTCAAATCAATGCCTTTGCCTCTAACAGGAATATGCTTGGTGGAATTTGTGGTGTGAAATTGATACAGCTCCCATGATGCCCTCTCATGTTCCTGTTCTGCTGTGGTTTTCCATAGTGCAGGATGAGGGGGTGTTTTAGGCACCTCTGTATAAATAGACCCTTGTCAATAATCACTAAATTATTCAATAAGAAAGTGAACACGGTGGTCATATTATATCCCTATCCAACCACTTGACGCCTCTCCCTGGCCGCTCATCTCTTGAACTTACCACATATTTTTACCCTCTTCCCTTCACTCCAAACCCTCTTCCCTTCACTCCAAACACTCTTCTCTTCTCTCTTATCTTCTCTTCACTCCAAACCTTCTTCTCTTCTCTCTTCTCTTCTCTTCACTCCAAACCCTCTTCTCTTCTCTTTTCTTCACTCCAAATCCACTCACATATATCTATCTATCTACCTTCCTACCTACCTACCTACCTATCTATCTCTCTCTCTCTCTCACTCCGTCTGTCCCCCCATCTCTCTCTCTCTCTTTCTCTCTCCCTCCGTCTCACCCCATCTCTCTCTCCCTCCATCTGTCCCCCCATCTCTCTCTCTCTCTCTCTCTCTCTCTCTCTCTCTCTCTCTCTCTCTCTCTCTCTCTCTCTCTCTCTGGGGTGTGCCAGCGGAGGTTTGTGCTGCTGGACCGTAACCAGGATGGGAAGCTGAGTCGGAGGGACCTGAGGAAGCTCCAGTATAAGAGGATGCCCCTGGAACACTGTGCCACATCTTTCTTCCAGTGAGACACACCACATACACACTCACCACATACACACTCACCACACATACACACCCTTTCTTTTTTAAGTATTTTTTTTATTTTTTTAACTAGTCAGCTTCAGACAGGTCTTTCCTTTTTCTTTCAGCATAATTTCTAGTGTCTTTTTCTTTAAATATAAAAATAACCATAATTGAATATACATGATTATGATGTTTTGATTTTGTTTGTTTTCTTTTTTTGTGTGTTTGTGTTTGTCTCCTTGCCAATAGGGTAGTAGGGTAATGTCTTACCTACCCAATAATAATCTCTGTTCTTACTCTGTTCTTACTAGGCTGTCTAAAAGGTTTTACAGCTGGTCTGGATGTGTGTGTGTGTGTGTGTGTGTGTGTGTGTGTGTGTGTGTGTGTTAACCTGAGATGTCGAAGTATGCGGGCCAGGCTGGAAGTGATGTGACTTGGGGAGGCAGTGGGTTATTTACCTGGATCAGCCATCCCAAGTGGATGGTGGTTGTTCCCATGGTGATGAATGATAATACACACAAAAGACACACAAAAGAATCCCAAAGAATAGGTCCAACTTAAGATAGGAAACAAAATCCAGATTTCCCAGACAGATCGGGACAACACAAGTGGCCAGTGGCGGATTTTTAAACCGATCCGGAGATCTCGGGGCTTGGGCCGTGTCACTGGTGGTACCCAATCCCACCCCAGGTCCTAGTCCTCCTTTACTTATTCACCATCACAGTTCACCGTTCAACATCAGTGAAGGAAGGCAGTACATTTGATATTGAACACTTACAGCGTGAACGATTTTTCGTTGTGGTTGAGATCTTTCACTCCACATTTTCAATTTTATCAGGTGTTTGCTAAACTATTTCCGGAATTGATGGGGTTACTGTAAAATGTCTCACCGTGATGTCATGCCATGTTACACCTCCCCTACCCTACCCTGCCCATCCACCCTAGCCATCCACCCCCACCCTGCTAATCCGCCTCTGCTCTCTGTCTCCCCCCACTCCTCTCTCACCTCCCTCCTCCCACCCTCTCCTCTCCATTAACTCCAATGGCCTTCTCCCGCCATCTCTCTCTCTCTCTCGCTCTTTCTCTCTTTCCGCTCTCTCTTTCCTGCGCTATCTCCCCCTCCTCTCTCTCCCCCTCCCTCTCTCTCTGTCTCTCCCTCTGCCAGTGACAGGTTTTGTGGGAGTCGAGCTGGTCATCTCAATGTCACACACACATACTCACACTCACACACACACACTCACACACACACACACACACACACACACGCATGCATGCATGCATGCACGCACACACGCACACACACACCCACACTCTTTCCCAGCAATGCTAATGTGTATTACCCACTGTGCCTCCCGCCGTTTACGGATTAGCACAAATTGAAACTGTACCCTTCAAAGATAATGTTTTTGTGCAGGGGCGAAGACAAAAGTATTTTTGTACATGTTGTATGGGAATAGATATATGTGTTTGCATATGGCCTTTGTGTGAGTGTGTGTGTCTGTGTGTGTGTGTGTGTGTGTGTGTGTGTGTGTGTGTGTGTGTGTGTGTGTGCGTGCGTGTGTATGTGTACATTGTTTATGCATTTGACTCTTCATGTTTTCATGTTGACGTGTGTGTTGTCAGTGTAGGTTTGTTAATGAGGTCATTCATGTGTGTCTATTGCAGGTCATGTGACAGGAACAGGAACAGCAAGGTGACCCTGAGTGAATGGACGTCCTGTTTGGTGGATCGCTCTGAGACCTGGTTCCACAGCTTCATGTGTCAGTAACCTTCTCAGTGCTACATACAGTACACCCTTTGAAGAGAGTAGAGTTCACTTTCTTACAATATGTTACATGGTCTGGTGAAAAGGTCCGCATATAGGCAATTTTCATTAAATGTTTCATATTACGAATGTTTAAGTGTTGAGCCCACTCAATATAACAAACAACAGTTTTAGGGTCACTAAATATGTCACTACCGGAGATTCTCCGGTATTTGGTTTGAGTTATAACAACATTCAAATAAGCATATCTTCTCAACTATTTTCATATGTGACAGGGTCTGGTGAAATAGGGCAAGGTCATTTTTCAGTTTTACAGATTATGAAAGTGCATATTGTAAGCTTTCAAATGATGTGTCATACATTAGGGTTGCTTAAAAACTACTGCTTAGGGTGCTTGAATACCAATAGGAACACACAAGCCCAGTGACACAATCATCCTCTCTTTCTGACAGCTATGAAAATGGGATCTCGTAAGCTGTGTCCCATGACCACGGACAGTCACCTTTGAGCTGGAAACGACCGCCTCTCTCTCTCCTCACCTGTGCGTCAAACACGACCGTCCGCCAACATCACTGTCACCCATTTCTCCATGTTTTTCTACTGCGAGCTGTGGAGAGGGAGTCTGTCCACTCCAGCCTCCACACTCTGACTCTAACCGTCACACTCGGTACTGCTTTGTGTTTGCTATTGATTTATGACATCATCTGTTCTGAAAGTGTGTTTCGAAAGTTCCTCAGTACATTCATCTGCGTGGAAATGTGGTCTGTAATAAACTATCCCTGGTTTTGTTACTGTGAGTGTCTTAATGTGTATTTTATTGAATTTGTTATAGAGGTTAATTTAAAAAAAATGTCGCATGGATCAAGCATCCAATGAAAACAGGGGAAAAAAGTCAGTCATCCAATGAAAACGGAGGGAATGAGGAGATAGGGAAGAACGTGGAGAGACTGTGTGTGTGCGTGTGTGTGTGTGTGTGTGTGTGTGTGTGTGTGTGTGTGTGTGTGTGTGTGTGTGTGATACCGTCAGATAGAGGGGAGAGACGGAACGGTGGTGAAGGTGAGAAGCCGTGACTGGGGAAGGGAAAGAGGGATAATAGCGGATAAGGAACCGGAGGGGGCGAGGGGATTTGGGGGGAAGGAGTAACGCACTGTCAGCGAAGGAAGGAGGGAAAAGGTTAGAGTGCATTTGTGAAAGGAGGGGGGGTAGTAATGCACTGTAAGTGGAAGTATAGACGGGGGGGGTCAAGTAATGCATAAAGGTATATGACATACTACACTACATAAATGAGTATGACATACTACACTACATAAATGAGTATGACATACTACACTACATAAAGGTATATGACATACTACACTACATAAAGGTATATGACATACTACACTACATAAATGAGTATGACATACTACACTACATAAAAGAGTATGCCATACTACAGTACATAAAAGAGTATGCCATACTACACTAAATAAAGCAGAAATGAGAGCAACATGACCTTATAAGGTCAAAGACACATCACCAGACTCACAGTCCTGTGCACTTCATCATACAGAGACATTCCAGCTGACCACCCCATCCTGTCTCCTCACTGCTCCTTTTGGTTTGTTTTGGTTTGTTTTTGTGTGTATGTGTGTGTCTGTGTCTGTGTCTGTGTCTGTGTCTTTGTGTCTGTGTCTGTGTGTCTGTGTGTCTGTGTTTGTGTCTTTGTGTCTGTGTGTGTCTGTGTGTGTGTGAGAGAGAGACAGACTCAGAACAAGAGTGTGTGTGTGCAGTGTGTGTTTTCATGTTTAAGAGAGAGAGAGACTGTGTGTGTGTGTGTGTGTGTGTGTGTGTGTGTGTGTGTGTGTGTGTGTGTGTGTGTGTGTGGGTGTATTCTAAAAGATCAATAGGGGATGTGCATGGCCCAGGGTGGGTTCTCTGGTGCCACTAGCAACTCTGGACTAATTAGCCCTCGCATTTGCTTTGCCGTAAGGATGGAGTGATGGAGTGAGAGAAAGAGGGAGAGATGGAGAGATGTTTCAATATTCAACATAACACGCAGAAGCTTCTAAGACACGAGGCTAAAAACTAAAAAAAATCAAAACACGACTTTTTTCCCCCTGACTTTCCACATTCTTGAGTCCACCGGAGGGAGGAACTCATCTCTGAGTAAAAAGAAAAGAAAAAAGAGAGGAGATAAAAAAAAAGAGGGCAGCTCTAAATGAAGAGATACGGGAGCGTGGCGAGAGGCTAGACAGAGCTAGCTGAGGGCATGCTGTATCTTACTAAGGAGTGACCTCCAAACCATGCCCCCCCCCCCAACCTCCACCAACCTCCCCATCCCCAGGGAACAACTCCTATGAATTGTCGGGGTCACCACTGGAGCTCCTTGCTTCCCTTCCCTCCCCTCCCCTCCCTCTTTGTGTTTTCATTGCCTGCATTAATAGACCCCCCCCCTCTCCCTCATGTATCCCCACCACCATCACTTCCTTTACCCTCCCCCTATGAAGTGATCTGATCTGAGATAGGGAGATGAGCTCTCCTCTCTCTCCCCCTTGCTCTCTCTCAATCTCTCTCTCTCTCTCTCTCTCTCTCTCTCTCTCTCTCTCTCTCTCTCTCTCTCTCTCTCTCTCTCTCTCTCTCCCAAGGGACTCTCTCGCCAGCTCAGGAGCAGATGGGCAGCTGGTGATGATATGTTGTTAAAAATAAAGATTCCTGTTAACCCGTTGTCAGCTAGCACTCTTCTCTCCCTCTCTCTCTCTCTCTCTCTCTCTCTCTCTCTCTCTCTCTCTCTCTCTCTCTCTCTCTCTCTCTCTCTCTCTCTCTCTCTCTCCCCTCTCTCTCTCTCTCTCCCTCTATCTCTCTTCACTAAACGCCCACGCAACACTCCACAACACAGTAGCAGAACACGCGTTCACTGCTACATGCAGTCCCTCTGCCAACACTGCACAGCCTTCCCATACCGACTGAGACCCTGACCATAAAAACATGATATTTAATACATGATAACGTCATAAAGACGGCCTCTGCATTATGCATGACTGGTAAGCAGACATAAATAATGAATGCATGGGGGCAATTTTGCTGTTTCTTTCATGCAATTATTTAAATGAAATTTAGCACTTGGTTTTCCTCACTCTCAGCCCAGTCAGTGACTGTTTGTTTGTCAATGAATTATTAAAGGCAACACAAGAGGGGGAAAAGCTATGGGATCAAAAAGAAATATCCAGGCCAGCTCTCGTACCATCAGAGAGAGAGAGAGAGAGTGGGAGAGAGAGAGAGAGAGAGTGGGAGAGAGAGAGAGAGAGAGAGAGAGAGAGAGAGAGAGAGAGAGAGAGAGAGACAGAGAGAGAGAGGGTGTCTGTCAACCCCATATCATACATCCATAACGGGACAACAGATCGAGTCACCCCAGTCAACCAGAGTCGACGTGAGAGTTTTCAATGTGAAAACGGACCCTGGCTGACGAGGGCAGAGATAACAGTTGTTTGTTCTTTCTCTTCATAGCTTTTACAATGTCACTGTTAATAAAAAGCTACAGCAACAAACATGTATCTAAAACAAGAGAGAGGCACTATGGTATATGAATACTCATTTAGCTTCAATTTAGTATGATATGATATGGTACTATCTTCCTAAACAGCAAAGCAAAAGTGATCTAAATATATACCCAGTTGTATATAGGCTATATCTCCAGAAGGTCAATCAGAATCCTGCAGTCAAAAGTATCAGGCATATCGTCTCTGTCAGATTGTCAACTTTCAAAACTTCTGAAGGATTCTAAAGTGGGCCAGAAAGAGAGAGGGAGGGAGAGAGAGGGAGGGAGAGAGAGAGGGGGGGGAGAGAGAGCGGATAGCTTTGAAAAGGAGCCCAGCTAGCAGTGAGGGGTCTTTACTAAAAAGAAGAACTGATTTGGCCACTGCTCCAATTATATTTTTACTAATATATTCATATGAGGGTTTTTCTCCAGGAGGTATTGACTTCGGCTCTCATATGACCAGAGGAGACTCTCAGGTTTGCGTAAGGACAGACAATATCCCCCTCGGGTGGAGAGCTTCCATTCACAGCTCCTCAATCAGCCCTGCTGAAAGTACCCTGTAAATTGCTGAGGAAAAGACCGACCAGGGAAAAGAGAGGGGAGTTAACATACACACAACGCCACCGGCCTCTTTCATTGTCTGACGGTATTGATTAAAGAGCAGAGGAGAGAGAGACGTACATGAGTCTCTCTATTGTGCATCTTTGTGTGGAGATGAGAGGGATGGGTGGGTGTTGGGGAAGCACTTATATGAATGTGCTCCTTGCTCCTGTGAAAGACGCACTTGACATATGTGACAGAAGCTGGTGAAAGTGGGAACAAGTCACCAACAGACCAAATGTTCTGACCTTTATTCTGAAAAACTTAAATAAATGTAAACGTTGTTGAAAATCAATGCCACGCTCGCTAGTCAACTAACACAGCTTGTTTTGTGAGCCTGCTAACAATGTAAAGTAGTGTTATAGTTAACCAGGTAGTAGTGGGGATTACTCACTGAATCCATTGCATTGCAATGTTTTGGCTTGGCTAGCGAGTGTGTCTTTGATTTTCAACAACGCTGAAATGTATTTACATTTTTCTGAATAAAAGTCTGAACGGTCCGTCAGTTGCTGACTTGTTCCCAGTTTCACCAGCTGCCCCCCCCCCCACCACCACTGTCATCAGATGGGGTGTTGTTAGCATGGAAGTGACATGATCGCTGTCTGAAATGGTTATAGTGTCTTTTAAAAGCCCTCCATCTTGTCAGACTGCCATACTCAACAGAGATCTGATCCGATCAGCCAATGAATGGTTAATGTGGGCATCACCCCCCCCCCCATTCACACACAAACACACATGCGTCTACCCCCCACACATACATACACACATGCATCTGCCCAGTTTGATTTGTGTTGCCAATGAGCTCTTCTAAGATCTGGACCGGAGGAGAGTGACGGAGGAGAGGAGAGAAAGAAGGGAGGAATTGAGAGAGAGAGAGAGAGAGACAGAGAGAGAGGGGGAGAGGGAGAGAGAGAAAGAGAGGGGTGAGAAGACAGTGGAAGCTTCGCCAACATTCACAGAGCGATCACAGCTCTCTCCCAGGATACGACACTGACTCTCCACGTGTGAGAGAGTGGGGGATAAGGGACACCAGATATCCCTCTGCCTTGGGACATTCCACCTGGGAGTTGGAGCTGGGACAGCCGGACGGACACCCCCTCCACTAAGGAGTAAGCCCCAAGGGAGAAAAGGAGGGAGGGAAGGAGGGACGTCAAAAACTGGAGTGTTTGCTCACGCTCCTCCTCTCTCTCGTCTGTCCCTCATCCTTCTCTTCTTCTTACACGTCTCTCATCTCGTTCTCATCCCTCGTTCTCTGCCATAGAGTGAGAGAGTCTGAGCTTTGAGGTAAGAGCAAGCGTGTTGTCGTTGTGCAAGTGTCAGTGCATGCGTGACATTGAAATTGAAACGGAGATAGGATGGTCTTGATGTTGTTATTCAAACAGTTGTTCTACATCAGAGCCGTTGTTCTTTGTGTACATTTTTCAAATGTATTTTTTTAAGCTCTTTGAAGCTTTCGGGTTTGGGTGTACTTTGCGTTTGTTATCAGTAGGACAGATCCATGACGCAGATGGTGGAGTTTTCATTTGTCTTTCCTCTTCCTGTCACTTGACGTCTTTGAAACATCCCATCTTCTTTTCTCTGTTTGTGTGAGTCTGTGTGTGTCACTGCCTGTCTGCCAATCATTCATCTGTCTCTCTGAGTGTCAATCTGCCTTTCGTTCTGTCTTTCTATCTGTCTGTCCCTCAGTCTGTGTCCTGTAACCGCCTGTATGTCTCTGGCTAGCTTTAAAGTAGGATTGAGTGGCAGGGAAGTGTTCGCTGTAGGAAAGAGAGGACATATGTTGTCATGGAGAGGACATCAGAGAAATCCAGAGATTGAGTGTGTGCAAGAGGAGGGGTGGGGGGTTAGGTTGGAGATGAGAGGGGGGGAGGGAGGCAGGGTGGGAGGGAGGCAGGGAGGGAGGGAGGGAGGGAGATGGCGATGGCTAACACATTCAGACACACTGCCCCCCCTCCTTCGCTCCAGATCTCACGTTGCCAAAGTAGCTATACTCTGAAACTCACTCAGGACACTGGGACGTAGTGGTTGTTGAAAGATACACAGCAAGACATAGGGAGTGGGACTAAAAAAAACAAATGTAAAAAGTGCCTTGCTCAAGGGACAGCAGTGGTAGGCATCTTAGATATGATGCTAGCAACCCTTCAGTCACCAGCTCACATTCAGTTCCCTCCTGAGGCGGGGGTCGAGCCAGCGACCTTCCGATTGTTGGACAGTCTCTCTAACCTCTAGCCTACCAGGGGCAGTGACTTTGACTGTCGCTGAACAGTTTAAAACAGAAAGGAAAAAGCAATGGAGGGAGATGTAGATGTCCTGTCGCTGGAGTAGCAGATGCAGTGATATACCATCAATGTTTTTCCCAAGTAGGGCAAGGTCATTTTTCGTCTTTTTTTACAGATTATGAAAGTGAAGATTTTTCGACATTCTCAAATGAAGTGTCATATCTACCGGAGAAACTTGCTCTGAATCAAAACAGATGCGTTTTCTACCATCACGTTGGTAGCTAGCTTGCAGCAAAAAACCCACATTGCTATGGACATCTAACTGTATGTTTAGCACATCACAACATGCTGATAGAACATGCTTAAAACACATAACTACACATAATTAGACACAGTCACACAGTCCTTGCTTTTGAACACGTCCTAAAACGTAAGCTTACCCAGTAGCCTATGGCAGACGATACAGTGAATCCAATTCGTAAATTAGAAGTATTTAGTGATCCTAAAACTGTTGTTTGTTATATTGAGTGGGCTCTTCAACACTTAAACGTAATATGGAAAAAGAAGAAGAAGAAGAAGAAGAAGAAGAAGAAGCAGCTTTTTGGTCATTTGCGCGACTTGAGAATTGCAGACATGTGGACCTTTTCACCAGACGGTGTCACATATACCATCAGTGTTGTTAGCAGTAATATACCATTAGTGTCGTTAGCTGCTTGTTCTCTAGAGAGGGTATTTATAGAGTGTGGTTAGTTAAGTTCACTAAGCTTTCTCTCTCTCTCTCTCTCTCTCTCTCTCTCTCTCTCTCTCTCTCTCTCTCTCTCTCTCTCTCTCTCTCTCTCTCTCTCTCTCTCTCTCTCTCTCTCTCTCTCTCTCTCTCTCTCTCTCTCTCTCTCTCTCTCTCTCTCTCTCTCTCTCTCTCTCTCTCTCTCTCTCTCTCTCTCTCTCTCTCTCTCTCTCTCTCTCTCTCTCTCTCTAGAACCCGGCCCTTTTGCCTAATTCATCGGCCATAATTTGCTGAGGAGTCACATACATATTTTATCAGCAGGGGCATTTTATAGAAACAAGCGTGCCAAGCTGTTTTTTGTCTACATCTCTATCAACATTGAATGAGAGAGAGAGAGAGGTGGAAAGAGAGAGAGACAGAGAAGGATAGAGAGGGGGAGAGGGGAGATAAAGAGTGAGAGGGAGAGGGGGAGGGAGAACATGGAGTAGCAGAGCCCTGGTAATGTGTGACACCAGTTATGAACCCATTAGACACAGAGATGAAGTCAACACCAGTCAGCTTCATTTCTCTGCCTCTTTGCATCACCCTCTCTCCTCACCATATCTACCCCTCTCCCTATCTTCATTTTCTATCACTCTGTCTCTCGTTTCCATCTCTCCACAATCCTCCTTCTTCCCACCCCATTCTCTGTGTAAAACCTTTATAGGTTGTTCACTCCTCTGCAAGGATAATGAGAGCTTCTTCCACACTTTGTATTAATGCAGCTGCTGTTGAGAACACGGAGGTCCCAGGGCCACGATATACACACTTGTCTGTTTGCCTGCTGCCTGTGCTATGCTGATTGTCATCTGATCTGCAGGGCACAGCCGTGATGCTGACAAACACACATTGTCAAGGGGACATGTTTTGAAGACTTTGACTTTGAACAAATGCGTTTTCCCCCTGGGGACGAGAGCCCAATACATGTAATCACATCACACAAAAATCATCACACGAGCATCAGGGTTTCAATTGGATTATCCTGAAGCAGCTCCAGGTGTAGTTTCTGTCACTCCTTCACTAAGTTGGCGGCTTTTCTCTGATAAAGGCCCTCCCTTCTATTTAAATAACAAACCCATATGAACTCCATGACTATAAATACAGATATAGATTCAAAGGAATCTACTTCTGAGTGATGTTTGCAACCCGCTTCATGTTTTCAGAGTCGTGCTGCAATGAGTGATTTTTCACCAAGTGTCAAGCTGCCTGCGCCATACAGATCCCAGAGTAATATAGCATGGCAATTTATTTTTTCCTGCATGAATAATTCCGTCTGAATAGTGGTGAGATGTTTCCTCATATCAATGAATCATCAGCTGCTAGACCGCTTCAGAGTTCCATGAACGGGAACGAGAGGAACTGTGGATGTGAGCTGACTGATGGGATGCTTCTGACCTTTCCTCCCCTGCTCTTCCAGTCCCTCTGAGACATCAGAGTGGTGTGTGTGTGTGTGTGTGTGTGTGTGAGAGAGAGAAAGAGAGAGAGAGACAGAGAGAAATAAAGAGAAATAGAGAGAGAAAGAGAGAGAAATAGACAGAAATAGAGAGAGAGAAATAGAGAGAGAGAGACACACAGAGAGAGAAATAGAGAGAGAGGGAGAGAGAGAGAGAGACAGAGAGAGAGAAAGAGAGAGAGGGTGAGGGAGAGAGAGAGAAATAGAGAGAGAGAGAGAGAGAGAGAGAGAGAGAGAGAGAGAGAGAGAGAGTGTGGGACTGGGATGTCAACGACAATGGTCCTGTCCTGGTATGCGTGTGTGGCTGTGGTCCTGCTCTGTGGGCCCCCCTGGCCCCAAGGCCTATCATCTCCGGCCCCAGAGAATGAGGTGCCACTCCAGCCCACAGCCTGGCTGTCCGAGGGGAGGCTCACAGCTGTATATCTTCCCAAAGGACGCACCCGGAGGTAAGACCACACGCCCAAAGGGGGGGGGGGGGCTGAAGTCTGCAACCCATATATTTTCTGGTTATGCTCCGCCATGCCTGAACTGCAGCCATATTCAGTTGTTGTTTGATTTGAGGTCTTTTTGTCTTAAGTTCCCTTTTCAGCAAATGCAATGCATGTTCAATAGACTACACACACTAGGCTTTGTGACATACTTCCCAATCAAATTAATCCGGTCCCTTCGTCAGCCGCTTAGCTTGTGTGAAAGTCTCATCATGAGTGTGCCTAAACAGTTAAAGACCGGACATTTTCAACAACTGGAGAAGAAATACTCAGAGCATTGCTGTGTATCACTTTGTTTCTACATCGGCCAAGTTTAACGGACTACTACGTTTCTTTGGCTTTCCGAGTTCGACCGACCCCGACCTGAGAAGAAAATGGCTAGTAAAAATACGCCGGGATGATTTCACGATCACCTCTCACACGAAGGTCTGCAGCACACTTCGCCACTAATCGGCTCATAGAGCCAAAAACCCGTGATGGTTGATGAAGGCTTGTTAAAGGTGCCGTGCCGATGCTCTTTGAATGGAAGACCAGGTCATGACCAGGTTGGGGAGACACAGGCCATAGCCAGACTGAGGATGCATGTGGAGTATTAGGAGGATCAAACAGAACAAGCTTTTTGACAGCGTCATCCCCGTATCACATGCCTACAACATCAACCAGCTGTTTTCAGTAGCATGTATGCTGTCAAATTATCAGAACAAGGCATTAGTTAATGGGCTAAGTGAGATAGAACACATGGATTAGGGCTTCACTACCGGTAGCCCCTAGTGACCAGGAACAGCACCCTCCTCCCAGATGACGAGTGTACATTAAATAGTACAGGCTAGAAAAAATAGTTTGGGTCAATGTCATGATCACAACTGCAAATGATGAGTGAAAATGAGCTGTAATTAAAGAGTTGAATAAGTAGAATAATTAAAATATGATAAACAAGCCCTAAGGAGAAAATAGAGTACCGGTACACATCATTGTACATGGGGAAATAAAAGTACATCATTGTACATCTCTATTTGCAGAAATATGTACGTTTCTATATGAGTAATTCTGATTTGTCAAAGGGTCAGATTCACTTCTTATATAAATTATAATAAATGACGGTACAGATTATACATATGCAAATAAAGAGACATTGTACAAAAAGATGGACTCTGACCAGTACTGTACTGAGCTCTCTTCTTCATGGTCAACTCATTTATTTACACTGTAACAATTCATTCTTGTGCATTACATTGTAGCCTACATGTGTGGGAATTTGGAAAACTTCTGGTCATCACCAACACCTGAGCATATACTATATACAGGGATTTACACATACATACACCTACTCATCTATCAGGCTGCATATCACAGTACCTGCATTCCTTGTATTCCCTTGTAGTAACACAATCAATAATCTGAATACTATCACTACTCAACATATATTCAGTAGGATGCAGGGTTGTCATGTGTAACGTATAGTAAACCTATGGTAAAGCATAAGTGAGAGATATGGATACTGATGGCAATGGTCCATGGAGATGGGAAGGTTACAAGTTCAGGGGCACAGCTGTCATATTAAGTTGAGAGTAATATGCAGTTTGGAACAGCAATGCCACTGTGTGACTGCACAAAACAGTCTCTGCCACACAGGAGCACCGGTTGTGTCAACACCACTGGCGATGCATCACATAGCGAGATCTAAGAAAGAAGAAAATACTGATTAGAAATATATCCTAATGCCGGCTAATGGTGTATATCAGCAGTGGTCAATTCATGTATTTGATTAGCTAATGCTGAACCCCACTGAACGGGGATGAACAGTTCCTCAGCTTCCTGCCTGCACTCAAACGGCGTGGTGTCTCAGTCTTCCTCATAGACCTGGAGCACAAGGCTCTCACGCAGATCTCCCCTGTCAGCCTGTCTTTATTGGACACTGAATAAAATAACAGACAGTCAATAGTTATTTTCTTACCTTCGTAGTTGTGAATGTACAATGTCACATATAATGTTAAACCTTTCTCCAAATTGCTGGCTGGGGCTTTTGTCCCGTAGCAAATCTTGTGAACGTCCGTGATACTTACTTTGGGGAGGTCCTGTAAACAGTGGGTGGAGAACAGCGCCATTGCTGGACCGGAAACTAACAAACAGCATTGAGTAGAATGCGGAAGTGATTGTGTATGTAGTCTATATTGGATTTAAATCTGGAGATTGTTAAGATTTCTCTCATCTTTCCACAATACCTTTTTCCAGAACTCTACAGGCTCTTTTAGGTACTTTTTAGCTAACTGTAATCTAGCCATCCGGTTTCTGTTGCTAACTTGTTATTGCTCTCTTGCAGTGTAGCCTCTCCACCTCCTGGAGATTGTTCCTGCTCTGTGTTGTTTTGGTGGTTTTCTTAAAAAAACATTCTTCATCTTTCATCCTCTGTAGAAGGAGCAGACGGTTTTGGAAAGGTTCATGATTGATTTCACAGCTCAATAATGGTTTCCTTGACTTGCAGTGACAACTCTTTGGTCTTCATGTTGACAGACACCAATAGGAGACCCCAAAGGAAAACGTAAAGGCTAGAAACAATACTGGACAGACAGCTCTCTTATGGTTGCACAAATGATGTGACGGAACACCCCTGACTAACCAGAAACACCTCTCAAGTACATTTTCCACCATACATACAAGCCAATTTTCCATACTACTGGTTCACTGAAATAGAGGGACTCTGTATAAAAAGGGTTATAATTTCTAAATGGTGAAACCAATCTGAGAAAAGAAAAAAAAAAGCTGAGAATCATAGTAATGATAGTAATTGTTTGATTTCAAATCCAAACTGAGTATAGAGCTAAAACAAGACAAAATACTTCCTCTTTCCAATACAGTCTTTTTATATGCAGCATCCGGAGCCCACTAATGTATATTGTGGCAACCACTACAGGCCGGGGAAAACACGCACCCAGAGTACAGAACGTCCCAGAGTCAAGACCAGTTCAGCCTCTCTGGGCGTATTTAATAAGTTGAATAATAGTTCACTTCAGGTATTGTTCAACAAAAGCCTCCCTCGCCGGGAGGGCGAAAAAAGGGGATAAACCAACTCAAAGGGTCCTCTTCTACTGGAGGGACAAAAAAAGAAATAATCCTCTTAAGGGGTCCTTGTCTGGGCTGGGACAGCTGTGTCCCTCTGCGAGGTCTCCCACCGGTTGGCCACTCCCAGGCCATTAATAGGGAGGTTAGATGACAGCGGTATTTCAGTACTGCCAGTATCCGGCGCTCACCCTCCTCCTAGCTGCCTCCCGGTCACCTGAACACTCCCCAGCCAGGTGTTTTAAAAAATAGAATAAATTATTAAACCTTTATTTAACCAGGTGACCTCATTGAGATAAGGAATCTCTTTTCCAAGACAGGTGTGTTCACTCCGTGGCCCGTCCTCACCTCAAAGGGAAACAAGGGCAAAATCTGAACGATCGTTTGCTCTCGTGTGTAGGGCGAAGCAGGGGGAAAGAGGGGCCCGGGCACCTCTCGCTAGGCCGAGCCGCAGGCTCTCCTCTGGGCGTCTCCGGTCGGCACTGGGGAGATTGAGTACAGCACGTTAGTAACCCCAGGTATATCTCCCCTGCCGGGTTATGCTCACCCCTCTCTTGCTTGCTCGCTGTCTCCCGGCTGCCCCACTCTCAGGCAATCGCCACGTTCCGGCTGGTACGAGACCTGGCTCTGGTCACAACATGGCCACATTCCTTCAGGTAGCTGAAGAGCCTCTTCTTATGCACTGCCACCCGCCGAGGCACAGGTGAGCCCGCTTAGGATGAGTAGCACCGGGCGCACTCCCGGCTGATTGGCCGATGTAGGGCACCTGTGTAGGCAGATAGTGTTGTAGCCCCACGATTTTTTATTCATTATTGATTATATAGAGATATGAGATATATAGATATAGGTATAGATATAGATCTTTGACTCACTCAAAGTTTGGATTTGAAATAAAACAATTACTATCAGGTTAAAGTAGAGATTCTCAACTTTTATGTTATGGTATTCGTGTACATATTGGTTTCACCATTTAGAATTTACAATCTTAATGTCTAGTATTCATTCTTTTTAAGTTCTTAAGTTTTGAGTTTGCCTTTGGAGTCCACTATTGGTTTCCACACGAGGACCAGAGACATGAAAGAAAGGAATGCCGTTATGAGACTGAACTATCAGAACAAATCCTCAGAAACATCCCCAAAACCATAAACCTTCCAAAAGAACAGTTTGGACATCATTCAAAGTAAAAAGGTTTCAAACGGCCTAGTAGGCCAAGGAAGTCTTCTACAGGGGGGCTCAGACAACCCGAACGTGCGTCTTGCCACCCCTGTGGTGAGATCTTTTGGATTCGCATTGCCGGCCTTTATGCCAATGAATATCAGGTTCGAAAATTTGCCTGATTTAACGTGAAGTCTAGTATAGACCACGCCCACCTCTGGTCTATCTGAATACAGATACTGAGACACAAAAACAGGATGGCCGGGTTATGTTTTGTTAAAAAGTACCTAAATGAGTCTGCAGAGTTCTAGAAAATGGTCTTGTGGACAGATGAGACAATGATGAACATGTACCAGAGTGATGGCAAGAGTAAAGTGTGGAGAAAAAAAGGATTGCACAATATCCACAGCATACCACCTCAACTGTAAAATGTGGTGGAGTGTTATGGCTTGGGCATGGATGGCTTCCACTGGAACAGGCTCATTTGTCTTCAGTGATGATGTAGCCTAACTGCTAATGGCAGCAGCAGCAGAATGAATTCTAAAGTGTACAGAAACATATTGTCAGCCCATGTATAAACAAATCCCTCCAAACTCTTTGCACAGCAGTTAATCATACATCAGGACAATCATCCAAACCATATTGCCATAGCAACTAGGGAAGTTTTTTTTTCAGGGCCACATTGTTTTAAGTTGGTCAAGTCAATCTCCAGATTTACATTTAATTGAACATGCATTTGCTATAGAAGAGTCTTAAGGCAAAACATCAAAACAAACAACTGCAATATAGGCCTGGCAGAGCATCACCAGAGAAGATACCCAGCATCTGGTGGGATCTATGGGTCACAGACTTCAGGCAGGTATTGCATGCAAAGGATTGTCAACCGAATAATAAACATGCTTAATTTGGACATTTGATTAATCTAACTTTTCTTGTCCTATAAAAGGGGGACTATAGCTAAAATGTGTTGTAATGTGTTCATGGTGATAGCAACAGAAACCCCTTCAATAAAAGCTGAGAATCTTTACTTTCACCTCATAGTAATTGTTTGATTTCAAATCCAAATGTTTGAAGTATGAAGGCAAAAGAAGAAGAAGAAAAGACAGCTTCACTGTCCCATTATTTACGTAGGGAACTATATATATATATATATATATTTTAAAAAATCACGACTACCCTCTATCAATGTAGCATTTTGGTCACTTATTGGTGCCATCCTGGTGCCAACACAACACTATGACAACTTGTAATACCAAATATCACACCTGAATCAATCAAATATTGATAATACAACCTAATGACAACTTTGTCTCTTGGTTATCTCCTCCTGGAAGGCAAAATGTTGCACAGTTAAGCTGTGACGATCGTTAAAAGTTTTTCATTTGTATATTATACCTATCTTTTCACAACATTGGCCACACTGTGACACAACATAATGTCTTCATGCTCAGCACGATTCTAGAGCCCTACAGTGAGGAGATATCCATCTGAACAACACAGGTCGATGTAATCTTATCACAATCGCTCAGGTGACCTTTTCTGCTATCAAAGGGCACATCAGCTTATTGTGGAAAAGGGAATCAACAAGTGAAATTTCTAATGTTTGCTCTGTCAAAGTACGTGTTTAAGATCCTAGCAATCCATCTATGAGAGAAATGAATAAATGTGAATGTATTTATCAAATAATTTTATCATTCAGTGTCTTCTTCTTCTTCTTCTTCTTCTGCTCCGTTTTGTGCGTTCACGTTTAGGGGTAGTGGTGTCCCAATTCATTTTTCATCGAGGGCTAGGGGTAAGGGGGAGGGCTATCCACGGCTCCGTTTGGAGAAATTCGTGAGGCACGTTTCATTCGGAGCCATAACCCTTCGCCCCAGAATGCATTGCGAATCATCTACAGAAATGATTTCGCTCTGATTTCGCTCTAGTTAATACGGAACATGTCATTTACTTTTTCTGTAAATACTTATATTAATAGTGCCCCGCGGTGGTGTAGCGGTCTAAGCACTAGCCACTAGTGCAAGCTGCCCAACGGGGACTGGGATCGAATCCCAGCTCGCCAGATCCGGATATGGCCGGGGCACACACAGGGAGCGGCATATTGAGCGGCCGCTCCCGAGGGCGGTATAGGAATAGTTCCGGACAAGGATCCGTCGCGCAACAGCGCCCACGGGGTGCCTGAATAATGGTGCTGGGCTCGAGGAGCCAGTCAGCTAGTCTGCCTGGCGGTCTCCTCTGGGGCTGCCGGCCACAGGGTCGTGCGACGGATCCTACGCAATAGGCAGGGGATAATTGGATGCTAGGTTGGGTTCAATTGGATACCAAATTGGGTGAAAAGGGGATAAAATCTGAAAGAAAAAAAAAAATCATAATAAAACGTATTAATAAAGATTAGAAAAATTATGATAACCATCTTATTATCTTAGTTTAATGTCATTTCAATGCATTATAGACCTTTTCTTTATAACAAGCATAACAACAAAATCGCTTTTACGTCGAGGTGCTGTGTCTAACGTTACTTGATTGATTGATTGATTGATTGAAAACCTTTATTGTCCCCAATGGGGAAATTTTGTTGTCAAAAGGCTAGGTTACAGGCTGATTTGTGGACGACAGTCGCGCAAATGGACATATTTCCATGTCTGATGGCATATGACACCTACTAATGTCATTTCAATGCATTATAGACCTTTTCTTTACAACAAGCATAACAAAAAAAAATCGCTGTTATGCCGAGGTGCTGTGCCTATGCTTAACATAGAAAGTTCCACAGTCCAGCGCGCTCAGGTTTAGCACTTCCATTAGACTACCAAAGCAAGACACGGAGCACTCATATCTGCGCGTTTGTCACAGTTTGTCATAGGGTGCCTCAGCCTTCCCCATAGAAATACATCGGTGCGCTATTCACATTTCAGAGATGTACAATCATGTTTATTTAGAAATAAATTATTACCTGTGGTGTTTGACAGTGGATGATGGTAGACATATTTAATGTAAAGTTATCTATCTAAAGTTAGGCTGATATGTGCATGATAGGCGCGAATTTTCCCCCCTTGGTGGTATATGACGCTATAGTTGTATAGCGGCACTTATTATACCAAAACAACCCGCAATCTAATCCGAGCAGTTGTTATTATGTAATATTATCGATGGATGATTCTTATCCACCCTCCCAAACTCGTGATTTGTCGGTATTAGGTGTCCGTCTATAGAAGACCCTCCCTGGGAAATGTTTTCTCACAAGCTGGACCTATTATTTCCAGATGTACCACATTAGCTGGTACGGATGGGCTCAAGACAGTTGCCCATACTCAACGAGATTGTCCTGCTCCTTCTGGTGGCGCCCTCTACAGGTTCTACTTCACACTGCAGAAGAAGGCTGCTGTGATGTCAGTGACAGTCAACCCCTGTGACGTAGCCATTGAGTGGAGCCTGGCGGCCCGAACCCTGAAGGACAAACCTCATGAGACACTGCACTGTGAGTCACAATTACTGATGAACATTTATACAATAACAGCAACGACAGTACACATAACAGGTCATATTAATGTCAGTTCACTTCTGTTCCGCCGAAATACAATTCACACCAGAGCCAAATATCTGTCCCCTCTAGAGCTAACCCAGCGCAATTGGAGAGGCTTAATCAACATCTCTCTCTCTCAGCACTCCCAAGATAGTGAAAAGAAGGTTTATCTTGCAGTCCAAGCGTTTTACCAATTACTTTCCTAAACTTCAGAACAACAAAATAAGTGTGATAAATCTAAATTCCACAAATACAGTACAGCGTAACAACAATAGGGCTAAAATGTAATGATGTTTTTTTTGTGTGATCATATTGCCTATACTAATGGTGATGAATTTTTACATTTGGCATTTAGAATAAAACATACACAGAGTAGCTGTGTAGCGTTACTGTGTAGCTTTACATTAAATTACTACTTCAGTATTTCAGTTTATGTGTGGAATTGCGATCGGCATTCAAGTAAATCTTGGCATATGTGTGCAATGATTCAAATTACATGTGCAGATCTCAAGTTTAAGTTTAAGTTTAAGTTTAAGTTTAAGTTTAGTTGTCAACCTAAAAACACTGCATCCTGTCTTGATCCAAAACAAGCTACCTGATAGTTGATTCTATTTTTTCCTGTAAACAAAAATCCCAAAATAGAACATCACTGGTGAAAAATTCTCCATGTTGGAAGAAATGTAAAAGATAAAACAAAAGTGTAAGTACATTCCATTGTGTACAAAAAGGATGTTAGTATCTTCGTTAGTTAACTAAGTGGAGTTAATTAAGTTTATATTAAAGATAGGAAAACAGCATTATGATGTTATAAAGTGGCACATACAGTGAGGGAAATAAGTTATAGCTTATATTGCCTACCCTTTATACATGACATATGTTTTTGTTTAACAGTTTTTATTGGTTACATGTCATATCAAAACAAGACAAAAACAAAACAGCAGCAAAAAGAAAAACATAAACAAACCAAAAACAAAAGTTCCAAAGCTTTCATACATAATCATTATTATACTTCCGTTTTATATTTATTATCATATTTTTAAAAGAAAATGTAACTTGTAGATTGAACTATTTTGTTGTCACAACTATACAAGTTCCACAGGTTTAATAGATTTTTTTTAATGTTGTTATCTTACCCGTGTTTTTAAAAAACATATCTATTCCAAGCTCATACTGGCTCTCTAGTTTTAAACACCCCCTGAATGCAAAAAAAAAAAGAAAATTATTTTGTGGCTTGTACATTATCTGTATTATCAGTTAATATCTACTAAATCACAACATTTTAAAGCATGTAAGCTAATAAAAATGATGTTGGTTTTAGACATTTTTGTTTTTACATGAATGTTTTAGAAAAATCTAACTTTTCGGCAACAAACATCATGTTTGGAGGAGAAAAGTCTCTCCTGAGACATCTACTACCCCCCAGCACTGTGTCTCCTGAGACACCTGCTTCCCCCTATACTGTGTCTCCTAAGATTTCTACTTCCCCCCTTGTACTGTTTCTCCAGTGTCTATTTATTTAAAAATATATATACAGTATATATATATATCATGACGACTGCCAATGCTTAATGGCAAAAATGTAATGAATTTCTTTTTTTTGTGAGCAGCAATAATAACTCATTAAACTATTACATAGCAAGAACAACAGATGGCGCAGGCGCGAGACTAGACTAGATGATCGTGAGTGAAGATATTATCAAAGCGTACGGGTGATTGACAGGCGCGTGCGCTTTGATAATATCTTCACTCACGATCATCTAGTCTAGTCTCGCACCTGCGCCGTCTGTTGTTCTTCCTGCACACAGGTAAAAATATCTGGGATCTAGCAGCGTCGTTGTGCTCGCGCAAACGAACCCCGCGAATGTTTTACTTGCTCCGGGCAAGTAAAACAGCGTTACTGTCGAACCCTGGTGATGAGCTTTTGCCATAGTGATGAGCTGTTGCCTAACCATATTGTCCCCTGCACAGGGAGCACCAAAAAGAGCATGCCGGAGGTGTGGTGGAGAGGGCCTGGAACAGAGACCAAGATACACACCTACACTGACAACACCATCAATACCTACATAGGTCCCTCCTATGCCCCTGCATCCATTTACATCCTGAGGCTACGGTCAAAAGAACAGGCCACTAGAGCTACTGTGTATCTGCATGAGGGCTCTGGGCCTTCCGGAACCTTCCCGGAACTTCCCCCTGACCCCCGTGTCCACACCCTGGGCGTGGGGATGACCAGCGTCACACTCAGCTGGGCCCCGAGCACCTCCCTCACGAGGCTCCCCCACAGCCACCACAGCTACGACTACTGTGTCCTCGTCAACCTCCAACACAACTACCGCAGCCTCTGCGCCGCCCGTGAGGGCATCAGGAAAGAGCGGGAGAAGAACGAGAAAAGAGAGAAGAAGAAGAAGGACAAACAGAGGAAAGAAGTGACCGTGTGGCCCATTCTCAAGGACTGGTGGTGGCAACAGTGGGATGCCTACGCAGAGCCCCAGTCTCCTGCTGCCCTCCCAGACGAGTCTGATGACCTGCGGTGCGTCTGCAAGGGCACAGAGAGTGTGTGCACGGTCTCGGAGCTCGTCCCGGACACGCAGTACTACTTTGATGTATTTGTGATTGACAGGCTGAATGGCACTAGTGCGGCGTACACAGGGACAGTCGCCCAGACACACGAGGAGGCCCGGCCGCCGGCGGTCACCCCGCTCAGGGAGGGGGAGCCCAGGTGGGTGACTTTCCGAGAGGGAGGAGGATCGTCGTCGTCTGGGGAGGTCTTCAGCTTCCGTCCCCGGGGCTGGCAGCAGAGTGGCCTCCTCACTCTCCAGAGCTGTGGTGGAGGAGGTGGCCAGCAGGTCAAGGTGACCGTGTCCAGCCAAGGTCAGGTCATGACCTCCCAGGCGGTAGGAGAGGAGCTGGCTCAGATCTGGCTTCAGGGCGGCTCCTTGTACCTCATCCACCTGGAGAGAGAGGGAACCATGGCCCTCTCCAACAAACAAGCCAACCCTGGAGCAACGCTGAAGGCTTCGGTGAAGATACAGGCGTCCTCTGCTTACCATCGCCAGGGGGTCCCCTCCGTCCCGGCCACCCTGCAGATCAAGTCCTTCAACAGGCTACGGAGTTGCGAGGCAGTCACCCTGGCCTGGATGGGCACAGAGGAGAGGAGCCTGTACTGTGTGTACTGCCGTAAGATGAACGGGAAGGGAGACAGTGACAGGGGGCTCGGAGGAGGCACAGCTCCCTGCCTTGGGCCAGAGTCCCGCTCTGACACCGAGAGGGTTCTCTGTAAATACTTCCAGGAGCTCAACCCTCGGCGGGCCGTTACCACGGCAACGATCGGGGGCCTGGAGCCTGGGGTCGCCTACATATTTGACGTCTACCTCATGAGGCGCTGGGGGATCCCTGTGAAGTACACCAGCAAGACAGTGCGAACCAGGAAGGAGTGCTGAAGGACTGCTGCTTCCCCCTGGAGGAGACTCCTAGTTTTGCAGCATCAGCAGCAGCAGCAGCAGGAATGGACTCAACACACACAGGTGATTTACAAAGACTTACCATAACAAAGCTGTTCTACTTTGGAGACTGTTAGCAAATGACGATAGGCCCTATGCACGCACGGTTGCACACTGGTATCCAAGGATACAAGGTACTTACGAAGAGTCTAAGAGGTGACCGCACACCAGCAAATTCATGACATTACAGTAGCCTACGTTGTTGCCATGCTTTTTGTCTTTTTGTTTCAGTAGTTCATGACGTGCCAGTCATCCAAGTGCTTTTTCAATATACTGAGATATGTGTTTGATGACATTAACAACAATGACTGTGCCATATTGCAACCGAAACGGATGGAGACAGGATTTAACTTGACAGACTTTACAGAGGGGGAAAAGGAACATACACGTTAGTGATGCTTTATTTTGTTCGATATTGTACAGGCTTAAAACACAGATATTGGGAATAGAAATGTTTAGCGCAAAGTCAATTTGTATCTTGTGTTCTGCTTTCGCATGAAGCAGAGAAGATGAGTTAGATACTAGCTTCATTATCATTGATGTATTCATGATTGTATATCGATTGTATACTGTGCTACTTCTAATGCACCAATAACCACACATAAAATGATGTATTGGTATCAACTTGAAATACAGTAATTGTTTCTGAAAGATGGCTGACAAATCTCTATTAGACAAGGAGTATGGATGTGTTGTTTGAGGTCATGTAGGCTATAACATTCCTTCAAACATGGATACATTTCACCTGACCAGAGGCTATGTTATTATATGGCAAGACAGTCGTCAGTTAGAGGCACACACGAAAAAGTATTTAATTGCGTTCCATATTTGCCGACACAAAATATATCTTATATGGAGGTTTATTGAAGCACAAAATAAGTAATCACAGCGAAGATGGAGGTAGATCATAAAATACTAGTTTACACAGTTGTCCCTTCAAATGGGGCGTGGGCTAGCCAATAGGAGTGCATGTGCATCGATGATGCCATGGACTGACAAGCTGTGATAATGTTACTATTATTTTTACACTTATACAGCAAATAAACAACACACGCTATACACAGCAGTGAACAATTCTTTTAAACAGATAAACAAACACAAAAAAACAGACGTATGATATTTCTGATTAAAAATTTGAATAAATAAACAACAACATTATCTCAAGATCCAAAATAAATAAATAGCCTAATAAAACCAATAATAAATTAACATACAAAGATACAAATACAGTGCATTTTGTTAATTATTTTTTAAACCAAATCAATATAGGAGAAACCATTAACGAAACGACAAAGGTAACAACATTTTCCTTATATTTGTTGAGACTGGACAGATCAGATGGTATCCCAAAAATAGCTATCAGCGAACAGGAGGCCAATGGACATGGAGAGCTGTTGACATGGTACTCATTTAGTCCAGGACAGGTGTAAAACATGAGTATGGTCAACAGAAGAAAAGGAACACCTGTCATGTGTCATGTGTCATTTGCGTCTGAAAACAATTTACTAAGTTTGGCCTTGGAAAAGTGAATCCTAGAACTTAGAACTGAATGAGGCTCAAATGAGCACATGAGGAAATAGAGGTAACTCTCTAGCAAGTGAAAACAAATCCTAAACGTAGCAACAAGGTAATTACATTTACATTTTTGGCATTTAGCAGACACCTTATTACAAAGTGACTTGACAAAGGTCCAAAAACAAATCATAAAAGTGGCAAGACCCCTTTCTTTCCACAGAGCAAATGCAGGATCAAGAGTAGATGGTGTATAAATATAAATATATGATTGTGTCAGTCTGGACTCAAACCGTTTTGTGTTGTGTGACTTGGTTTGCTGTGAATTATATTTAAGTGGTTTGCAGATTGCTACCTTTTTCTAATTTGGTGTGTTTACTTGGGTTGCAGTGAATTATAATAATATATTTCTTTATTATAATATTATATGTTTAATTGCCATTGTGCCAATGGTATTTTCTTTCTATGATAGTTTTTGACATCAATGTGGCTCAAATAATTTGCTGCTTGGTTGCTATGCAACCAATCCTTCTGAACAAATCTGGTCGCGAGCAGGTTTACAGGCTGGTTTCGGTAATATGTGCGTCAAAAATGTCTCACAGGCGGAAACTACATCCCGAACGACAGTTCCGTCAAGTGTCTTTTAGGAAATATTAGTTCCTATTTTTTACGAGATAGATAGTTTGACTGTGTGATAGATAGATAATTTGATATTTTGAAAGTGTGATAGATAGATAGATAGATAAATAAAAAAGTGTAAAAAAAAATAGGTATGTCTATCAACTTGCATTGCCATCAGCACAGTGGTGTGTTTGGCGCAGGGGTTAAGGCAGCCAGCTAGAGCTCTGAAGGTTGCCAGTTTGATACTTGATTTAATTTAATGTTGTTGTAATGTTTTTTTACATTTAACCGAAGCCTTCATGCAAATCGATTTACAATATACAGTATATACGTATATATTTGTCTAAGTGAATCATCTATCCATCAGTAATCATAAGAAAAAATTATCGATGCCAAATCCAGGGTCCAGTTAGAAGAACATCATTTACTACTCAGAAAGGCTTCAACACCATTGTAATTGTGTCAGTTCTTGTAAATTAGCCTACACCATCATTTTATGGCCTCCATACTTTTTTAGATGAGATTTTAGATTAGATTCAGACAACGAAATGCAGTAAAAAGTGTGTCAGAAGAGGGATTTGAACCACCGTCTTAAAATGACAAATAAATACAATAGCAGCAGTCAATACCACTATGCCATCATGACAATATGACTGTATGTAGCCTGCTGCTGATATCACCACAGTAGTAAATATTCATTTATTAAAATATGAACTGGGGCTAAGACCTACGCATTTAATCGGTCAGCAATTTCTTGCCAAATCATTTCCCTCGCCTTGTTAATTGTGTCAGTATTGCACTATTTTACATCTTATTTTTTTTAGGACTGCTGCACAATAAGTAGGACCGCTGCGCAGGGTAGTATCTTCATTTAGACAGATCGACTCTTCGGGGCTCCGGTGTTCTGTGAACAGTGATGACACAAGGCTGATCCTCGTTTGAGGAATCACTTGAGGCTTGAATCAAAATCCTAAATTTCGTTGTTTGGTACCTGTACTGTAGCAATGACAAATAAAGTCCATTCCATTCCAATCCCAATCACGAGTTGCCTGAACGCGGCTTTTATTTTAATCGCCGATATACTAATCAACGTGGAATAGCCCCCTGGTCTCAAATCAACCATTTCGCCATTCAAGATTCACCATCATCATTCACTGTTGAACTGTTCAAATATAACAATACGCAACAAACACGCATTAGCTTAATACAAACTACAATTTAAATGTGCACGACAAGATACATCACATGACGCTAGGCTAGTTAACATACCTCACTGGCTGCACACGACCGAGAGGGAATAAGTCCACATGAAAGTAAGTCTTCAAAACCAAAACATAAATCTACTATCGTATCGTAACAATCTTCAATTAAACTTATGCACTTCTTCTAAATGCTAGCAACTTAAATTACTTGTACTTGTTAGTTAGATAAACCAAAACGGCACACCTTACTTGTCTCTCACGTGTGGTCTGTGATGAACTGTCACACTTAACTCAAAAAGGTACCTGTGCAACACTGAATGTAAAATAAGTTCATACATAGTAAACACAGTAAATCAATATCCATAAAATAAAATACATATGTAACATCAACTAAAATGAGAATTTCAAGTAAAATTAATGTGTTTTTAAAAAAAAGCACAGCTCAAAAGCACTGATATTTTGTATATTTTATTTTGGAAAAGTGCTATACAAATAAAAGTTATTATTATTATTATAACAACAAAAAATGACATACGTAATATTTATGGTAGTTAAAATTGCCTCATTGACCCTGAGAGACAGTATGGGAAGGCGTGGGAGCCTATGGGGGTTGGACACTGCTCTGTACCTGCATAGGCTATAGGTGGCTCAGGTCTGGAAAATAAATCTGAAGGAGAAAGACAGACGAAGTGGACGCTGGCCAGGGTGCCTGACCACTGCTGCAGAGTGACGGGAAACAGACACACAGAGCACGAACATGCACCCACAAGGCTCCTCGACACACACCTGGGTAGGAGGCAACCGCTTACTCCCAGGCAGATCGTAAGTAGGCTCGATACGGTTGTCGTGTGTTGCTGTGGGTGTACTGGGGAGGAAAGAGTGCTGGCTGTGGGTCTCTCGTGCAATGACAGAGCAGGTGCGGGTCCCAAAAGGGACCAATTTCTACCTGACCATTGGTATGGCTCTGTCAAAGACTTGTTGTTTGTGTGACCATCACCACTGGCCAGTTTGTCTTTGTGTTGGCAGTCACTTTTATCTGCAGCAGGTCTGGGGGGAAGCAGGGTCAGGTGGATGTCACCAGCCAGGGTCAGGTGTCCAAAGTCTCCCTGCCAGATGAGCCCTCTAGGGATCACTACGACAACAGCCTCAATATCAATATTCAGCTGTCAATGTTGTCTATTAGATTCATCACAGTCATACCAGTGTTATATTTTACATGTTAAAGGGATACTTTACTCTAAAATACATTTTCTGTTCCTTTTCCACATGGCCAAATTTCCAGTGTTAAAAACATACATGATTCATTTCTGTATACAGTACCTGTTGCTTCCATCTCTGCATACTGTAATACTAAATCCAGCTCAACAACAGCACTGTTTCAGGCTAAATGATCATGTACCAAAATTGTTTTGGCAGCTGCAGTGTATGGAGATGGCACCTATTTTGCCACTAAGGCGAGTTACTCTGCCCTACCCAGATACTCCAAACCAGATACCCAGGGGTATTGGTTCATGTACCTGTGTCGAGTTCTGACTGGAAACTTCACTCAAGGACAACAGGGCATGAAAGCTCCTCCAGCTATAAGCCCTGCTTCACCTTCTCATCTGTACGACAGCTTGACTGACGACCCAGCTAATCCTTCTATGTTCATAGTCTTCCATGATGTACAGGTGTATCCTCGATCACTTTCAGCTAGACCACGAGAACAAAATCAACGTAATCATCAGTCATATTTATGGGGAGAACTAATGGCTCTTCCTTAAGAAAGAGAGGGTGTTTCCATTTTGTTTTGTTTCACTTTATGTTTCCATGTTGTGTGTTTTAATGTGTGTTTTTTATGCTGTGTTCTTATACCGTTTTTTATGCTGTTAGGGTTAGGGTTATGCTGTTTTATGATGTGTGATGTTTTGTTTTATTCATTTTATGATTCCATCGAGGACCACGTTGGAAATAAGTGTTTTAAATAATGCTTTCAAGTGCCATCCTCTGGGCATTACTTAGTGTCATGATGCGTAAATGATTCTATTGTAAATTCCTAATAAAAATAAAATAAAATCAATCACTTTATTATCTTCACTTTTACTTTCAATTCGCTTTTATTTTTTGCATTCTTTTGATTTTCAGGACCTATGTATGACTATGTTTGTAAATTGTCATGGGAACATTAAACAATTCTTTCTTTTATGATAACTTAGTCAGTTTTCACTTGCATGGAAATCATCCTCTGGTGGGAATTCACTTGAAGAACACAGTCAAGAAGCTCCTGATTGTTTTCAAGTTTCTTTTTCTCATAAAGTTGAAAATAATGTAGAATGCTGGTGGAGGCTTTGTGGAAAGACATGTCTCTGTGTGAGTGTTATAATGCAATGAAACACAAATAAATAACCATATTGCTAGTCCGGCTGCACTGTAGCTATCTTCATTGGTTAAAGCTAGACCACATTTCTTAAAACAGTATTCAACTTTTCAAAACATGCTGGGCGGCACTAAGAGCTGGGAGGTCGCCGTAGGTCGTCACACTGCACATTCTGGAGATCCTACATGTTCATCTTGCATCCCGCTACACACTGGGGTCTGCCATCCAGTGGCTTCCATACAGTAGTTACACATACAACATTTCTTTGTAATTTGTATGGACATTTGTATAATGTTGCACTATACAGCATCAACATTCATGGTGAAATGGATGAACATGGTTATTTGTTTTACATTTTTGAATTTTCTCACTTAAATTCTACCACCTGTAAGCCTATGCTTACTTATGTGACAACACACTCAATAGGTGATACATTTACTGTGATAACAACGTTTGTGAATAATCTTCCTTTACAATAGTGCTGAACTCAATATTCATCACCAGACTCATATTCCTGTTCATTCATATTCCTGTACTATGCAACGTTGTGGATAAGGCCAGCTTTGGTCTCTAGTGTCACCTGCAGGTGAAAGAGTAGTACAGTGGCTGTGTTCGAAATGGCATATTAGCATACTGCATACTAGCATACTCAATGAGTATACGGCATACTGCATACTAAATTAATAATAAGTATGCCAATACCAGCCGACCGTTTAAACTGCAGTATGCATACTGCATCCCAGAATGCATTTCGCATTGTAGACCGTGGCAAGTCCACCCTCCTGGGAGCGGAGTGGATGAACAAGAACGCCCACCGGCTGTAAGGGAAGGTCCAGGAGCCTGCTTTTCTGCAATTGGATAAAATACAGAGAGAGGAAATAGAGGCTAAATTGACACTGATTGAAGACGAAGAAGAACGTCAAGAATTGCTGGAAATATTTTTTTTTGAATTTGAACTTAAGATGATTTATTTCTGTTAGAGGTCAAGGACAATCTTGGCATCCCTGTGTGCGCAATTTTCAAGGCTCCCAGTTCGGAAGAGTGATTGATTAATTAGTGTGCTTGCAGTCGCAAATATAAAACTGAATCTGAACAGTAGTGTGAACTACATGTTGGTCACATTACCCCAAATGATAACGGTGGATGACCGATGGCCTTATTCACTTATTCCTTCCAGCTAGAGTCTGGATCTAGCTAGAGTTATAGTCATGTCAGAGGGAGGGGCTTTTGACACGTGCATGCTGTCTGAGTCAGTCCATCCTCTCCATGGGCGTGGGTTAGATGTGGCTACAGGCCCCAAACATTTCCCAAATAAGATATATATGTATATGTACACATGCTATATTTCGGTTAACCTACACAATGTTTTTACTTGATTCCAGCTAATCTGTGAATGAATACGTGTTTGTTTGTGTATGGTCAATCCATTTTTATGTAAATATGGTTTCATGCTGTATTGATTTACAATAAATTAATTGCATTTCATTAAATCGTGTTGCTTTACTACAAAAAACACATCTGATTGAGGAAGACTACAAAACATTGAGAAAGGATTTGGTAAACCAAGTATTTCTTGCGTCATATGGTAAGAAGAGGGGTGTGGCCATAGTAATTAATACATCTCTACCATTCTCTGAAGAGAAAGTGATAAAAGATAATAGGAGAAGATATGTAATGGTTGACCCTATTACATTAACCATAGCTAAAGGTAATGAATCTTTTTTTCATTTCATACCTATTAGTTTACTCTAACGAATTAAAATGATTAACAAGCATAATGGCACAGAGAATGCAGAGATGTGTATATATACAAAGGGTTGAAATATATGTTATTATTATTATTATTACTTTATTATCACATAACAGCTATTTGAAGCAAACTATGGAAAATGTATAACTGAGTAGTGAAATACTCAGAAATAGTGAAATACATTCTTAGAAATGTCTACCGTGTCATGATTACAAAGATACCACTTGAACACACACACTGTCGCGTGGGCACACACGCGCGCACGCGCGATGCGCGCGAAACACACACACAACACACAGTTTCAGATCTACTAACGGGTCTTCGTTGTCATCGTTGTCATCGCGAATCATAGCGAATCATAGCGCTACCTATGGCCGGAAAGGGCTGAACCTATGACCGGATCTGGTAGGGTCGGAAAAACCTCTCGGGTCGGAAACTCCGGTACTTACAACTGCACACAACGCAGCTATAAAAGGAGCGCGCGGCTTCAGTCTGGCCACTAGTATGACTTCAGAGCTACAGCAAGGTAAGCGCTCGTGGCCGAACGGAGAGAGAAAGGCCTCCAACAAAAGCTCCACGATATGGAGCAAGAGAGGAGTAGCCTCCTCCACAACATCTCTGACCTGGAGAAGGAGAGGCGCCAGGCCCTCCTGGAGGTGAAAGAAGGCAGACTTAGAGAGAGCAACCTCCAACAAAAGCTCCACGTTATGGAGGAGGAGAAGAGGAGCCAGGCCCTCGCTGCAGAGCGAGAAATGGATAGGAGGCTGGCCAAGATCAGGGCCGAGGTCAGGGCGACCCTCCTGGAGACCGGAGACGCCAGGGCCAAAGAGAGTGAGGCAGCGCTGGACCTGGAGAAGAGCAGGGATGAGGCCTGCACGAAGCTCCAGGAGGACAGAGGCCGGTGGGAGAAGGAGAAGGCCTCCCTCACAGCCGCCCACCTGCGCACCGCTGAGGCTGAGGAGAGGAGCAGGGCGGAGGTGGACACGCTGAAGACGGACCTGGTCACCTCTCGTCAGCAGCTCTCGCTCTTAGGGGTAGGGTTAGGGTTAGTGTTAGGGTTAGGCTTTGGGTTAAAACGTTTATTGGGTTAGGGTTAGAGAAAGAATAGAAAAGAGAGAAGAAAAGAGAGAGGAGAAGAAGTCCAAAGTTCCCTTCTTTAAATGTTTAGGGTTTGGGTTAGGGTTTGGGTTAGCACATTTAATTCGTTAACATATTTTTGGGTTACTTGGCATATTTATATGGTGTTTGGAAAAAAAAAAAAGTGTTTGAATGACACACACACACTTGCCAGAATTTCTAGCTTTTCAATAAAAGCGTGCTATTTTTTTTTTAATGTGAGACTTCATTTTCAATTTTATGTGAGATTTCATTACAAAAGTCAGTAATCAGTGTGCTTGCTGTAGGCAAAGTCAACCAGGACTATATACATGTGTCCGACAGGTCTAAGAGCACCACTGAGACATGGGAACTGCCAGCCCTTTCTCTGACAAGACAAGACCACGTGGAAAACTTGAAAAACACAAAACATGTGTGTGCCATTTCTACAGATTTAACAATACGATTTTATACGATTTAATACATCTCTTCACACTGTCACTCCACATCTGAATATCTAAGCCATAACATTAATAGTTTTCTGTCTGTTTGTTGGCTAGCTAACACAGTGGCTTTGACACCCGGTTACCACGGTAACGGTCTATGGTCTTAACATACGGATGGGCAACTTGGATGGTGGTGGGGGCCACAGAATGTATGTACTGGTGTAACCGAGTTAAACATGTGTGTACAGTTAGGTCCATATATATTTGGACACAGACAGATTATTCTTTTATTTTAGCTGTTTACCAAAACATCTTCCAGTTACAGTTATATAATGAATATGGGCTTAAAGTGCAGACTCTCAGCTTTAGGGTAAGGGTATTCACATCCAAATTGAAGGAAGGGTTTAGGAATTACAGCTCTTTAATATGTAGGTCAAGGGACCAAAAGTAATTGGACAATTGACTCAAAAGCTGTTTCATGGGCCAGTGTGGACTATTCCTTCATTATGTGTTCATCAATTAAGCAGGTAAAAGGTCTGAGTTGATTCCAAGTGTGGCATTTGCATTTGGAAGCTGTTCACAGGTTAGTCACCCTCCATGACCTCCTGTACCCATGTAGGTACTTGCTCTAGGTGTTCTATGCGGAAGAGTGGTACCAATGAAGGGGTCAACTTTCTATTGGCCCAAACACCAAGTAGTTCCTACATGATACCAACAGAGCATGTTGCCTGACAACTGTTTGTTAGTCCAATAAAAAGTCAATATTGGGTAAATCAGGACAGTTTAACCAGGAAGCTATGTGGAACTATTTGAAGCTCATTGGCGCCACTCTTCTAACATACCACTCTGCTCAAGGCTACTTGGTTGCTGTTTTTCTGTTCAACCAGTTCTGCGTGATCTATTTCTATACCCACTCACATCGCTCTACTCGATAGCTATTGCAAACTATTGACTGTTGACAGATAGCATGTCTACCTCATCTATTTCTATGCTCTGTCTTTCTGTCACTTATCCCATGCACTGTGTGTGTGTGTATGCGGCAGGCTGGACTGTACCATCTGTAACGTCACCCCCCCCAGCCTGCTGGACTCTACCATCTGTAACGTCACCCCCCCCCAGCCTGCTGGACTGTAACATCTGTAACGTCACCCCCCCAGCCTGCTGGACTGTACCATCTGTAACGTCACCCCCCCAGCCTGCTGGACTGTACCATCTGTAACGTCACCCCCCCAGCCTGCTGGACTGTACCATCTGTAACGTCACCCCCCCAGCCTGCTGGACTGTACCATCTGTAACGTCACCCCCCCAGCCTGCTGGACTGTACCATCTGTAACGTCACCCCCCCAGCCTGCTGGACTGTACCATCTGTAACGTCACCCCCCCCAGCCTGCTGGACTGTACCATCTGTAACGTCACCCCCCCAGCCTGCTGGGCTGTACCATCTGTAACGTCACCCCCCCAGCCTGCTGGACTGTACCATCTGTAACGTCACCCCCCCAGCCTGCTCCACTTCCACCACCCGACACTTTCCCAGGGAGAACGACGACCAACACATCATCAGGTTTTGGCTTCAGGCTCTCAAGAGGGCCTTCATGATTGGACTTCTGTCTGTGTTGTGCTCGAAGTGAACATCACCCCCGCCCCCCCCCCCACACATCATGTTTGGTCTGTCATCAAATGTGGGGACTCGACTTGAGCTTGTCCTTCTACTATCTCCCTCTGAACTTTCTCCGAAGCAGAGAGACCCAGGGCCCCGTATTTTGAGTTGTGTAAAAAATACGCCCATAAAACCATAACCATTATGGAGGAACAAGTCTGTCAAAATTAACAATAAATATATATACATAAATGAATGTATGAACAAATAAATGAATGAATACACACAGTATAACGAAATACATTTCTATATTTATTTATTCTTTTACGCATTCATTCTTTGTTTTCCACTTTCAATCTTTGTTTTCCACATTCTTTTCCACATTCATTCTTTCTTTTCCACATTCATTCTTTCACACCATTTCCTTAATCATTTGAAATCGCAGTCTCAGTAGGGTGACGTCAGAGTCGGGCCGTCCCAAGCATCCCGTTTAGCATGTACAGTGCCACTCCCATTGACCATACACACGTGGCCCCTCCCCGGGGGCGCACCTCTCCTCCCCGCCAGGTGAGATGACTAGCCGGGTAAGGATTTGGAGATTTTAGGGAGTGTCAAACACCGGAGCATAAACAAGGAAGTCCAGTCTCTTACGCGCCACGAATACTACTACAGCCAACGTTGCTTTATCAATGTGAGACTGATTCGCATCGATATAAGCGCGTCATGTACATGCGAAATATCAATAATAATAATAATAATATCCATGATTTGACTTGAGGGCAGAAATTAGAATCACACGGCGGAGTACAGCAGCAGTGGAATGCGACGGAGAGACGCATCTCTGGCGGAGCGCAGTAGACTTCAGCAGAGCTCCAGCAGCATACAGCCCACGTCCACTACGACCGGTACCGGAATGTGTCCAGGTGCCCCCCAAGGACCCGTACAGGGAAGTACGGAGAAGTTGAGCCCCACCGCGGTGAACCACATGATGATGGAGTTCCTGATGTACTTCGGCAGAGCGCTGGCCCTCTTCTACCCCGTGTACCTGACGGGTTACCTGGGCCTGAGCGTCAGCTGGCTGCTGCTCTGCCTGGCGATGGTCACCTGGTGGAAGAAGAACCGCCAGTGGAAAGACCTCCGCATGGGCACTGCCCTAGAGTTTCTGGATAACGAAGCACAAGTGATCACCAATGAGTTGAAAGCCTTGAATATGGCAACTTGGGTATGTATGTTGTTGGGGTGGTATAGTATGGCCGTGACACTTGAGAGGTTGTCAAGACAAGTCCCCATCCGTGTGGAGATTGTACACTCTATGCTACCTAATCATTCTTTCCTGACATTTCCTGACCGTAGATGTAATTACAAAGAGATCTCAGGATAAGCATCGACTAAACTACAGGAATGTTGACATTGTTTTGTATTGTGTTGTTTCTCTGGTCCACACCTTGTTTTAACCACACCTGGTCACCCAAACCAAACATGACTAATACCTGCATAGAGAGAGTGAGACATGGACAGAGAGAGAGAGGGAGACTACAGGGGCTGCTGGGGATGTTGAGCCTTTTGGAGAATATTAGTGAAGTCCCCCATCAGGAAAGATGAAGTGTGAGAGAGAAAGAGAGAGAGAGTTCAACTTATCCTCTGAGGTTTCACTTGACATACATCTTTACACACTTTAAATCTTTTGATTAGTCACCAGATCTTGCCAAACCAGTTCTCTGCAGACATCTTTGATATGAGAAGCACCGGCTGGCTGTAGACAAGGAGAAGGCTAGTGCTGTGTCCAAGGAGGAGGCTGTGTCCATTAATCCACTTAAATATCACCCCCCTGGCATTGTTAGTAGGTAGAGCTGACTAAAACCAGTGTCTCAAGTCTCTGAAACCCCTTTCACACATACAAGCCTTCCCAGTACATTCCATGGAATTTACCTGGTAAGGTGTATGTGTGAACGCGACTGTACAGGGAAATTTTCTCAGGCAATTACCCTGGTCAGGACCTTGTATAATTCCATGGAATTTAGAGGGAAGGTGTAGGTGTGAACAGAAGCCTGAACATTCCCTGGTCCGGCACATAAAGGGTTATGTATGTCTGACGCAATAAGTGTTCATGTGGAACAAGTTAACCAATCACAACGAGTAGTTTCTTACTTTGTACTTTTGGTTTGCTCCGCTGTTGTTACAGAGTTGGCTAGTTAACCCACATCACATCAGTCAAAGTAGTGATCAATATAATTCCACAACAAGAACAAGAGCCAGCTGGAGTGTGAAAAAGACGTAGTAGAGATGGTTACACAGTACAGCCTTATGGTATCACCCCCCTGAATCAGAATCAGAATCAGAATTCTTTACATTTGCACACACAGGAAATTGACTTGGTGTGGTTGGTGCATAGGACATAAAGATGCAAACAACAATATAATAATAAAAAACTATGTAATAAACAACAATATACAAGCAAAAATAGTTTAAAAAGAGAATGACAGAAAGGGGCAGTAGAACAATAATTATGTAGGCTGTAAATTAGAGTACCGTATGTAAAACTAATATAGTTTGGCATTGACATTGTTAGTAGGTAGAGCTGACTAAAACCAGTGTCTCAAGTCTCTAAGCAACTGGTAGAGAAACATGAGCCAGCTGGAGTGTGAAAAGACGTAGTAGATATGGTTACACAGTACGGCCCTGAAATCAACGTCTAGGGTTGGCTCCAAGACACAGATTAAATCTGGATTTAATAACAGTTTCAATAGAAAAATCACCATTGAAGATGCGTTTTAGTCTAGGATTAGCTTAATCTGTGTCTGGGTAACCAGCCCATGTGTGTTTACTCAAAATGTCAGTCTGATCTGAGGTGTGACCATTCAGAATGTTATTGTCTAATACCACTGTCTCCTCTCCTCTCTCTCTCCCTTAGGTCCACTTCCCTGAAGTGGAGAAGGTTGATTGGCTCAACAAGGTAATGCACAGTTCCTCTCTGTGCCCTCCGCTGTGCTTGTTAGGCTGCTGGGGTCTTCATCAAAATCAAATTCTGTGTTTAGGACACCATGAGCTGCTTTGACATTTGCATGTGAAATGACACACACACACACACACACACACACACACACACACACACACACACACACTGTTCTCCATTGTATGTGTTCAGGTGCTGCAGCAGGCCTGGCCGTTCTTCGGCATGTTTATGGAGAAGATGCTGAAGGAGAAGATCCAGGCAGCCGTCCGGCTCTCCAGCCCCCACCTCAAAACCTTCACCTTCACCAAGATAGACTTCGGACACACGGTCAGTCATCCTCCAGGCTAGGGTCAGGGTCAAGGGTTAGGGTTTGCTTTAGGGTTAGGGTTTGGTTTAGGGCTAGGGTCAGGGCCAGAGTTAGGGTTTGCTTTAGGGTTAGGGTTAGGGTTTGGTTTTAGGGTCAGGGTCAGGGTTAGGGATAGGGAGTTAGGATGTGTTTTTAGGGTCTGGGCTAGGGTTAGGATGTGTTTTTAGAGCTAGGGACCAGTCACTTCATACCCTTCACATTTACCAAGGTCCACTTTGGACGCATGGCCAGTCAGGCTATGAATGAATGAATGAATGGACTTTATTGTCATTGCTACAGTACAGGTACCAAACAACGAAATTTAGGAGGGGTGGCTCCCCTGGTGTTAGGAAAGGGAAAAAAAAAAAAAACTTTTAGAAAAAGAATAAAATCACAGGAAGGTAAGGAGCTGGTTTACATAAATAAAGGCTATGTACACAATCCACTGTACTATACTGCACAGATAGTCAACTAGGGTTGTCATATTGCACAATAGTATTTTTTCACGTTATTTAAAGTGTCACAGTTTGCAGGCTTGAAATGGTTACTGTATGTCCTGTCAAGTGTTTATTAATCAGATCAGGGCTAGAGAGGTCAGTCATGTGTGAAGTTGTCTCCTGTCAGGTGGCAGTGTTGAGGACCAGTCCATCTGTAGGTGGCAGCGTTGAGGACCAGTCCATCTGTAGGTGGCAGTGTTGAGGACCAGTCCATCTGTAGGTGGCAGTGTTGAGGACCAGTCCATCTGTAGGTGGCAGCGTTGAGGACCAGTCCATCTGTAGGTGGCAGTGTTGAGGACCAGTCCATCTGTAGGTGGCAGCGTTGAGGACCAGTCCATCTGTAGGTGGCAGTGTTGAGGACCAGTCCATCTGTAGGTGGCAGTGTTGAGGACCAGTCCATCTGTAGGTGGCAGCGTTGAGGACCAGTCCATCTGTAGGTGGCAGCGTTGAGGACCAGTCCATCTGTAGGTGGCAGTGTTGAGGACCAGTCTGATCTGTAGGTGGCAGCGTTGAGGACCAGTCCATCTGTAGGTGGCAGTGTTGAGGACCAGTCCATCTGTAGGTGGCAGTGTTGAGGACCAGTCCATCTGTAGGTGGCAGCGTTGAGGACCAGTCCATCTGTAGGTGGCAGTGTTGAGGACCAGTCCATCTGTAGGTGGCAGTGTTGAGGACCAGTCCATCTGTAGGTGGCAGCGTTGAGGACCAGTCCATCTGTAGGTGGCAGTGTTGAGGACCAGTCCATCTGTAGGTGGCAGCGTTGAGGACCAGTCCATCTGTAGGTGGCAGTGTTGAGGACCAGTCCATCTGTAGGTGGCAGTGTTGAGGACCAGTCCATCTGTAGGTGGCAGTGTTGAGGACCAGTCTGATCTGTAGGTGGCAGTGTTGAGGACCAGTCCATCTGTAGGTGGCAGTGTTGAGGACCAGTCCATCTGTAGGTGGCAGCGTTGAGGACCAGTCCATCTGTAGGTGGCAGTGTTGAGGACCAGTCCATCTGTAGGTGGCAGCGTTGAGGACCAGTCCATCTGTAGGTGGCAGCGTTGAGGACCAGTCCATCTGTAGGTGGCAGCGTTGAGGACCAGTCCATCTGTAGGTGGCAGTGTTGAGGACCAGTCCATCTGTAGGTGGCAGCGTTGAGGACCAGTCCATCTGTAGGTGACAGTGTTGAGGACCAGTCTGATCTGTAGATGACAGTGTTGAGGACCAGTCCATCTGTAGGTGGCAGTGTTGAGGACCAGTCCATCTGTAGGTGGCAGTGTTGAGGACCAGTCCATCTGTAGGTGGCAGCGTTGAGGACCAGTCCATCTGTAGGTGACAGTGTTGAGGACCAGTCCATCTGTAGGTGGCAGCGTTGAGGACCAGTCCATCTGTAGGTGGCAGCGTTGAGGACCAGTCCATCTGTAGGTGGCAGTGTTGAGGACCAGTCCATCTGTAGGTGACAGTGTTGAGGACCAGTCCATCTGTAGGTGACAGTGTTGAGGACCAGTCCATCTGTAGGTGGCAGCGTTGAGGACCAGTCCATCTGTAGGTGGCAGCGTTGAGGACCAGTCCATCTGTAGGTGGCAGTGTTGAGGACCAGTCCATCTGTAGGTGACAGTGTTGAGGACCAGTCCATCTGTAGGTGGCAGCGTTGAGGACCAGTCCATCTGTAGGTGGCAGCGTTGAGGACCAGTCCATCTGTAGGTGGCAGTGTTGAGGACCAGTCCATCTGTAGGTGGCAGCGTTGAGGACCAGTCCATCTGTAGGTGGCAGTGTTGAGGACCAGTCCATCTGTAGGTGGCAGTGTTGAGGACCAGTCCATCTGTAGGTGGCAGTGTTGAGGACCAGTCCATCTGTAGGTGGCAGTGTTGAGGACCAGTCCATCTGTAGGTGGCAGTGTTGAGGACCAGTCCATCTGTAGGTGGCAGTGTTGAGGACCAGTCCATCTGTAGGTGGCAGTGTTGAGGACCAGTCCATCTGTAGGTGGCAGTGTTGAGGACCAGTCCATCTGTAGATGGCAGCGTTGAGGACCAGTCTGATCTGTAGGTGGCAGCGTTGAGGACCAGTCCATCTGTAGGTGGCAGCGTTGAGGACCAGTCCATCTGTAGGTGGCAGTGTTGAGGACCAGTCTGATCTGTAGGTGGCAGTGTTGAGGACCAGTCTGATCTGTTGAACCATTGTATGTTTCAGCCTCTCAGAATCACAGGGGTTCAAGTTTACACTGACGAGGTGGACAAGAGAGAGGTGATCCTGGACCTCAACATCAGGTACTGGGACCTCCATGTACACCATGTCTGTGTTTTACTGTTCTAGTGTTTGTTCATGGAGGCTAGTATGTCGTAGTGAGTTTTGTGGTGTTTCATCATGTGTACACTCGGGTGGAGGCTGGTGGAGGTAACAATCGGAGGACCGGCTCATTGTCAAGTCAAGTCAACTTTATGTATATAGCACATTGACATGCAGCAGCAGCTGAACCAAAGTGCTTCACAGGCGGGGAGCAAAGTAGGAGCACAAATGTAAAGCAGGTAAAGTGCAGGATACTAAATAAAATGCAACACAATACAAGATATGTTAACAATTAAAAGGAGAGAAGATAAAAGGACTAAAAACAATAAAAGCCAGGGACCTAACGATGGCTAAGTGGGGGGGGAAGGCCAGGGAAAACAGGTGGGTTTTTAGGAGGGATTTAAAAACCTCCAGGGTCTGAGCGGCCCGTACATGGAGGGGGAGGCTGTTCCAGAGCTTGGGTGCAGCAGCCGCAAAAGCTCTGTCTCCCCTGGTTTTTAGCCTAGTTCTAGATCTAGCCTAGTTCATTGTAATGCATGGATGAGGAATGGTATCAAACACACCCTCCGATATCTACCTCCACCAGCCTCCCCTGACTCCTACAGTATGTCTAGTGTTCCCCTTAAGACATGTTGAATCCCAGTGACTGTTTCTCCCTCAGTTATGATGGCGATGTGGACATCGACACGGCAGTGAAGTCACCAATCACAGCTGGGATCAAAGGTCTTCAGGTGGGCATCGGATGGTCCTGTGTGACTCTTAAGGCCAATGCACACAGCGTGCGATTTCTGTTGCGCGACAACATTCCATTGCAACGCACACGGCGTGCGATGCGATTTTGTTGCGCCGCAAAATTCCATTTTCAACTCACACCATTGAAGTCTATGAGAAAATCATAAAAAATCGCATCCCAATGCACACGGCGTGCGATGCAATTTCTGTTGCACCTCAACATTCCAAGAAGATGAGGTTTACCAAATGGCATCCATTATCCGTTGTGTCCAGTATGTATTTGAAATATATGATATGAAAATGAAATGATAATGTTGTACATCATAAACCCTTCATGTACCGTAGGTGTATGTACTATATCAGACCTTTTGGGTCAGACCTTCAGCCTTTAACTTCTTTCAAAAAAGGAGACAGTCAAAAATGTATGCTCCAGTCTCTCTCCCCGTTATGAGTGACTCAATTAATTTAGATAGACCAGTTGAAGTTTTCCCAATTGTCCCATTGTGATGCAATAATCCGTCGCACCACAAACTTTTACAACATTTGCAAAATTTGACAGTGCGACAAAACTCGCACGCCGTGTGCTTTGTCCCATTCAAAATGAATGGAATCGAATTTTCGCCGTGCGATTAAAATTGGGGCTGTGTGTGTTGGGATGCGATGTTCTCATAGACTTCCATTCAAACTTCAAAATGGAATGTTGTCGCGCAACAGAAATCGCACGCTGTGTGCATTGGCCTTTAGACTACCCCTCTATCACCATGTAGGCTGGCACAGCGTAGTACCTCCCTACCCCTCTATCTCCATGTAAGCTGGCACTGTGTAATACCCACCTGAGAGGTGGAGCAAATCATCTGTCTCTGAAGGGATTGGCTGATAAATTAGGTGATTTTATCCTTGTGATATAACATGTCTTGCTGTTCCAAAAGCGTTTAGTCAAGTAACACGTTTATTGTCCAAGCAAAATACAAGTGGAAACACAAGGAAATGCAGTTTGGCATCTGACCAGACCTAGTGCAAAAGCCATAAAAGTATGAACAGATATATTGTACGGTACACCGAGTATACCAGGTAATGAAAGGCTGTTCAAATACAATTACATTAATTAAGAGACATACATCTTGTTTGCTGACATGAAAGTAGGGGTGGTTAACAATTCCTGTCCACCATTCAAGCAGCAAACAGCTGTTTCAGAGGTGTCCCTGAGGCCCCTTTTTCACTGTTCCCACGGTGACTAGACAGCCCTGTTTGATAGCATTATCATTGATCACATTTACTTAAAATGCTCCCCTCAAATGCTAAAGGATGTTGTGAATGCTTTCATGGGTGTTTAAATGACAAGATCATGGGGATTCCTTTTTCAGTTTGGAGGGATGCTGCGTGTCATTCTGGAGCCTCTGGTTGGCCAAGCCCCGTTGGTGGGAGGAGTCACCATGTTCTTCATCCGCCGGCCAGTGAGTTCTGAAACTACTACAGTAGTCTCCAGATGAAGCCGTTTTCATGACCATTCTAGCTGATGCTCTATGTTCTGTGTGATGATCTATATTCTGTATTCTATGGTTGTCTATGTCATGGTCAGACCCTCCAAATCAACTGGACAGGGATGACCAACCTCCTGGACACCCCAGCTTTCAGGTGAGCTTTCACATCAAACAAAACACCTTTGTTCTAGAGCCATCATATATCACATCACATTACACATCTCATCACATTACATCACATGATGGCCTCTCCTGGAATCATGCTACACACTGTGTTCTAATCCAATCATGCCTGCTCTTACTCCTCTTCTTGTCTCAACGACCATTGACCTGATATCTGACCTCTCTCCTGCCAGTCACCTGTCTGAGGGGGCCATCATGGATATCATCGCCTCCCTCATGGTTCTGCCCAACCGCCTGTGCTTCCCCCTCATAGACCAGGTCAAGGTGGACCAGATGAGGTTCCCTCTGCCCAGGGTGAGTACACACTATGGTCCATTTCAGACGGTAGAGAAATATGTTGGGATTTGATTTACTATCTCCATAGTATGCTCAACCAAAAATCCAGAGAAGTATAATTGGTCTTTGTGTGTTTTGGTGTGTTTCTTAGTTTTGGTGTTTTCTTCTCTAGTATGTAGGTGCTTTGTAAGGTGTTCCGTTGTAGTATTTTTGTTCCCCTATCCCCCATCTCTCCCAGGGTGTGGTTCGTGTCCACCTGCTGGAGGCTAGGGACCTGATAGCCAAGGACACCTACATGCTGGGGATGGTGAAGGGCAAGTCTGACCCCTACGTGGTGCTCAGGGTCGGAAACAAACAGTTCCAGAGCAAGACTGTCAAAGAGAATCTACATCCCAGCTGGAAGGAGATCTACGAGGTACACACACACACACACACACACACACACATACTGAGATTCTCATAGACATGTATTTACACCAAACAGGACAAAAACACACATAATAAACTTGTCAACCTCTTCTCTGCTTTGAAGCGTCTCTCTATGTAAACCAGTTTTGTGCTACAGGCCTTGGTCCTGTGTTGTGTTGTGTTGTCTGTCTGTCTGTCTGTCCCTCTGTCTGTGTTTCTGATATCTGCCATGTCGTGTTATTGTCAGTCTGTCACCTCTGTCTGTGTTTCTGTTTGTAGTTTGTGGTGCATGAGGCCCCAGGCCAGCAGCTGGAGGTGGAGCTCTTTGACGAGGACACTGACAAGGATGACTTCCTGGGCAAGTAAGGAGACACCAGATATTATGGGAACGAGAATATACACAGCACCCCCAGACTAATTCCTTGCAATTCCTATGCATCGTGATCACAGTCCAATGCTAGCATGTGGTTGGAATTGGGGTTCAATAGGGGACATGGTTTAAGGTTAAATATGTGTACGTTCTGTCGGTGTTTTCCTCAACACAGATCTGATGCTGATATTGGGCATCTTATTGATTAAAACGAGGGTGTGTTGAATCCCCACAGGTTTCACTTGGACTTTGGAGAGGTGAAGAAGGAGAAAGAGATTGATCAGGTGAGAGGTTCATGTTTAGTAGGATAACAGATGGATCCGCTGAGGTACAGTTTTGTAACAGATATAATAGAGGTGACGATGTCCAGGTGTCTAAGCTGCCTTCTTCCTTGCTGCTCCAGTGGTTCCCGCTGGACGATGTTCAGAGTGGAGAGGTGCACCTTAAGCTCCAGTGGCTCTCTCTGCAGGCTGACCAGGGACTGCTGGAGCAGGTGAGTCAGCTAGCTAGTTAGCTAGCTAGTGCTCATGTAACCTCACCAGACCTCACGGACAGCTAGCTAGCACTGCTGTAGCCTCACCAGACCTCACGGACAGCTAGCTAGCGCTCCTGTAGCCTCACCTCACCACACCACATAGACAGCTAGCTCCTGTCTCTTCCCTTTAGTCTCCACTTTTCATTGCATACACATACAACTCTGGAATAACTGTAGGCTAGTTGTTTTGCTGTGTAGCCACACCACACCACACTGAATGGTCAGCCCTGCCTTCTCTAATGGCCGTTGCATTAGGTACCACATATAAACTCACCGGCCACTTTATTAGGTAGCCTACACCTTGCTAGTACTGGGTTGGACCCCCTCTTTTGCCTTCAGAACTGCCTTAATTCTTCGTGGCATAGATTCAACAAGGTGCTGGAAACATTCCTCAGAGAGTTTGATCAATATTGACATTACAACATCACACAGTTGCTGAAGATTTGTGCCAAGAAAATATCCCCCACACCATTACAACACCACCACCACAAGAACTGCCGCTCACTGGATATTTTCTCTTTTTCTGACAATTCTCTGTTACCCCTAGAGATGGTCGTGCGGGCTAATCCCAGTAGATCAGCACTTTCTGAAATACTCAAAACAGTCCGTCTGGCACCAACACCCACGCCACGTTCAAAGTCACTTAAATCACCTTTCTTTCCCATTCTGATGCTTGGTTTGAACTTCAGCAGATAGTCTTGACCATGTCTACATGCCTAAATACATTGAGTTGCTGCCACAGGATTGGCTGATTTAGATATTTGCATGCAGTTGAAAAGGTGTACCTAATAAAGTGGCCGGTGAGTGTACATCTCTGTACACACATAGTGGATGTCTCCCCATTTGCCCATGCAGACCCCTGATGGCTGTGCCTGTGCTATGCTGGCTGTGTACCTGGACAACGCCTCAAACCTACCGGTCAGTACCGCACTGTCAACGTCATGTCCAGTGTCATCAGCGTGGTCATCGTCATTGTCATCATCACCCATCTTGTAGAGCGTATCATAACCATCTATCCTGTTCAATGTGTGTCACTGTGCTGTTCGTTAAGTGTCTGTGATACTCTGTCTGTTGCATGCTTATGTGTTTTTTTGACTGTTACAGAAAAACCACAGTGAGTTCAGCAGCTGTGACAAGCATGGGAAACACTCTAAAGAAGCCAGGGTAAGGGAAACCAGACTGACAGACTGACAGACTGACAGACTGACAGACTGACAGACTGACAGACTGACAGACTGACAGACTGACAGACTGACAGACTGACAGACTGACAGACTGACTGACAGACTGACTGACTGACAGACTGACTGACTGACTGACTGACTGACGTACACAAACCCCTTTGGTGCTACAGGTGAACTGCCCTTCCTCTGGCCAGTATTTCCTGTCTGGCAGGTCATCTGGCTGGGTGTGTGTGACATACGATACCAGCTGCTGGTTCCCATACCTGCTATGTCCTGACATGATCTCTCTTCCCGCCTCCTCTCCCCTTCACCTCTACTCCCTCTGCTGGTCACTATGAGACACTGCAACAACAATCACACCTCTGCTGCTGATGTCACCCCAGCTGTGGATTGTAGAAGCACAGTCGAAGTGTCTTATTAGTGCAGTGGCCCTCTCACTACAACATTCTATAGTATTCTACATTCTTCTTTTCTCTGCCCGATCTCATTCCTTATTTTTACCCCATCTCCTTTTTTTCGAGTGCTCCTCACTTTTTGACTTGGAACAGCCCCTCGGAACAGAGTAGTGGTTGAAATATTCCCCAGAAATGGGACAACCCTTCAAGACCCTGATACGTCATCAGTAGTATCATAGAAAAGCATGGACGCTCACGATTCGTTCACAACTTATACGTTTCATGCTATCAATTGATCAAACAAGTCATCAAATAAAAAATAACAATGCTTCATTACCAGGCCAGTTCATGACAGAATAACGGTGCTCTGTAAGCTAGCAACCCATGCTCCTGCCCTGCACTGATATTAGAGGAGCGGTATGAAGTGCAACAACTTCGCTGCTGGACTTAAGTTAAATTCCGGGCTTCATGTGCCATATGGGAAATGCGGGACTGTAATGCACAAATCAGCCTTAAAACACAAACAAACGTTAGATAGCTAGGTGAGCTACATTAGATAGCTAGGTGACAGCATACTAGTGATTTTCTGGTTATGCTTGTTGTAAAGAAAAGGTCTATAATACATTGAAATGACATTAAGATAATACGATGGTTATCATATTTTTAAAATCTTTATTAACAAAGAAAATAATTACATTAGTGGTTTTCTTTTGTTGCTTGTGCGTTCGCCACTATCTTGCCGAAGATTCGCAAGGCATTCTGAGAGATTTCTCATAACACACGGTTTGGAGTGTGTCTCTAAAACTCCAAACTCTGTTTGGAGGGCCCCCCCACCATCTCTCTCTGTGTTTTACACAATATATGACAGACCTGATCCAGACCTAAGACTATGTTCCTATGACAGACCTGATCTAGACCTAAGTCTATGTTCCTATGACAGACCTGATCCAGACCTAAGACTATGTTCCTATGACAGACCAGATCCAGACCTAAGACTATGTTCCTATGTCAAAGCTGTTGCTTCTGTTCTCTCATAATACCTTCATTTCTCTCATTTGGGACAGGACAACCCAGAGTACTAAGAATGTGTTGCGTTTGTGTTAATGGTGCCACCCCCATTTCTTACATCACTCTCTGACCCTTATGTCTATAGCTGACCAGGAGGCACGCTAATCCAAACTCATATGTTGAATTCTCCATTGATGAACAGAATCAGAAAAGCAAGGTACAATATGCTATTTCCCTGCAGTGTGCCAGTGACACTATATATGGGTTAACATTCGCAAAGTATGTAGGCACAGTAATTTACATTTATAAACGTTACATTTATAAAGCTGTGTATGTTGTCCCTCCATACCCATTTATATGTCTTCTGTACCATTCAACATCTCAACATTGATTTCTACAGTTTTTATTTCTCATAGATGTTGTTCATTTCCTATAGGTTGTGTTTGCATCCAAAGACCCGGTGTGGGAGGAGTGTTTTACCTTCTTTGTCCACAGTGTAACCAATCAGACACTCAATATGCAGGTACACCACCCCCTGCCAGGCCAACAGGTTGCGCTGTTGGTAGTTTGTGTATTCCCTCTGTTGTTTTGTAACTTGTGTTTTTACTGACAACTTTTGCAAACTATACAGACAGAGAGAGAGATATAACAAATTGATTATTTTCTATTGTATTCTATTTTATTCTAGCTTTAGTTGGTTAGCAGTTCGTCAGTGTCACTATTTACCTAAATATGGTACCTGGATGCCATTTCTCCTCTATGCATCCTATTTCCTCCCCAGATCAAAGAGGATGAGAAGAAGACGCTACTGGGCACGCTCAGTTTACCCCTCAGCCGCCTGCTGAATGCCTCAAACATGACGCTGGACCAACGCTTCCTGTTAGAACGTTCTGGAGCTAACAGCCAGGTCAAAATGAAGGCCACACTCAGGGTGAGTGTAGGCACACACACACACACACGCACACACACACACACACACACACACTCACACACAAACATGCTTGGTTTTGTGTTTGGTCTTACTGCTGTTGTCCTCTATTCCAACCCAGATCCTGACCATTGAGAAACCAGAACCCAAGGTCCTCCTCAGCCCTCCTCCTCAACCTCAACCCTCGTTACAGAACAGCCAAGGAGGCGCTGCCCCCACTCTCACGCCCTCTCCCTCCCCCTCCCCTTCCCCCTCCCCCTCCACCTTTGCTGCCCCAGCCCAAACCCCTCCCCCAGCTGCCAGCTCCACCAATGGGCTGTGTGAAGACTACGTACCCCAACGCCACGGGTCCTTCCTGGTCGCTGATGGGCGCCGCACGGCCCCATCTACCCCCCGCATGCGTCGCTATGACTCCCATAGCCTGCTGTCGGAGAACTCCATCGCCTCGTCTCGCTTCGACCTCACGGAGGGAACGCCCTACCCAGAGTGAGTCTGCTGCTGCTAGTCCTCTCTGTGGACAGCAGGGGGCAGAATAGGATGGGGTTTCTATACTGACTCAATACTAGACATAGGCCCTACACTACATAGCAGAAAATATGTGAGCACAATTATGGTCTGGGGCTGTTTTTCATGGTTTGGGCTAGGCCCATTAGTTCCAGTGAAGGGAAATCTTAATGCTATAGCATACAATGTGATTCTAGAGAATTGTATGCTTCCAACATTGTGGCAACAGTTTGGAGTAGGCCCTTTTCTGTTTCAGCATGACAATGCCGCCATACACAAAGCAAGATCCATAATGACATGGGTTGCCAAGTTTGGTGTGAAAGAACTTGACTGGCCTGTACACAGAGCCCTGACCTCAACCCCATCGAACACCTTTGGGATGAATTGGAACGCCGCCTGCGAGCCAGTCCTTCTTGTCCTACATCAGTGCCCGACCTCAGTAGCAAAAAGTGCTCAAATCCTCACAACCATGTTCCAAAATAATAAAAGCCTTCCCAAAGGGGGGACCAAGTCCATATTAATGCCCATGGTTTTGGAATGAGATGTTTCAACGAGCACGTATGTGATGTTCTGGTGTCCACATTGACTCCATAGTGTTTACATTTGTACTCAATACTACGTAGGCAGTGTTGTGAGTCCTCTGTGCTCAGTTGGTAGAGCTTGGCGCTAACAACGCCTAGGTTGTGGGTTCAATTCCCGCTGGGATCATATATTGAAATGTATGCACTCATTGCAATGTATGTCGCTTTGGATAAAAGCGTCAGCTGAATGGCGTATATTATTATTATCATTCTTATATTGTGAGTCCTGGCTCTGTTCAGTGAGGTCCTAACGTTGGTCTCTTTCCCCAGGGCCATTATCAACCACCAGGGCTCATTCGGGGAGATCCAGCTGACTGTTCGCTATGCCTCCCTGAGGAACAAGCTCATCATCCTGGTCAACTCCTGCAGGTAAGCCTGGGAAACCCCATACCACTAACTTAGTCCTCCAATCCTGACCATCCCATAATCCCTCCTCTCTCCCTCCTCCTCCTCCTCTATCCCTCCCTTCCTCTATCCCTCCCTTCCTCTATCCCTCCCTTCCTCTTTCCCTCCTCCTCCTCCTCTATCTCTCTCCCTCCCTTCCTCGCTCTATCCCTCCCTACTGCTGCGCTCCCTCCTCCTCCCTCCTCTTATCACTCTCTCCCTCCCTTCCTCTCCTCCTCCTCCTCCTCCTCTATCTCTCTCTCCCTACCGCTCCCTCTTCCCTCTCTCCCTCCTCTATTCCACCCCTCCCTCCTTCCCTCCCTCTGTCTCTCCCTCCCTCCCCCTCAGGAACCTGTTCCCCTGCAGTGAGAATGGTTCTGATGCCTACGTCCGTGTCTACCTGCTGCCGGACCAGTCCTGGCGGCACCGGAAGAGAACGCAGGTCAAGAAGAGGACCGTCAACCCCGTCTTCAACGAGAAGTAAGAACTCCAACCCACACATGGACAAACCCCTCTGGACATCAGCCAACTCTGAACTAGTGTTCCCTTTAGGGTGGGAGTCTGTTCTACCCGATACAATCAACGCAAGATCATTTGAAAATGTCGTTAAAGAATTAGAAAGCGCTTTTTATTTCAACCCGATGAGGATTATTTCTGTTCATGAACAGAATGTCAGTTCACTTGGTATTGAACCCCCCCCCAACCCTGTTGTCCAAACCAAGATGAGCATCTCCTTAAATGTGTGTCTGTGACAAACGTGTCTTGTTGACCTGCGCCCAACAGGTTTGAGTTTGACGTGTCCCTAGAGGAAGCAGAAAACAGGAAGTTGGACGTGGCGGTCAAAAACAACAGGATGTTACTAACTCGGGAGAGGAAAGAGATTGGAATGGTAGGCAATCACACACACACACACACACACACACACACACACACACACACACACACACACACACACACACACAGACACACACAAGCACACACAGGGCATTATTTGGGTGAAGCTGTTCCCCACCTCTGTCTGATCTGATTGGCTGATATGCTGTGTATCCTCAGGTCCTTCTAGACCTCTCTCACATGAACCTGGCTAAAGGCTTCACTGAATGGTAAGAGCATACATATCTACATACACACATACATACATACATACATACATACATACATACATACATACATACATACACACATACATACATACCTACCTACATACATACATTAGGGCTGCAACGATTAGTCGACATAATCGACGACGTCGATCATAAAAACTCGTCGACGTGGAATTTTAGTGTCGACGCATCGTATATATATATAAAAAAAAAAAAAAAAAAAACTTGATAGATTTTTTTTTTTTTTACGTTTATATTTGCACTTTCATTTGTATTATTTAATTTATTTATTATTTATTTTGTTTCATTGAAACAGAGATTGATTATTGTATGTATTAAATGTTTTGGAAGGTCCAAATTCAAATATTTCATGAGTCATTATTTGAATTTGCAATGGGAACGTATGTTAAGCCAGAGAGACTGGACAACAGGGTGACATTCACAGGTGTGCAGACTTGAGAAGGTGAGGTACAACATGCACTGGAGCCCGCGGCCACTGCCGCGGCCACACGACTAATCGCGACTAATCGGAAAAATAATCGACAGATTAGTCGACTACCAAAATAATCGTTAGTTGCAGCCCTAACATACATACACACATACATGCACTCACCGGCCACTTTATTAGGCACACCTTGCTAGTACTGGGTTAGGGTTAGGCTTTCGCCTTCAGAACTGCCTTAATTCTTCATGGCATAGATTCAACAAGGTGCTGGAAACATTCCTCAGAGATTTTGGTCCATATTGACATTATAATATCACGCAGTTGCTGAAGATTTGTATCAAGAAAAGATCCCCCACACCATTACAACACCACCACCATTTTCGCCCAGAGAATTGTCAGTCACTGGATATTTTATCTTTTTCTGACCACTCTCTGTTACCCCTAGAGATGGTTGTGCCTGTCTGGAACCAACACCCATGCCACATTCAAAGTCACTTAAATCACCTTCTGATGCTTGGTTTGAACTTCAGCAGATCGTGTTGACCATGTCTACATACCTAAATGCATTGAGTTGCTGCCACATGATTGGCTGATTAGATATTTGTGTTAATGAGCAGTTGAAAAGGTGTACCTAATAAAGTGGCCGGTGAGTGCACATACATACATACATACATACATACATACATACATACATACATACATACATACATACATACATACATACATACATACATACATACATACATACATACATACATACATACATACATACATACATACATACATACATACATACATACATACATACATACATACATACATACATACATACATACATACATACATACATACATACATACATACATACATACATACATACATACATACATACATACATACATACATACATACATACATACATACATACATACATACATACATACATACATACATACATACATACATACATACATACATACATACATACATACATACATACATACATACATACATACATACATACATACATACATACATACATACATACACACACACACACACACACACACACACACACACACACACACACACACACACACACACACACACACACACACACACACACACACACACACACACACACACACACACACACACACACACACACACACACACACACACACACACACACACACACACACACACACACACACACACACACACACACACACACACACACACACACACACACACACACACACACACACACACACACACACACACACACACACACACACACACACACACACACACACACACACACACACACACACACACACACACACACACACACACACACACACACACACACACACACACACACACACACACACACACACACACACACACACACACACACACACACACACACACACACACACACACACACACACACACACACACACACACACACACACACACACACACACACACACACACACACACACACACACACACACACACACACACACACACACACACACACACACACACACACACACACACACACACACACACACACACACACACACACACACACACACACACACACACACACACACACACACACACACACACACACACACACACACACACACACACACACACACACACACACACACACACACACACACACACACACACACACACACACACACACACACACACACACACACACACACACACACACACACACACACACACACACACACACACACACACACACACACACACACACACACACACACACACACACACACACACACACACACACACACACACACACACACACACACACACACACACACACACACACACACACACACACACACACACACACACACACACACACACACACACACACACACACACACACACACACACACACACACACACACACACACACACACACACACACACACACACACACACACACACACACACACACACTCTCCCTCTTCTTTGATACCGTTGGACCAGCCCCTGGTGGGTCTTCTCTTTGCACCACATGGTCTGGTCTGGTCTGGCCTGGTCTGGTCTGGCCTGGTCTGGTCTGGTCGGGTCTGATATAGTGGTCTTCTTCGGCAATACAACTTAACCGGTGCCCTAGCTCTGCAGTCTAGTGGTCTAAACTTGGGCTTATAGGAGACCTTAGTAGTCAGAGAGCTGACTAGATGAAGGAAGAGAAGGTTGTGTTGGATTGCTATCCAGTGCTGACCTGATGAAGGTTCTGGTCAGGGAGTCCAGTCTGGAGGAACAGTATGACCCAATGAAGGGAGAGAGAACATTCATTCCATTGCTATACAATGCTTCCTGATACAATGCTATACAATGCTTCCTAATGAAATGAGCTGTTATACAGGTTAAAAACCATAACGTGCCGGCCTAGTTTGACCTCTAAACTGTTATCTGTGATTTCTGTCTCTGCGACAGGTATGAACTCACTCTACCTGGGCTGAAGAAATCCAACTAGAGGAAGGGAATGCTATCCTTCTGCCCACAACAATGGAACCTTCGTGATGGATGACCAATGAGAGGTGCACATCAAATGCTGCAGTGGATTCAGAACCACCCCCCACCCCCTTGGAGGATCTGAAGTTTTAGATGCACATAGATGTCTCCATCATACAGGTCCTAACTAGGGGTCAATGTTATTTGTTTATGATGGGTTTGGGAGTTTTTTACATCTTGTTGGTTGTCTTTTTTTCTGAACAAAAACAATATATATAGTATTTATGCTGTACATAGATGTGTGTGGTCCATTCAGGTGCTCCTCTGAAACTCTGCTTCCCACCAAGTTTAGGCCTATGATTTTTCGTAGGGCTTCCTTTGGGCTAGTTCTGAGAGCTCCAAGGGGGGAACCTCAGGATTCTCAGAGGTATCCGAGTTGCAGAGTCGGAAATATCCTAGTTTCCTGGTTCCGAGGAGCAAATCAATGCAGCTGCATCCATGAGGCATCCTGAGTCAAATGTACAACTGTTGCTCTCTGTATGAGAGGCGCCTATTAAAGTGCTGATAATGTTATACACAATAATATTTGACCACATTCGAAAAAAAGTATTGTAAAATATGTTGTGTTATCCACTGGGATTTGTTACTTTTACATTCTTTTTTATTTTTTTTACCCTAAATAAAATATCATTTTTGCTTTCAATGGTTTGTAATGAACAGGAATATGAATACTGTTCTGTCATTTATTGTTGCATTCTGACATGTTATACTGTACTTTAAACTGCAGGGGGTGCCAGAGGACTTGGACTGACCAAGGTATCAAGACTAGTACTCCATGTACCAAGGTCAGCAGGGATAGGACCAGCAGGGATAGGACCACCACATTGATTCCAGGGGAGTTTTAAATACTGTTTAGAGTTATAACATTAATGTACAGTAGTATATTAGTATTCAATTTTAGAACACTACAGTAGGATCAGTAGTACAGTAGTACGTTTTTAGGAAATTATCTAGTTGCTGCTATTAAAACAAGAAAGTATAATTAAACTGCTAACATTCACTGACATTGACAGAGGAGAGGAGAAGGAGAGGGAGAGGAGAGGAGAAGATGAGGCGAAGGAGAGGAGAGAACATCAGTCTGTAGAGGAGACAGAGACATGGCAATTCTTGACAAATTCTATGACTCGATAAACGTGGCTAGGTTCTCTGACATGTATGCAACCGCTCACCACTGCCTTCAGTGCCTACAAGCTTAGACAACATGACCACCTGATTTTATAGGAAAGCATCACAGTGCTGTGATGGAAGCAGACGTAGTCTCACCTGTGACACTGCAGCCCCTCCGGCCTCCTGTCCTGCATCTCCCTGTCTCCGTAGTGCAGCAGGAACATCCCTCCTAGGAGGTAGTCTGCTTCATCCCTCCTAGGAGGTAGTCTGCTTCCTGGCTCAGCTCTGGGAGAGGGCACGCCGTGCTGCCACCCTGCAGCAGGAACCAAATCTTCATCATCATCATCATCATCCTCTTGTTCTTCTTCTTCAACATCATCTCCCTCAACAGCATCCTCCCTCTCAGGTGGAGAGGAGGTGTAGGTGAGATGCTGCCTGGGTTAGGGTTCTGGCTTAGGCTTAGAGAGGAAATAAAGCCTGTTCATGTGGTTTTCTCTCCTGCCTAGACATAATCATCGTCTCTCCATGTTTTACGTAGCTGGTTTATTTCCTGCTGTGTTTTTCGTGCCAAGTGACATCCAAAGCGTTCGTTGTGACACCCCAAGCTTGTCAGAAGAAGTGCTGCGGTCGCTTCCATAAACCTTAAGGTTTCCATACGGGCCTAGGTTTCATGGCGTCTGTGGCCTGAAACCCACCAGGAAATAAACCAGGTATGAGAGATGATCTGCCACATGAACAGGCAGCACCTAAACTGAAACACCTCAGTCACCAGTTGGAGCAGTAGATCTGCAGCTTCCTCTGCAGGATCTCAGTCAAACTACATCTCTCTACTATTATTACTATCTACTACTTATGAACCAAGAAAAAAATCCTTGTACTGTATGTCTAAGTGGTCTGTTTTGCTCTATATCTGTCTTCTACTGTCCCCAGCCATGTCTCTACTGCTGTTCTGAGCTCTGTCTACTGCATCCATGTCACCTATCTGACTATTATCATATGAATGAATGAATGAATGGTCTTTATTGTCATTGATATAGTACAGGTACCAAACAACGAAATTCGGGAGGGGGGGGCTTCCCTGGTGCTAGGAGAAAAAAAAAAACTTTAAAAAAAAGGGAAAAGAGCTGGTTTACATAAATAAAGGCTATGTACACTATCCACTATACTATACTATACAAATAAAACACTGTGCTGTACTCTATGCTATGCTATACCTATTCTAACATTTCCTATCTCTGAACCTTATGTACCCGAGGGTTGTCATATTGCACATAGTGTTATTGCACATTCATTTAAAGTGTCGCAGTTTGCAGGTTTGAAATGTTCACAGTTGTGTTTCAGTGTTGCACTTGATTTCAATCTAGTAGCTGCCATCAAATTGTCTAGATTGTCCAGGGCCTAGAACCTAGGTCTTTGCTGTGTTCAGGGCCTGAATGGCCCTGGGGTAGAAGCTGAGCTTCAGTCTGTTTGTCCTTGCGAACATGGTCCTGAACCGCCTGTCCGAGGGCAGCCGAGCAAAGTGTTCGTACCCAGGGTGGGATGGGTCTCTGGAGATCTTGGAGGCCTTCCTGAGGCAGCGTGTGTTGTACAGCTCTTCCAGAGAGGGGAGGGGGGCGCCGGTGATCTTCTGGGCCGATCTCACGACTCTCTGTAGCGCATTCCTCTCTGCGGCTGTGCAGCTGGAGAACCAGATGCAGATGCAGTAAGTGAGGATGCTCTCCACTGCGCAGCGGTAGAAGGCCACCAGCATCTCCTGTCCGATGTGGTCTTTCCTGAGGACTCTCAGGAAGAAGAGCCGCTGTTGTGCCTTCTTGATGATGGCTGCTGTGTTGTTCTTCCAGGACAGGTCATCCTGTATGTGCACCCCCAGGAATCGGAGGGTTGAGACTCTCTCCACGCTCCCTCCGTCGACGAGCAGGGGCTGGACCTCAGATTTTTTCCTCCTGAAGTCCACGATGATTTCCTGGGTCTTTGACTGGTTCAGCAGCAGGTTGTTAACCTTTCACAGCTTGCTCAGCTGCTCTACCTCATCCCTGTACGCCGCCTCGTCCCCCCCCGAGATGCAGCCCACCACGGTGGTGTCGTCTGCAAACTTTACGATGGAGTTGCTGGGGTGGACGGGGGTGAAGTCGTAGGTGTAGAGGTTGTAGAGGATGGGGCTTAGCACGCAGCCCTGGGGTGACCCAGTGCTGAGTCTGAGGGCTGTGGAGGTGTGGTAGCCCACCCGCACCCTCTGGGGGCGGTCAGACAGGAAGTCCTTGATCCATGCACATATAGAGTGTGATAGTCCCAGGTCTAGTAGTTTGGTCACTAGCCTGTCTGGAAGGATGGTGTTGAAGGCAGAGCTGAAGTCCACAATGAGCAGTCTCGCGTAGCTGTTTCCCCTCTCCAGGTGGGATAGAGTGGAGTGGAGAGTCGTCGCGATGGCGTCCTCTGTGGACCTGTGGGCTCTGTAGGCGAACTGGTATGGATCCAGGTTGGGCGGGAGGCGTGTGACTATGTGGGCCCGGACTAGTTTCTCGAAGCACTTCATGATGATTGGTGTGAGTGCCGGGCGGTAGTCGTTTAGGCAGCTCACCGTGCTTTTCTTCGGGACTGGGATGATAGTTGAGGTTTTCAGGCAGGGTGGGATGGTGGCCTGGGACAGGGACTGGTTGAAGATGTTGGTGAAAACCCCGGCCAGCTGGTCGGCGCAGTCCCTCAGCACCCGTCCCAGGACGCCATCCGGCCCTGAGGCTTTCCTGGGGTCCACCGCCTTCAGCACGCGTCTCACTTCATGCTCTGTGAGGGTGAGGCTGCTGCTGCAACATCATATAATAATGTTGTACACATAATAATTTTGTTCCTATGTATAATAGTTCCTGCAATTTCCTGTAAATGTCTTTATCAATTAGTAATCCACAGTATGATTATGTATTTGTGTATGTTGTTTTAAAAAAATAATAATAAAAAAAACAGTATGATTATGTATTTGTGTATGTTGTTTTTAAAATAATAATTAAAAAAAAACTCATGCAGTACTACATAACGACACCTGGGGTCGCTTGATACAACGGCAGGCGGGGAACATAGGACCCTTTTTCGGAAGCGGGGAACATAGAACCCTTTTTCGGAAGCGGGGAACATAGAACCCTTTTTTTTTTGCTAAGAAATCGGGGAACATAGGACCCGGGGAACATAGGGATGACCCCGTTAAATGTCCAAACATGAAACAGACAGGCTACGTGGAGGTGTTTTACCTTTAATGCTCACCAGAGGGTGCTATTGAACCTAATACGATGTCAGCTGAGTCAAATGGAAACCAACATATTTACTTTCACTTTCAGATACAGAGGCGATTTTCAACTCGTTTAGTTGAAATCACGTGATTTCCCAGCACAAGACATATTCACAGTGGGAACGCCCTGTTAGACTGAAGACCCATCTCTTCAAGCTTCACCTTAACTGTCCCTCCTGAAACCTCTCCATGCACTCTACCCCCCTGTACAGTTTTTCTACAGTAATTATACAAATATATATAATAGTAATAATAATTCTTCCTTCCTCTAGAATTATGACTGCCAATGGCCCCTGGCACGAACTGAGATTAGTTTTTCTTGCGATAACTGATGGATAGATTCACTAAATGTATTTGTTGTAAGTCGCTTTGGATAAAGGCACCTGCTACATGCCAACAATTTCAAATGTAAATACTATAATATCCACTAAGAGGACTGTGGTCAAAGAAACACAGATAAGCTGCAGTCTTGATTTGCAGTCCAACTCTGGACTGCCACCAACTGCAACTGATAATAATACAAAATGTAATAAATAGCACTCACAGAACACTTTATTAGGAACACCTGTACACCTTCTCATTCATTCAGGTGGTGTCATGTTGTGGGGAATGTTTTCTGGGCACACGTTGGGCCCGTTAATACCAATCAATCTTGAATGTCTTGAATGCCACAGCCTATTTTAGTATTTGTTACTGACCATGTGCATCCCTTCATAGCCACAATGGCTGCTTCCATCCACCTTCTAATGGCTACTTCCAGCATCATACTGCACCATGTCAGAAAGCAAAAGTTGTCTCAAACTCGTTTCATGAACATGCCAATGAAAAAAGACCCATCCAGGATCTATCCAGACCCCTGTTGGTAGTCTTTAAGGGAGTTTGTTCTTTCCACTTTGACCTATGTTTTTCTCCAGACAGGGGAGTTTTTCTTTGTCGTTTTGGGGGGTTTATTTGGCTCTTTGGTTTGGTGTTAGTTAATAATATATTGTTTTAATTTTTCTTGTTGTAAATCACTTCGAGACAATTGCGCTACACAAATACATCTGATTGATTGATTGGTAATAAGAACAAGGCCAGCCGAGTCAAAATACAGCAGGAATTTTAAAGTTCCCCTTTTCTTCAAACTTGACCAACGAGATCCATCATGCCCAGGGGAGCCTGGTGGAGGTAGGAATCAGAGGACGGGCTCATTGTAATGCATGGAATGGTATCATACACATGTTTGGCACCTCAGATTACTACCTCCACCAGCTTCCACTGATCATGCCACTCATGCAGTTGAAATCACATGATTTCTCAGCAGAAGACAGGTACTCTCAGAGAGCTGTATTCATTATACATTAACCAGGTTTTAGAGTGGCAATGCTTTGTTATACAATCAGGCTACAGGACTTAGGAACCTGGGTTTCAACCAGCCATGTGGTTTATAACAGACTTAAAAAAAGAAAGATAACAGCTACAGCTGTTCGAGCGATATTATGGATATATGGCTCAATGTGTTTGAGCAACTGAGAAAAACTGTAAAGCTAAAAATAACCTACTACCAGGAAATCTAAAACAATTGTTCAGTGATCGAGAGGGGAATTTTTTATTTCAAAACACACAGTATTTGTACCACCAGGAAGGGATTTGTATATCAATCTGTGGAGTGAAGCTATGGAACAGTTTGAATGTAGAGTTAAAGCAATGTCCAAACATGAAACAGACAGGCTACGTGGAGGTGTTTTACCTTTAATGCTCACCAGAGGGTGCTATTGAACCTAATACGATGTCAGCTGAGTCAAATGGAAACCAACATATTTACTTTCACTTTCAGATACAGAGGCGATTTTCAACTCGTTTAGTTGAAATCACGTGATTTCCCAGCACAAGACATATTCACAGTGGGAACGCCCTGTTAGACTGAAGACCCATCTCTTCAAGCTTCACCTTAACTGTCCCTCCTGAAACCTCTCCATGCACTCTACCCCCCTGTACAGTTTTTCTACAGTAATTATAAAAATATATATAATAGTAATAATAATTCTTCCTTCCTCTAGAATTATGACTGCCAATGGCCCCTGGCACGAACTGAGATTAGTTTTTCTTGCGATAACTGATGGATAGATTCACTAAATGTATTTGTTGTAAGTCGCTTTGGATAAAGGCACCTGCTACATGCCAACAATTTAAAATGTAAATACTATAATATCCACTAAGAGGACTGTGGTCAAAGAAACACAGATAAGCTGCAGTCTTGATTTGCAGTCCAACTCTGGACTGCCACCAACTACAACTGATAATAATACAAAATGTAATAAATAGCACTCACAGAACACTTTATTAGGAACACCTGTACACCTTCTCATTCATTCAGGTGGTGTAATGTTGTGGGGAATGTTTTCTGGGCACACGTTGGGCCCGTTAATACCAATCAATCTTGAATGTCTTGAATGCCACAGCCTATTTTAGTATTTGTTACTGACCATGTGCATCCCTTCATAGCCACAATGGCTGCTTCCATCCACCTTCTAATGGCTACTTCCAGCATCATACTGCACCATGTCAGAAAGCAAAAGTTGTCTCAAACTGGTTTCATGAACATGCCAATGAAAAAAGACCCATCCAGGATCTATCCAGACCCCTGTTGGTAGTCTTTAAGGGAGTTTGTTCTTTCCACTTTGACCTATGTTTTTCTCCAGACAGGGGAGTTTTTCTTTATCGTTTTGGGGGGTTTATTTGGCTCTTTGGTTTGGTGTTAGTTAATAATATATTGTTTTAATTTTTCTTGTTGTAAATCACTTCGAGACAATTGCGCTACACAAATACATCTGATTGATTGATTGGTAATAAGAACAAGGCCAGCCGAGTCAAAATACAGCAGGAATTTTAACGTTCCCCTTTTCTTCAAACTTGACCAACGAGATCCATCATGCCCAGGGGAGCCTGGTGGAGGTAGAAATCAGAGGACGGGCTCATTATAATGCATGGAATGGTATCACACACATGTTTGGCACCTCAGATTACTACCTCCACCAGCTTCCACTGATCATGCCACTCATGCAGTTGAAATCACATGATTTCTCAGCAGAAGACAGGTACTCTCAGAGAGCTGTATTCATTATACATTAACCAGGTTTTAGAGTGGCAATGCTTTGTTATACAATCAGGCTACAGGACTTAGGAACCTGGGTTTCAACCAGCCATGTGGTTTATAACAGACTTTAAAAAATAAAGATAACAGCTACAGCTGTTCGAGCGATATATGGATATTTATTTGTGTTTAATTGCATGGAGACGTTTATTTCTACAAAGCCTTCATCAGCATTCTAGACTATATTCAACGTTATGAGCAAAAGAAAACAATCAGGGGCGTCTTCATTGTGTTCTTTAAGTGAATTCCCACAATACCTGTATTTATATTAATTGCCACTCTATCCAGAGGATGATTTCCATGGCAGTAAAAGCTATGATTGTAAGTTACCATCTAATGAAATACATGTTGTAATGTAATGTAACTACTCCCATAAAGTTAAAGTGAAGACAATAAAGTGTTGATTACGTTGATTTTGTTCTCATGGTTCCTTAAAGGTGATCAAGTACTCAGGATACGCCTGTACATCATGGAAGACTATGAACATAGAAGGATTTGCTGGGTCGTCAGTCAAGCTGTCGTACAGATGAGAAGGTGAAGCAGGGCTTATAGCTGGAGGAGCTTTCATGTCCTGTTGTCCTTGAGTGAAGTTTCCAGTCAGAACTCGACACAGGTACATGAACCGATGCCCCTGGGGATCTGGTTTGGAGTATATGGGTAGGGCAGAGTAACTTGCCTTAAGGGCAAAATAGTTGCCATCTCCATATATTGCAGCTGCCAAAACAACACAACAGTATAACAATATTATTTAGTCTGAAGACCATTGCACATACAGCCATAGTTCCTCAGAGAAATGTAGACTAAATGTATCAGAAATAAAATGTCATACTTAAAAACCAGTGTGGATACATCTTAACAGCATCTTCATCCACTTCAAGTATAATATTATAGTATTAAACAATTTTTTAAAAATCAGTATTTGAATTGGGTCCTTTGTGCTTAGTCTTGTTACCATTTTTTCCAGCGTAGCTCCGATTGAACCCATTTTCGTTGATCTGGTCTACTGCTGTATAGCAGGTTCCATGGAAGAGCTGCTTCTCATTGTTCTGGTGTCCGTTTTTGACCTCCATGCCCTGCTTCCTGATCTCGAGGCCCTTCCACATGTCTGGGTTCTGGATTCTCTCAATCTGAGGTGCAGGAAAACTACAGATTAATCGGCTAAACCATGATGTAGAACAACTACAGATAACAGGTTTTCAGGATAATGCAAACATGGCAATGATAAATATGTGCATTCATCCCTGAAGTGCAGGGTCAGTACTGTTCAACAGCAGGAGCTTGGACCTGGGACCCCAATTCACCAGTTGAGTTCCAACTTTCATTACTCAGTTTTGGAATTTGAACCAGCAACCTGCCAGCTACTGGTCTCCTTTTGTAACTGCTGAACTACCTGCAGCAGAAGAAATATTTCAACATGATAGAGAAATACATTGTGACATTGGTTCGGGAGAGAGGGAGATACCTTCAGAACTGTTTTGTTGCAGGTAGCCTGAAACAGGGTTAGGACGTCAATGTGCTCTGGAGAGTCAGATTGGAGAAGGCAGGACACCCAGGAAGTTTTGGGTGGCATGGGATCCCAATGCTGGGGAAGACTGTCCTGAGCTGGAAGCAATACGTACAAGTATGCAGAGATGGAAGCAACAGGTACATGCACGTTTTAACACTGGAAATTTGACTGGAAAATAACAGAAAATGTATTTTAAAGTAAACTATCCCTTTAATATGTCAAATCTAAAAATGGTATGACTGTGATGAATCTAATAGACAACATTGAAAGCCGAATACCAAAGTTAAGAGTACCTGTTAAGTTGATACGTTTGATTTTGAACCTCTTGTCGTAGTGATCCATAGCAGGCCCATCTGGCAGAGAGACCTTGTACACCTGACCCTGGCTGGTGACAGACACCTGACCCTGCTTCCCCCGCCAGGCCTCCTCCAGGAGGAAGTTAGCCACGGGGTCAAAGGACAAGAAGGGCCCGTCTGCCTGGCTCTGGTACTTCCACGCCACCATGTTGCCTGTCACCTCCACATTCCTCTCGAACGCCTTCTCATCTCTGATCCTGAGCAGCATCTTCTGGATCTCACTTATAGCCATGAGCACGTCCTTGCTCAGGCCCTCTATGATAAGAACGGGTTGAGGTGACTTATCCAGCCTCACACTCACCCCCATGGCGCCCTGCATGTGAACGATCTGCTTATGGTCTGTGTCTGTTAGGCTGAGGATGGCATCGTCTGTGATGCTGTTGATGACCTGCTCCTTCAGGATGAGGTCACTGATCCAGCGCTTGGCATCGGCTACTCTGCTCTGGGAATCTCCACAGATGTGGAAGCAGGCTGGCTCCACCTCCTTCGCCTCGATGACGATGTCCTTTTGGGGCTCGCTGTTGCTGCCCCCGCCCATGAAGGCTGAAAGAATATGAGCATTAATCTGTGAAATTAATATTGTAGGCCGGGTACTGCAATGCTGGCTGTTAGAGGCAGACAACACATAAGCCTAACCTAGAACGTATTGGGCCAGTTTCACAGACAAGGCTTAAGCCTAATCCTGGACTAAAAAGCATCTTCAATGGAGATTTTACATTGAAAGTGTGATTTAGTCCAGGACTAGGCTTAAGCCTTGTCTGTGAAACCGGCCCATAAACTAGATTAATTCAAATTAACACGGAATACAGCTAAACATTTAGCCCATACATATGATGTTTTCCCATAAACTCTTCTTCTCTGGGTTAGAGTCAGCCTTTTCTTCCTGAGAGTCAGCCTGATCAGCTCCCTGTTTCTTCACCAGACTGCTGTGGAACTCCTTCAGCATGGCCGGCTGGAAGACGATAATCTGGACCACCTCGACGGTATTCTGGAGGTTCTGGCTCACTACATCCACCACAGCATCCAACATGGCGTCAGCTACCTGGCTCACCTCAACATTGGCTTGGCCTGGAATAACACAACATGTGCATCTATGTCAGCCTCAGATTCATGAATACCTGATACAGCCATAGGAAAGGAGTTTCGGAGCACTTATCAATACTTCACCCATTTCTAACATTGTTGTCAAAGAACAAGGCATGTAAGGAGAGTTGTTGCCCATACCTATGCTAAGTAAGATTATCTTTGATAAGTACCGTATTTTCCGGACTATAAGTCACGCTTTTTTTCATAGTTTGGCTGGTCCTGCGACTTATAGTCAGGTGCGACTTATATATCAATATATAATTTCATACTGACAGACATGAACCAAGGAGTAAACATTACCGTCTACAGCCGACAGAGGGCGCTCTGGGCCGCTCTGGGCTTGTGACAACTATATGCTGCTCCTATACCCCTGAAGAAATTATCTAAAACATTAGCTTGTTGAAGCTAAGCAAACGGTAGCTTGGTGAACTTGCTTACTGGTAACTTGCTTGTTGGACTCGCTGGCTTGTTATGTTCATTTAGCCTATTCAGCCTCCCAGGTATGTTCTTTATGCTATTGTGTTGCTGAATAACTGTTAATGTGTTATGTTAACATACCGGACTTCTATTCAGCCTGTTGTTCTGTGTGCTATTGTGTAGTTGAATAAACTTGCCTTTCCAGATTAAATGTCTGTTCTTGGTCTTGGATTTTGTGAAATATATTTCTAAATAAATGCGACTTATAGTCCAGTGCGACTTATATATGTTTTTTTCCTCTTGATGTCGCATTTTTTTGCCTGATGCGACTTATACTCCGGAGCGACTTATAGTCCGGAAAATACGGACTACAGCAGTCCCTGTGGTGTGTTCTTGTTCTCTCACTCACTCACTCACTCACTCACTCACTCACCTGTGCCCAGAGCAGGGAAGGCGATGGATGAGTAGTTGTTCTTGGCACACAGGAGGAGAGCATCTTTCACAGCCTGGTAGATCCTCTTGGGGTCTGACTGTACAACCAGGTGGAGGATCTTCTTACACTGCAGGTTGCCTGGCTGGGTCAGGATCATGCCTGGGTTAGGCTGGGCTCCTGGAACACACACACAGTACAGTTAGCAGTACTGTCAGTGTAAACAGTCAGAGTTGTATTATTGGTTTAGCAATGTTAAGACACTTACAGTAAACAATATCAATACCAGGACATGTAGTTTTCCTATACAAGCATGTGTACAGTTGGGCAGTTGTCACATGCTCTCAATAGTATATATCTCTCTATCAAAAGAGTAGATGTCAAAGTTGTTACCCAGTTGTTGGCATTCTGCCTCGACAGCCTGACCAGCTGCATCCAGAATGGCCTTAGACACACCTGGAGGAGAGGAAGACACGGGGGGGGTTATGATACTTACACTTTTCTACAAGTGCCTTTATTAACATTTTACTATATTCAGAAAATGTTTGTTCCAAATCAAAGAACATGCTTTGTTGATTTTTGGATAACATTTGCAGAGGATGCACCTGCATAGTCTTTACGAAACAATACTTGAATACCACATTTCCTGAGTAAGAAGAACTCAAGTACACCAGTCCATCTTCAAGGGGCAATCGGGGATTCAAACAATCAATGGTAAACATCTGAGGGATGGGGCTGGTGGAACGTAACCACTTTAATTCAAATACAGAGCTTGTTGCTAGGACTGGCCATCCATGAGATCCAAACATTAGTTTAAACCATGTTTCGAAGCAACACAGTGTAAAACAAGCTTCTATTTTGTGTTCTGATGCAGTAAAACAGTTGAATTAAGCTCATGAGGCATTAAGCAGTGGGTAGGCGGGTATATTGGAGCAGAGCCATCCAATTACGCCAAACCTAATGTATCACCGTCAAACCTAATGTATTACCTTTTTCATTAAACGTATTAATCAACGTAAGTTCCCTGTGGGAACCTAGGTTCTATGGTACATCTATATGGTACATCAACAACCTGAACGACTTCTTCGGTCGCTTTGAAGCCTACAACAGCACTCCTGCACAGAAGTCTCCACCCCCTCCAGATGACCAGGTGCTGTCCCTGTCTCCAGCCAGCGTGAGACGATCCCTCTCCAGGATCAACGCTTGCAACGCTGCGGGCCCGGACAACATACCTGGTCGTGTGTTGAAGGACTGTAGTGGAACTCACTGATGTCCTCACAGACATCTTTAACACCTCCTTGAGCCAAGCTGCTGTCCCCACATGCTTCAAAGACACCACCATCATCCCGATACCAAAGAAGGCTTCTCCATCCTGCTTCAATGACTACCACCCCGTTGCACTGACCCCCATCATTATGAAGTGCTTTGAACGGTTAGTCATGTAGCACATCAAATCCATCCTCCCTCCCGCCCTGGACCCCTACCAGTTTGCATATCGGGGCAACAGGTCCACCGATATGATGCAATCTCCACCGTTCTCCACTCAGCTCTCACCCATCTGGGCACCAAAAACTCACATGTAAGGATGCTGTTCATAGACTTTAGCTCAGCATTTAACACAATCATCCCCCAGCAGCTTATACAAAAACTGGATCGGCTGGGAGTGAACACCTCGCTGTGCAATTGGCTGTTGGACTTCCTGACCGAGAGACCACAGGCAGTCCGGGTCAGCAGAAACACATCCAGCACCATCACCCTGAACACGGGGGCCCCCCAAGGATGTGTGCTCAGCCCCCTACTCTTCACCCTACTGAACCACGACTGCACACCGAAGCATAGCACCAATGTCTTCGTCAAGTTTGCGGATGACACAACTGCGGTGGGTCTCATCCACAATAATGATGAGTCCAGCTACAGGGACGAGGTGAGCCAACTGACCACATGGTGCGGAGACAACAATCTCATTCTCAATGTGGAGAAAACAAAGGAGATTGTTGTCGACTTCCGGAGAGCGCACACCCAGCATCCTCCACTGACCATCAACGGTGCGGCTGTGGAGAAAGTGAGCAGCACCAAATTCCTGGGTGTGCACATCACTGAGGACCTCTCCTGGAAAACCAACACCGCATCACTGGCCAAGAAAGCTCAGCAACGCCTCTACTTCCTCCACAAACTGAGAAGAGCCAAAGCCCCAGCCCCCATCATGCGCTCCTTCTACCGGGGCACCATCGAGAGTGTCCTGACCAGCTGCTTAACTGTGTGGCACGGCGGTTGCACGGCATCCTACCGAAAGACACTGCAGCGCAAAGTGAGAGCAGCTGAGAAGATCATTGGAGCCCCCCTCCCTTCCCTCCAGGAAATTTCTGACACACGCCGGACCCGCAAAGCACTAAGAATCGCAGGCGACACCACACATCCCACACACGGCTTCTTCAGTCTCCTGCCGTCAGGACCTCCGGGCAAGGGCTAGCAGGCTGAGGGATAGCTTTATCCACCAGGCTGTCAGGAAGCTGAACTCTCTCCCCGCCCCCCCCCCCCCCCCCTACTCTGCCCCCACTGCCCCCTACTCTGCCCCCACTGCCCCCTACTCTGTCCCCAATGCCCCCTACTCTGCCCCCCCCCCCCCTACTCCGCCCCCCCTTACTCTGCCCCCACTGTCAGGAAGCTGAACTCTCTCCCCGCCCCCCCTACTCTGCCCCCCCCCCTACTCCGCCCCCCCTTACTCTGCCCCCACTGTCAGGAAGCTGAACTCTCTCCCCGCCCCCCCTACTCTGCCCCCCCCCTACTCTGCCCCCCCCCCCTACTCTCCCCGCCCCCCCTACTCCGCCCCCCCCTACTCTGCCCCCCCCCCTACTCTGCCCCCCCCCCTTACTCTGCCCCCACTGTCAGGAAGCTGAACTCTCTCCCCGCCCCCCCTGCTCTGCCCCCCCCTACTCTGCCCCCACTGACCCCTACTCTGCCCCCACTGCCCCCTACTCTCTGCCCCGCCCCCCCTACTCTGCCCCCCCCCCTACTCTGCCCCCACTGTCAGGAAGCTGAACTCTCTCCCCGCCCCCCCTACTCTGCCCCCACTGACTCCTACTCCGCCCCCACCGCCCCCCCTACTCCGCCCCCACCGCCCCCCCTACTCTGCCCCCCCCCCCTACTCCGCCCCCCCTTACTCTGCCCCCACTGCCCCCCACTGACTCTGCCCCCACTGCCCCCCACTGACTCTGCCCCCACTGCCCCCCACTGACTCTCTCCCCCCCCCCCCCCCCCACTGACTCCGGACTAAGAACAATCTCACTTCATGCATACAAGCATACCTGTACTTTAGGCACTTGACTCTATTATACTGTGAGCCAATTACCACTATTGTCATTGTTCATATTGTATTCCACCCCTGTACATCGTACCACACATTTCAAATCTTTTATCTAGTATTTTTGTATATATAGTTATATTTTAATCTTGTCGTATTATATTGTTATTTATTGTTTTTGTTTGCTATGCACCGTGGATGAGAGGGAAACGCAATTTCAGCCCTCTGTATGTCTGTACATACAGTATATTGGATTGACAATAAAGCTGACTTTGACTTTGACTTCGATAAGAAAGGCTGCCACTCAGAAACTACTGAGTTACGAAAGGCAACAGGGAAGGACATTATTAGGCTATTTAGCTATTTACCTGACTTGAGGCTGAAGTCCTTATTGGACGAGTTGACAATGACATCAGTAGTTTCTTTGGTCAGGTCTCCCTTTCCCACGTGTATAGCCACAGCTCCCATTCTGGTCTGGTGCCACCCTGAGCTTGAAGTGGTGACCTTAGAGAAAGGACCTGGCAGTGGGGAATACAAAATACTGTACAATAAAAGACACGCCAGTGAAAAAGGTTCTTATGACATGTTCTTCAATGGGAGTGTCCCTATAGTTTTGGTGGATAATATTTAGATTTCTTTCTTTGTGGGTATTGTATAAGTACCAATAACCAAATAGAATTATTGTGCTATTTGAATTGTTTGCTTCCTTCGAATTCCTAAATAAAGTTATTAAGAGTAATGTAATGTAGTATGCAAATATTTTATATACAAATTGAACATAGAATGACATAGAAAGAAGGTCCACCTGTCCTCTGCTGAGTGGATGCTGCTGCTGGGCCCCCTGAAGTTGTACCCCGGTTTGTGAACCTTTTGTTAAATTCGTCAGTGAAAGCCTGGAAAAATAAATATTTAGGGCACAAAAATAGTTGGCTCCCAAACAAGCTGATGATTCATGTGCTGTTACACTTCCATTGCTGATGGCAAGCTGAATCTATGGTATACATTCTTCTGGAAAGTAAAATAAATCTAGATTTTGGGGTGAACTATGCCTTTAATTCCACTGCTTTCCCTACCTGAACGGTCTGCTGGTCCCCTGGGTGGATGATGAACACCACCTCCTTCAGGTGTTTGGAGTGCTTCTTGCTGAACTTTAGGACTGCCTCCAGCATCAGAGAGGCCACCAGTGGCTTTGGGAAGCCCAGGGTCCCTGTACCGATGGCGGGGAAGGTCATAGAGACAAGCCCCTTCTGCTCTGCCTGACCAAGGCATTCCTTCATGATCCCACTCAACACCTACAGTTAAACAAAAACATCAGATGTGCCTCCTTATCAATATCACATGGTGTAATTATAAATGTTGTTTTAGGAATTGTACACAACATCCACACAAAACATCCCAAAGCAAATCCTGGCAATTCTGACAAATGTCAGAGTCAATCAGAGAAATTAAGAAGAAGTATTACAGTATTACAGAGATGTATTTCACCTTTTCTGCTGCTCCTTGTCCATTTTGCCAATAGGGGGCAATGGTGTGAAACACCAACTTGCTGTTCAGGTTGCAGCCATCTGTGACAATGACGGCTCCCTCACCAACAGAAGTGGCCTTCTGGTTGACCAGGATCTGAAGTCGGGGGCCAGCAGCAGTCAGGATGGCCTTTGATACAGCTCCACAACTAAGGTTAAGGTCCTCACCCACTGTGTTCACAACCGCCTCGGTCTGGAACAGATTAAGCATATTAAAGCTAGACTTGAACAGTGCCAGCAGTTATGGGTTAAATCGGTTGAACCAAACTCTTCCTTTTCTCAGCCGTTTCAGCACCAATGTTTATGCTATTTTGTATATCTGCCCAATGCGAGTTTATGTTTCCACATAAAATAATTGGCATAGAAAGCTCAGATTTTTGGGGCTCAAAGGAACATACTGCTGAATATAGCAGCTGTGCTGTTATTTTGAATGTGGCTGGAATGCACTTTTAACCAATCAGATTGTGTGTCTGGATCTATCCATTTTATAGGTTTAATTCAAGATGCATCACTATATGTTGCAAAAAAGTTAAATCTCTGATTACTCAAACAATAATTTTGAACAAAGAAGAATAAATAAAGACATGTTTGATTAATACAGGCAAGAAAGAAACAATGGTAACAGTTTACCCAAGCATCCTGAATGTTCCCTTTTATCACACTGACAGTCAGCTTCTCTTTGGTCTGCATAGTCAGGCTCTCTTTGGACTTCACTTTGTCATAACCACTCAACCTCTGAACCCCTGGACCAGGCTGGGCCTGTGTGGAGCTGGCTGGGCTGCTGTGTTTTTGACGGCCTCCGAAAACCATCCTGGCGGCATCCTCCATTGCCTGGACCACCTTATCATCATCGTTCACCAGATGGATTTTCTTCAGAGAGTTATCACTATACCTGTATATAAATAATAATACACATTGTTCTATGTCCACCATTGTTGGGCATATAAAAGACTTGGAAATTACTTGATTGCCACACAGTCATTGCTTATTGATTATCACCATACCTGTCGTCACAGTAGTCCTTCACTGCTTTGACGATGGTTTCTGCACACAGTGTCAAAGGGAATTCATAATTCCCAGAGCTGATAGCAGGCAGAGCCACCGACAGGCAGCTGTGTTTCTCTGCTAAATCCAGACTCCTCTTAACCGCTCTCCTCAGCTGCGCCACAGCCCTCTGAGGGTCAGCGGGGTCAAACCTGGGACCCACTGCGTGGATGATGTGTTTGCAGCGCAGCTGCCCCCCAGCACCAGTAATAACACAGTCCCCAGGCTTCAGTAGACCCCGCTTGGTGACCAGCTGATCAGACTCTGCCTGTAGTTGAGGGCCGGCAGCATCCAGGAGGGCTCTGGCTAGCCCTCCGCTGTGCTTCAGGTCTGTGTTAGCAGCGTTGACCACGGCATGCACGGCGTAGTCGCATATGTCAGCTTTACACACGACTATCTCCACCCCGTCTGGTGTCTGGAACTGGTAGGCAGGTGTTGGTTCTCCTACAAGTACAAAGTGTTCTCCATCATTGTCCTCTTCAACCAGCTGAACTACACAGCCCGTCTGATTCATCACTGTGCCAATGTACATGGCCTTCTTGTCCTGAAAGAACTTCTTGGCTCCGGGCTTGGACACTTTCAGGGTATCGAAGTGTGTAGAGGAGACCAAGTCTGCAAACAATGTCTTGCACTGTGTGACGTGAACTCTGGCACCACTCAGGGAAATTGCTTCTTTCTTGAAAGAAACCTTCACAACGTCTCTGACTTCATCAGACCAACCAGACTTCTTGTGCTCTTCAATGAATTTAACAATGGCCTCAGACCTGACCTCCAGGATCTCAGTATTTGGAGCATTCTGGCATAAGAAACCATCAAGCGTTGTCTGGACTGAATCCACAGTTTCCTTGTAGCCAGATACTACCACTCTAAGACTTGGATAGGCACCAGATGTTTGGATCATGAACTTCTTGAGTGGATTGTTAATGGTTTCCTCCAAATGGGTGATCTGTGTCTTCCACTCTGGCATCTTCAGTACATTGCAGTCTTCAACATCAATGTATTGAGAGATCAGAAGCCTATTCAGCTGGTCCTCTGCTTCACTCAGGACCTCCTCTGAAACAGCCAGGAGCTGCACTGCTTTGCTATTGATCTCCAGAGCTGCATTGATGCCCTGTAAGGTCAACAGAGAGCTGGTGAGTTTCTCTTGATCTTCCTTTTGCAGAAACTCAATGACAAACGTATCTAGTCCCACCTTCCGCCATTTCAGAGCCCTCTCTCCTTTCAATAACAGCCTATTAGCACTCAACACCTCTTGTCTCAAGCCACGTATGATCATACTCTGGCTTCTACTGTTGTAAGTCATGCTCAACTCTGGGAATTCACCCGTAATCTTGTCCTGCAGGCCATCATGTAACAAGATGTGGTAGACGGATGGCAACAGAGGGATCTCTTCGGTTATGCTTGTCTTTTCCCTTTCAATTCCTCTAGACATCCTTTCAATGATGTCAGTCAGTGACTGGCTGAGTTTGTTCACATCATGTACCGATCCCACCACTGCTATGACACCTGTGGCCTCCTCAGGGACAATAACCACCGCCTGCCCTGACACCGCACTCTTGATCTCCCTCTCAGTCTCCTCCCATGCAGTGGTCTGGACATGGAGCTCCAGCGAGGTGAATGCAGACAAAGCTTGGGTGAAGGCAGCTTTGGCAGAGTCTTTCCACTCCTTGATGTCCTTGGCTTTGACCCCCTTCTGCTGTAGTAGAGAAGGCAGAGGGCTCAGCTGGACAGCAGGCTGTTGGAGGTCTACTTTGCAGAAGTGCTCAGCCATGGCCTTGTGGATGATCTCTGCAGCTCCCTGCTTCTCTCTCAGGAACCTCCAGATGGCCTGACCGATGCTCTCAGAGAAGCCAGCTGGGAGTCTCAGTGTGGGTCTCTCTTTGCCATACAGGGCTGTTCCCAGTGATTCATAGAATGGGTAAGCTTTGACAGGCTGCTTGTCAATTTGTTGATTTTCTATGACTCTGTGAACAGCTAATAAAAAGAATAGTTGTGAGAATACATAGTATTATGTAGCACTTTATGTAAAACAGTAGCATTTTAAAGTGCACCATAGAAAACTATGGAATGCTACAATATCAGGTTTTTGTTGGAGCCTACCTTAATTAATAATAACATTTTTAAAACTATAAACATTTAGAGTTCATCATGAACCTCTAGGTGGCACTACAGGCTCCAAAAAAGCCAGGCTAAATTGGCACTATATCAGATTGTGTTGAGCAGGAAAAATACAATTAAAAAAGACAGCCAAATTTCATGCCCACTTTCAAAAGTCAAAGTTGTTGTGCTTATCTACTGGACATGTTCATGACAACATTATAACAATGTTAGGATGTGACGTATAGTTCAAAGTGCTACTAACACTTACTCTCAAAACATTTAGGTTACATAGAGTAGAATTCAAGCAGTAAGTTGTCATCTTGAGCTTTATTATAAGTCTACCTTTTGGATCTTGGAAGGTGATGATGGCAGACTGATCCTCTTTGCTAATGACAACATCTTCCACAACATCTCCTTTGTTTGTGAAGTACAGCTCGAGGTAGTCGGAGTCAAGTTCTGATGGTATGTTTTCAACCATTACTTTTGTTGTGACTCCCAGGGATTTGACTGATAATTTCTTCTTGTTGAAATTCTTATTCTTGGGGCAGTTTGAGATGAAATTCTCAGTCACTGCCAAATAAGAAAAGAAGTATTCAATGTATTGTATTGCATGTATTCAAATGTTGCCTTGATTAGAGATTGTTTGATTCTTAGGTGCAGGGGTCATTAAAACAAAATGCATCCCTTCCCCAATGTAAACAATAGGTGACACATTCTAATGCTTTGGTCCGCAGATCGATGTAATGATCTGACTTTTCTTTCGAAAAATGTGAATACATTTCCGTGTTGTTGAAAATCAATGACACACATCGCTAGTCAACTAACACAGCTTGTTTTCTGAGCCTGCTAACAATGTAAAGAAGTGTTATAGTTAACTAGGTAGCAGAGGGGATTGCTCTCCTAATAGAGTAATCTGGCCTAATATTTGATCAAATAATAATAATAAAAAAAAACGATCTATGGTCGTAGAAAAAAGCGCAGCCTTCACCGCCTTTTTACATACAACCCTATGGGAAAAGGAAAAAAACGTCCGCTTTTAAAAAGCGTGAGAAGGTTTCCAGGGCGAATTTACGAACGCAGCTGTAATATAGCTAGCGAACGAAAAGAAACGTCAGATCAGATCTATAAACGGGTTATTTTGATAAACTGGACACATTTTAGGAATATATATGGTTACTTTCTCGCCTGAAAACATATTAAAACTTCATAAAATTACATGTTAACACTTGTAGAGGCAAAAGTGCAGATTTTAGCCAATGGAGGTTTAAAATGGAGGATTTAAATTGCCCGCTGCTAGCCGGTGCGAAATGCATTCTGGGAAAAAGGCGGTGAAGGCTGCGCTTTTTTCTAAAAAAAGAAGTCAAGTGTGAACACGGCCTAAACGTATAACCTCTTACTACAGGGAAGAGAGAGCACAGGTTAGTGTGCCTACCCTAAACCCCCGCCCCCCCTCCCCCCCACCTTCTCATGTTTGGAACACTACCACAGCCATGGCAGCGTCCCCGTCCCCCCCACACACACACCTTCTCCTGTTTGGAACACTACCACAGCCATGCCAGCATCCCCCCCCCCCCCCCCACACACACCTTCTCCTGTTTGGAACACTACCACAGCCATGCCAGCGTCCCCCCCCCCCGACACACACACCTTCTCCTGTTTGGAACACTACCACAGCCATGCCAGCATCCCCCCCCCCCCCCACACACACACCTTCTCCTGTTTGGAACACTACCACAGCCATGCCAGCGTCCCCCCCCCCCCGACACACACACCTTCTCCTGTTTGGAACACTACCACAGCCATGCCAGCGTCCCCCGCCCCCTCCTCCCCCCCACACACACCTTCTCATGTTTGGAACACTACCACAGCCATGCCAGCGTCCCCGTCCCCCCCCACACACACACCTTCTCCTGTTTGGAACACTACCACAGCCATGCCAGCGTCCCCCCCCCCCCCACACACACACCTTCTCCTGTTTGGAACACTACCACAGCCATGCCAGCGTCCCCCCCCCCCCCGACACACACACCTTCTCCTGTTTGGAACACTACCACAGCCATGCCAGCGTCCCCCCCCCCCCCGACACACACACCTTCTCCTGTTTGGAACACTACCACAGCCATGCCAGCGTCGCCCCCCGACACACACACCTTCTCATGTTTGGAACACTACCACAGCCATGCCAGCGTCCCCCGTCCCCCCCGACACACACACCTTCTCCTGTTTGGAACACTACCACAGCCATGCCAGCGTCCCCCCCGCGACACACACACCTTCTCCTGTTTGGAACACTACCACAGCCATGGCAGCGTCCCCCCCCCGACACACACACCTTCTCATGTTTGGAACACTACCACAGCCATGCCAGCGTCCCCCCCGCGACACACACACCTTCTCCTGTTTGGAACACTACCACAGCCATGGCAGCGTCCCCGTCCCCCCCACACACACACCTTCTCCTGTTTGGAACACTACCACACCCATGCCAGCTTCCCCCCCCCCCCCCCCCCCCCCTCCCGACACACACACCTTCTCCTGTTTGGAACACTACCACAGCCATGCCAGCGTCCCGTCCCCCCCGACACACACACCTTCTCCTGTTTGGAACACTACCACAGCCATGCCAGCGTCCGGCAGCATCTCCAGACTGAAGTCTTGTGCAGCGGGGGCGCAGGACTGTAGAATGTTCTCCACAAGCATCTCCAAGAAGTTCTGGGCCATGTCCTCCGGAATGTTCTCCAACACAGCTGAGGTGGACCTCAGCTCTTCCTCAGCCAGAGGTGAGTATCCATCTCCACTCTCCGCTGTCTTTTTTGGCACACTCACTGTTGCTGAAAATGAGAGAAAAAGGATTATGAAGATGATAGTAACTGCCATATTGCCTTTTGGTTTGCCATGGTTCTCCTGTTCTGTATCATTAAGTTAAGTTAATCAAACTTTCTATTTTACACACATTGAATTGAAGAACTTGAATGCATACCGTCTTTGACATTTTAGCCATCTTGTAATTTAATGTATTGATAATGCTGACAATCTTGTACATGGTATCAAAGACAAATGGGACATGGTCTAGTGATTTAGTCCACATGTTGGGAATTGTGAAACCTTGCAAAAGAGCCAAACAAGTCTTGTTGTGAAAAAATTTAAAAATAATGTTTTTTTGCATATTATGAAAATTGAAGCTTTGAAGAACCCACTGAATATAATAACCAACAGTTAATCATTTTAAATTTACTGTTATTTTTGTGTCTTCTATTTTTAATACAGCTTTGATGCCCAGATGGGATGCACTACAATTGTAGAAATACGAGCACTGAAGCGTATTAAGTGTATTCAGTTTTGTAAATCTTTCTGCTCCCTGGCACTCACAGCACAGCCCATAGCCTATGCCTACCATAGATTACCTTTATTTTTTGTAATGGTGACGTGATACAAAACTGCCCCTCCATAAATCCCATGCTAAATTGACACGGATTATAATTGCTGTTGTGTCTGGTTTTAAAAACCATGGGTTCCTCTAAACAGTTGTCCAAGGATGTCAGAATCAAGATAGTTCACTTCCACCATCTTGGTGGTGTGGAAAGTCCACGCCCTTGAGCTTGCTACATATGATTCTTCCCTCCAGAGAGATTTTAGTTAAATTCTGACTGATGCCTCTTTATAAGTCCACTGCTGCCAAACAACTAATCCCATAAATATTGACCTTGAATAAAATGTTTCATACTTACGTGTTTTGCCAGACTTGGCAGCAGACACAGCAGCAGGTGTCTGCTAAACATTAAAAGATATTGTTATTTAACTGTTGCTGGATAATTGGTTGTTTTGGGCTACACCTGCTTCAGTAAAACAATGTTCTAATGTTCAAATCTATTTCTGTATGTTTGTTCTCTTTATGTGGGCCACTTTGAAATGAAAAGTAAAACATTTATTTTACAAAGGAATTATGATATAAGAACAACACACAATACTACAGTATGCAATACAATAACACAACACTCTGAATCATAATGTGATCAAAACAGACTCAGTGGGGGAATCATGACAGACAGCACAGACAATGATCTAGAAACAGTATAGGTATATACAGATCAGTGAGCACAGATAGTATTCAATAAAAATACATGCTTGTACCACCTTTCCTCCTGTGGCCTCGTCTGATGGTAGTCTCACAGTCAGTTTAAACACTCCCTGATCCAAACTGATCTCATGGTTCAGCTTCCCAAGAACTTTCTGTCTGTCTGTACATGGGACAGAAATCAACCACTCTTAGTGACTGTCTGTACATGGGACAGAAATCAACCACTCTTAGTGACTGTCTGTTCATGGGACAGAAATCAACCACTCTTACTGACTGTCTGTACATGGGACAGAAATCAACCACTCTTAGTGACTGTCTGTACATGGGACAGAAATCAACAGTGACTACAACATTTTATGGTAGCCTAAAAGCTTCAGAGATTGAAAACAATATGAAACTAAATCACAGCAATCGGGTTGTCAACCCTTTTGTTTCCTCAGGCAAGACATGTGTGGCTATTCTTTAAATATTGCTTTCAAATGACTAAATAATTAAATTATGATTATATAATGATTGGAGCACTTTGAGCTGCAACGTTTGCAGGAAGTTATTATTAGTAGTAGTAGTAGTAGTAGTAGTAGTAGTAGTAGTAGTAGTAGTAGTAGTAGTAGTAGTAGTAGTAGTAGTAGTAGTAGTAGTAGTAGTAGTAGTAGTAGTAGTAGTAGTAGTAGTAGTAGTAGTAGTAGTAGTAGTAGTAGTAGTAGTAGTAGTAGTAGTAGTAGTAGTAGTAGTAGTAGTAGTAGTAGTAGTAGTAGTAGTAGTAGTAGTAGTAGTAGTAGTAGTAGTAGTAGTAGTAGTAGTAGTAGTAGTAGTAGTAGTAGTAGTAGTAGTAGTAGTAGTAGTAGTAGTAGTAGTAGTAGTAGTAGTAGTAGTAGTAGTAGTAGTAGTAGTAGTAGTAGTAGTAGTAGTAGTAGTAGTAGTAGTAGTAGTAGTAGTAGTAGTAGTAGTAGTAGTAGTAGTAGTAGTAGTAGTAGTAGTAGTAGTAGTAGTAGTAGTAGTAGTAGTAGTAGTAGTAGTAGTAGTAGCCTAAACGAAATTAAATGTGTAATTTATGGCAAAATAACTTTCCAAAGACTTACCCTCTTCAGTCCGGAACCGCAGCACTGCTCCTGGCCCAGTTGAGGATTCACACTCAACAAGACAGTCGCCACCGTTGGACTTCTTACTTTGGAAATATTTAGTTAACTTCGTTTTAAGTTTGGGTACATTAGGGTTTCCCTCGAGCGCAACAAACAATGCGTATGAGTATGTGCCCGCCATCGCTGCTTAGCGTCAACTGACTAACAAACCTCTCTTAACAAACCAAGTCTATTACTGCAGGGTGTATTTATTCTCTAGTTTCACTTTGATGTTGAACTAAGTGTCCACGTCACTGTTATCAATCATTGCAGGAACAATGAACACACTGTTTGACACAAACAAGGGGTTAAACTCGTTTGCAAACTATGCAGTAAAAATGTGGAACGCCCTTCCTATAATCTTAAAGGAGTGCAAAACACTGCCCACCTTCAAAACCACTCTCAAAAAACATTTACAGGAGGCTGCAATCCGTAACTGGACCCTCTAAATCAAAAATCAGATTAAAAGACCCGAACTACCCACTGTACATACTTTGTGTTTTGTCCCCCGCCCCCACCTGTGGTGTATGTCCCCACCTGTCCTACCCGCTGTACATACCTTATGTTTTGTTGTATTGTTCTTCCCATGATGGATGTGTGTTTATCTTGTAGATAGTAATAGTTATTTGTCTGTATTATCTTGTAGATAGTACTAGCTTTTTTGTCTGTCTTACATGTAACGATGAATTGAGAATCAAGGACCCCAATTGAAATAAGCCAGTGGCTTTCTTGGGTTTTTATCCTGTTAGTTGACCTTGTATGTAATATGTACTTTCATGTACCTACTTCTGCAAATCTTCTAATAAAGTTTTCAATCAATCAATCAAAATCAACTTCTCCAGAATTGAGTTAATTGAGTCTTTACTTACAAGCGAGTTCGTTTAATCTCAACGAGACGTCCTTGATATACCTTCTAAGATAAAATGATCCAATCATATATTCGGCACCACTACTGAACTGTTCTTTAAGAGAATATTTATTCGAGCACATCAGCAAACAATAGCATCAGCAAACAATAGCATTTCATTCCATGCCATTGAACCCTAAAGCACTTTGGCCAGTTAATTGATCTTCAAACACATTCCCTCCTGACCAGGTCAGTAGACTTGGGATTCGATTAACTAGTTAAAATACAGTACAGAGATGTCCACTACAGCAGCTTGGAAAAGGGTCCCTGAAAACTAGAAGGATTTCATGGAGATATGAACTGATTCATTTGGCTGCATGGATATCTGCAGCAAACTACTTTACTACAAACTACTACTTTACTACAAACTACTAATACATAATCTTTCAAATATCTAATTGATATTTGAAAGATTATGTCTTGAAAATTAATTACTGTAGACATGGGCTGATTACTTAATGTTGTGCATTGTCTCAGAAGCTTTCCTTCTTGTTTTCAGGTTATACCAGATCCCCATCTCTAGACATTTGGTAGTAGTTGTAGTAAAGTAGTTTGCTGCAGATGTGCATTGCAGCCAAATATGAATCAGTTCATATCTCCATGAAATCCTTCGAGTTTTCAGGGACGCTTTTCTAACCTGGGCCTGACTGAGGCAGTGAATCTGCATGCGCTCAATTCGTATGGTCATTTGGCGCCCCCCTCAGGATGGTGACTCACATCAAGGTCTCATCTCTCAGAACCTCTCATTCTGTAAGACAAAGGTGTGGACACTTCTATAGTGTAGGCTTGCATGCTTTCCATAGACTCTTATGAACATAGTGTACTGTACCTGTTGAAGTCATCCTACATACTGCAGAAATAAATAGGCTAGTTTAAAAATATATATATATATTTTGCCTTTATTTAACCAGGTCGGTCCCATTGAGACACAATGATCTCTTTTCCAAGGGAAACCTGGCCAAGACAGCAGTTTAAAACATTGAGTTTCGACAGTTAAGACAGGCCATGTAGAATTACACAATAAAACAACACCAAATCAACAACAACAAAAATAGACAAAATACAATCTGGTCAGAGCAATAGAGTTAAATAATGGGACTTTCATATCAGGAGCAAGAACGATATGAGGCTGATTCCAAGTTACTCACAAGGTTTTTAAAAATTCCAAGAGAAATTAGTTCCTTCAGGTTCAGAGTGCTCTGTAGTGAATTCTAGGCAGCGGAACCCACTTCCTGGGACCCCCTCTCCATCTGAGCTGCAAAAAGTCATAAGTTGCCCTATTTTGCGTAGCGATTGACATGGCCGATGATGATAATGATAATCATGATCATGAACAGAATGATTCAGTCCTGAAATCGTCATTTTCTGGTGCTAGGGACACCATGGTAGCCATTGTGGACACTGTTTTTAATCCCGCAGAAGTGCAGCAGGCTTCCTCTCTATTGTCTGACCTCACTGCCTCTGGGTAGACTGGAGGAGCTCTTGTCCCAAGGGAAGGTCCAGGCTCTGTCCCATGACCTGGTTAACCAGCTGAAGAGCCTGATGATTGAACACAGAAACATCTCTGTGCACCATGTGGGAACTGGCAGAAGTCTCTCAGACTCTCAGACTGCTTTTTAAAATACACACAGAGAGGAAGAGTTACAAGGGGGCTCTGTCCCTCTGAGTTGATTTACGTTTTCGCTGAGGAGTTGGTGAAGCGTCTGTTGGTTCTCGTCACTCCCACGTCCTGGTGCTTGGATCAGAACGCCTCCTCTGGTGTCTCCCCCAGCCGCAGACGCTCCATGGTTTCCAAGAGCAACTCACAGACTTACAATCAGACTGTGAACCTGTTCACGAGGGCTATGATCCACCATGTCATGGACAGGGTCTCCCTGGAGTCGGACTTTCCCGAGGGGCTAGGGAGGGAAGCAGCCCTGGGTGAGATGATTGATGGCTATCAGCCTGTCATCCTGTCACCCTCTTTGGTACCGGTGGGCACCAGAGTGGTGTGAAGGCTACCAGTTCTTTAGCATCAAGGTCAATTAGGATGCGTGTGTCCCCGACTGGGTGTGAGTGTGAGGCTGAGAAGGCCCAGGCTGAGCCCAAAGGATCCAGGATCCTCAGATTCCTTCCCAAGCTCAGGCTGGTCGCGGCTGGTTTCAAGGTAAACCAGATTTTACTATAATTATATTCCAGTCCAAGTTTGACTTCTCTTTGTAAACATTACGACTGTCAAATCTGTCGTCTATATACACAATATTTTAGTAGCTATGGTATTTTACCAATTACATTCATTACAAATAGGACAATATTGACATGCTATTTTTGTTTTGTAATACAGCACAGGAGCCACAGGTTGAACACTGCGTCCGTAAATCCACTGGACGATCCTTCTGCTATAGGGTTGATATGAGTTCAACTGCATGAGCTAATCAACAATATTACCACAATCCACTATGAGACTAAATGTAATCCTTGTAAGACATTAATTTTGTGTTACGTAAATGTCTTTCTCCCTCCTCTCCACTCCCTCTCCCGTGGGTCTCTAGCGGCCCTCTTCAGGAGGGTGGTGTCAGCTGTGTAACCCCTTCAAGAAGACCTCCAGGAAGGCTCAGAAGCCCACCTAAATGATTCAGTAAACGTGTTTGCGTTGTATTCAATGTATTGTATTTCTTGTCTTTTCTTATTTCACAGTTGGATCTTAGGAGAAAAGTATAGGGGGAAGCAGGTGTCTCGGGAGACACAGTGCTGGGCGGTAGTAGATGTCTCAGGAGGAGCAGTTAAGGTGTAGCCTGAAGAGATGGGTCTTCAGTCTCCGATGGAAGATGGGGAGTGACTCTGCAGTTCTGACAGCTGTGGGAAGCTCATTCCACCAGCCCTGGGTGTAGCGAGTATAGTGAAGAGACGTGACCGCAACGTCACTGCCGCGTTTGAATGAATGAATGAATGAATGAATGAATGGTCTTTATTGTCATTGCTATAGTACAGGTACCAAACAACAAAATTTGGGAGGGGTGGCTCCCCTGGTGCTAGGAAAGAAGAAAAAAAAAGAAAGAAAAACAGGAAGGGAAAGGAGCTGGTTTACATAAATAAAGGCTATGTACACTATCCACTATAATATACTGTACAGGTAAGACGACTAGGGTTGTCATATTGCACATAGTGTTATTGCACATTCATTTAAAGTGTCGCAGTTTGCAGGCTTGAAATGCTGCTGGCGGAAAAGCTGAACTCCTTCTACGCCGGTTCGACGAGGGGCGAACGGAGGTAACCACAACACAAACACCACTCTCTCCAGCTCTCAGCAGCCTCACCCTCACAGAGCATGAAGTGAGACGCGTGCTGAAGGCGGTGGACCCCAGGAAAGCCTCTGGGCCGGATGGCGTCCTGGGACGGGTGCTGAGGGACTGCGCCGACCAGCTGGCCGGGGTTTTCACCAACATCTTCAACCAGTCCCTGTCCCAGGCCACCATCCCACCCTGCCTGAAAACCTCAACTATCATCCCAGTCCCAAAGAAAAGCACGGTGAGCTGCCTAAACGACTACCGCCCGGTGGCACTCCCGCCCAACCTGGATCCATACCAGTTCGCCTACAGAGCCCACAGGTCCACAGAGGACGCCATCGCGACGACTCTCCACGCCACTCTATCCCACCTGGAGAGGGGAAACAGCTACGCGAGACTGCTCTTTGTGGACTTCAGCTCTGCCTTCAACACCATCCTTCCAGACAGGCTAGTGACCAAACTACTAGACCTGGGACTATCACACTCTATATGTGCATGGATCAAGGACTTCCTGTCCGACCGCCCCCAGAGGGTGCGGGTGGGCTCCCACACCTCCACAGCCCTCAGACTCAGCACTGGGTCCCCCCAGGGCTGCGTGCTAAGCCCCATCCTCTACAACCTCTACACCTACGACTTCACCCCCGTCCACCCCAGCAACTCCATCGTAAAGTTTGCAGACGACACCACCGTGGTGGGCTGCATCTCGGGGGGGGACGAGGCGGCGTACAGGGATGAGGTAGAGCAGCTGAGCAAGCTGTGCAAGGTTAACAACCTGCTGCTGAACAAGTCAAAGACCCAGGAAATCATCGTGGACTTCAGGAGGAAAAAATCTGAGATCCAGCCCCTGCTCATCGACGGAGAGAGCGTGGAGAGAGTCTCAACCCTCCGATTCCTGGGGGTGCACATACAGGATGACCTGTCCTGGAAGAACAACACAGTAGCCTCCATCAAGAAGACACAACAGCGGCTCTACTTCCTGAAAGTCCTCAGGAAGGAACACAACAAGCAGGAGATACTGGTGGCCTTCTACCGCGGCGCAGTGGAGAGCATCCTCACCTACGGCATCTGCAACTGGTTCTCCAGCTGCACAACCGCGGAGAGAAATGCGCTACAGAGAGTCGTGAGAACAGCCCAGAAGATCACCGGCGCCCCCCTCCCCTCTCTGGAAGAGCTGTACAACACACGCTGTCTCAGGAAGGCCTCCAAGATCTCCAGAGACCCAACCCACCCTGGGTACGAACACTTTGCCCGGCTGCCCTCGAAAAGGCGGTACAGGACCATGGCCGCAAGGACAAACAGACTGAAGCACAGCTTCTACCCCAGGGCCATCCAGGCCCTGAACACAGCAAAGACCTAGGTTCTGGGCCCTGGACAGTCTGGACGGATTGATGGCAGCTGCTGGATTGAAAAAATCAGGTGTAGTGCTGAGGCACAAATGTGTACATTTCAAGCCTGCAAACTGCGACACTTTAAATGAATGTGCAATAACACTATGTGCAATATGACAACCCTAGTCGTCTTACCTGTACAGTATAGTATAGTGGATAGTGTACATAGCCTTTATTTATGTAAACCAGCTCCTTTCCCTTCTTTTTTTTCTTTCTTTTTTTTTCTTTCCTAGCACCAGGGGAGCCACCCCTCCCAAATTTCGTTGTTTGGTACCTGTACTATAGCAATGACAATAAAGACCATTCATTCATTCATTCATAAATAACTTTATTATCTGCTCTAGGGTTCCGGTATCTTTTAACCTAAGAGACACATTTCCCCCATTTTGTGCCCACTTAACGGAAGGTACTGCCTGAACCGGCCTGAGCTACTGACATTTCTGGTTCCCTCTCTCAGGTGTGTGAGAAGGACGGGTACTCCATGAACTGGTCCGTCAAGATGGTGCAGCAGGTGTGTGAGGTGTTCTCCTCCTCTGCTGACAAGTGGTCCTTCATCCAGGCCGTGGAAAACATGTTCTCAGAGGTTGCCATGGAGATGTACGAGATTATTGTGTCTGGTGAGTTGTTATAGGCACTAAGACTATCGTATCAGATCAGGGTCCAGATTCCTTCAAGCTTTGTAGCACTAAAATAATCTTAAAGTTAAGGGCATATTATTTGGGAACACATTAATAGAAAAACAGTTAAAATAAGTAGACATATGCAGATTTCTAACTGTCAACGATCTTGTCACAGATAACCATCAAGAAGACTTTGAGATCTTCCAGAGCCTCTGCTGCCTCCTCAACGCCAGTGCTCACCTCCACACTGTGATTCTCTACATGTTCCTCACAAAAGAGTGAGATCGAGGAGAGGAGTAGTGTATATTATATATTATTATTATGATTGTTATATATTAATATATATTATATTATTATATAGAGTGATAAAGGGCATTATTTTGGAACCATGGATCTTCCCTCAATGAAAGAACATAACATTCTGTAGTATTACTTTCTTTCACAACAAACCGGTCTTTGATTGTAATCTTTGAGAATCATTGTTTTTTTTGTTATGTCTTTTATATATTTATCTATATCTATCTATATATCTATATCTATCTATATTTACAGTATACGTCTGTGTAAACTACTCTTCTGGATAGAGGTGTTCAACTTGTATTGTATTATGGTTATGTATTTATTATACTGTTGTTTCTGTATGAAATATAAAACACATTTGCAGTATAAAGAGTTTATTCTGAATTGTCAATTATGTTAATAGACAGACCAATATACCATTTATTAGAAGTGTAAAGCAAGTCTCTGAGGCTACGTAAGTGGTCAGTCCTTTTGGTGATACAATAGAAACAATGCAATAGAAACAATGCAAATTGACTTGAGTAAATGCCATTTTAACACATTTGCCAATACAGAAGCTGACTGATTTAATATGAATAAATATCACAGCATATTTCATGACATAAAAAACAAGCAGTGACAAATACAATTGAGAAAATGTTTGAGAAGGTAGAACTGTTTTCAACAGAATACATACAGTATATACAGGCCATGCCCACATTTGAAAGCACACTTAAGTGATTTTACAAATGAATTCAATGCTGTGACCATGTTCACAATGGTCCATGTTCACAGTAAGTTGCTCAGCAGAACTTGACATCACACCTGGGGAATTGGCGTAGAAGGGAACAACTTAACTACCATGCACCAGATATGTACTGTAAATACAACACCAATGAACACTTCCCCTCTCAAAAAACACAGAATGAACACGAGTGGTACCCTATGTACTACCTTATTGTATATACTTGCTAGATACTGTATGTAGTTATTGGATGTCCACGAGGCATCATTTGCATTATCATCAATTAGCCGATCACAAATGTTAACAATGAATATCTCCTGAAGACAGATGGATAGCCTGGGTAAATTAGGCTGTAAACCAACATATCGATCTATAGTAGTCTAATTGCCTAGATATACAATAGATGACAGATATTATTTCATACAAGTCACACTCTCTCACCTTAAGGCTACAGCATTAATTTACATTAAACTATTGTCAGAAGTTGACGAAATGACTTCAGTTGTGAATGAGATTCAACAGCAAATAAAGAGTCGAATATTATTATTATTATTTGTGATGTTTACTTTTGGAGCGAGATGATGCGGCGCGAGCTGATCGTATTTCGCGGTAGCGCTCCTTGGGTGCGTTCGTACATTTGCTCTGAGAGCGCCGGAACGCACACTGGGTTCAACGTCATAAAAGGACCAAGTAATTTGATTGGACAACAGGCATTCCATGAGTGCTGATCAGATTTCCAGAGCGTAATTACGAACGCACCCCTTGTTGTTCAGCGAGTGTCCTCGCGAGGGAGCAGGAACTGTGCAGCACACAAGCTCAATAGCGGCTCGCCGGCTGAGGTAAAACTGTTTGTGACTTTAGTTTAGATATATTATAGTATATATATTCTATTGTCTCATGTCAGTGGTGTCAATATTTAACAGAACACATAACAGCATGTGAAGGAGCATTTAAAGCTCAGTAAGGCAACAATTTCAAAGGTTTATTGACAAGTGCCATTCTCCTCAGATAGGTAAGGCTTACGGTGTACTTACTCTAGCTAGCAACTTTTCAGTTTGTGGCTAACCACCAAGTTTAACTAACTAGCTATTTCCTTTCGCTTCTAGATTATTTGTGGGACAATAAAGGCTTGACAGTATTCCAGTTATTATGGCGAAAGTGACAAGGAAACTCACGGTGACCCACAAGTATCACCGCAGACGCCGGCCGTATCCTGTCAGGACCATGACCACCCGCAGTCAGAGTCGTCAGGTTCGGGCCAGCGACTGTTTCTTTGAGCGGCTGGCCCCCGAGGTCTTTGAGATGATCCTGGACAGACTCTCTGGTGGGTTCTGTTTGCTTTGGACATTTTTCAGGATGGGTGAATTATGATTATTTAGATGAGACATATCTATGAGGCTGAACTATTCTGATTGAAGCTGTTACCAGGGGCAGGGTACTAAATTGCATAAATATATAGCTCCAATGACGTGCATCTGAATTAATGAGATGTTTCTCCCTGCCTCATTGTTTGTTGTGGTAAAGTGTTGCAGATCAGTGTGTTGAGCATGGTGTCCAAGGCCATCAGTCGCCACATCATGGGCTATGTCTCCACTCAGACCTGGAGGAAGAGGAACATCGTACAGGGGTGTCATCACTCCACCGAGGTGTCCTCACTAGAACACTACACATCGCTGGGTGAGAGGCTCCTCAACAGCTTTATTTGATTAATTTACCTTTATTTTACTTAGTTGGTTGGCCAAGAACACACATGTTTATAATAAACTAATATTCAGAGCCACATTATTTCTGCTGTAATTCTTTATCAGGGAGATAGACCAAAGTATTATTTCTATCTCCTTTCATAGGGGTTCCGATGAGGAAAGCAAGTGGTCCTGGTTGGCAAATATAGTCACAATGTTACATTCTTGTTGTTTTTGCTCATTGTTTCAGGTTTATTGTTCAAGAGATGTACCCTCTTGCTGCCAACAAAGGATAGGCTAACGTTCATATATAGCAAGTTTTCACAGGTAAGACAGAGAGGTGAGGGAGGACAGATGAGGCAATGTTTAGCTGTGTGTGCTCTACAAACATTCTCACATTTCTAAACAAACCAAACAGTTGACAACATTGAATAGATTGTTATTTTCTAGTTAACCTTACTTAGACTAACACAGTTGTTACCTCCCACTCAGGTTCCTTGCTTCATGATGGAAGAGTGCATTAAATCAGTGCAATGCCAAGGCCTCTCCAGCTATGGAGCGTTTCTACAGGTGAGAGCCTAGTTACAAAGAACATCAGACAATTTAATATCAAAGGCTGAATCCTGTATTGAGATGGTTAATGTTTGACTGACAGACATTGATAGCCGGCTGGGAGGAGCTGGAGTGTCACAGAGTTTTCAACTTCCTGTGCGACTTCACAAATCTACCCCAGAAAATCATGTCAGTGGTCACAGGAAAGCCAGGTGAGTGTCTGTCCCTATAAGAGAGAGAGAGAGAGAGAGAAACAAATAGAAAGGCTAATTGAAAGAGTGTGAGAGACGTGAGTGATCCGTATGTCTTTTTTCTCCCTCAGGTTCATGTCAGCTGTTGGAGCAACAGATCCGTCTGTTCTGCAGACAGGTTCTGTTGGACCCCTGGAAGAACAGCAAGGACACTCTGTTCTGGCTGACCCGCATCCTGAAACCCTGGCCCATTGTCAGCCAAGCCCGGCTGCTGTTCATCCTCTACGGACCACTGCTACCAGACGGTGAGAGGGACAACATGGGCCTTCTCGGTTTCTACCTTAAAAAAACTGGTTGCACTTTTGTACAGTATATAAATCACTTGTTAGTAATTACATGGTGAAATTCTAATGTTAATAATAACAAATGAAATGCTTGTTTTTTGGTTGGCCAGAGTTGCAAGGCAAAGTGTATGTGTAGTGTAAGGGAATGTTCTTTCCAGGTTCGCTAGACTGGCAGGAGCAGCGGCGTGCTGGGGTGGCCCAGTCCGACCTGGCCAAGGCTCTCATCCTGCTACACAGCGACCTGGAAGCCAAAGATTTGACCTTCGACACCATAATGGCCATCCTGGAGGAGCTCATAGGTAACTTCAGTAGCCCAGAGGACTTGGCAACTTTGAATGATTATATTTTACACACCCAGGAATGGTAGACAAACCTTTTACACTCTTTTTTCTGTATACTGTATATACTGTATGTCTGGTCAGTCCACACGTACAGTATGTACCATTACCATAGGATTATAGATTTCACTAAGCAAATGGTGAGTGCACCATCATGTGCGATGATGACTGATGTATAGATGATTCACTTACCTTAAGCCTGGTACACATATAAGGATTTTCTGATTATCTGAGAGAGACCCCACACATGAAGATAAAAAATCATGGATTGAACAATCTTGATCGTATTGTGTGTGGTGTGCTCCAATATACAACCACATGCATAAAGATCTGTCCTCCGACAGTCTGGAGTCTCGCGTGAACAGGGTAGTAGTACCCTGACTGACCTGTAGAGGCAGCCATGTGCTACAGGGAAAATAAAGTGCAGAAGAACGAAAAGAAGAAGACGCGTCAGTCAGCTGGCTTCTTGATTGGCTACATTCCATTCCACGTCACAATCGGACTTGGGAGTTGTCCGTTTTGACCACAGACAAGAAGACTTTTGATCGTAAATATTGAACACGTCTAATATTTACGATCGTCGGCCCCGACCATTTACCGAGCAGATTGTCGGGAGAAATTGACTTTTAACACACCTCACACCACAGGATAATCTTGTAGGATAATCTTTAGAGCCATCCGATAATCGGGCGTTTGCTGTCCTTGGTCGGAAGGGGGGAAATTGGGCCAAAATCGGCCAGATTATCTTTATGTGTGTACCGGGCTGCGATAAATGTACTGCGCTTGTAAGTCGCTTTGGATAAAGGCGTCTGCTAAATGTCAAAAATGTTAATGTAAAGTGTGAATGCTGTGTGTATGAATGACAGTTGTTTTGTTTTGTGCTGGTTCTGTTGGCCTCCAGTCCTTCCCCAGGCATGGCACATGGAGAATGTGGCTCGTCTGTTGTTCCTGTGTGGGAACAGCGTGTGCTACAGCGTGCTGGCCAGCAAGGCCCTCAATGGACGCCTGTTTGAGATCTCACGACTCATTGTGTACCTCACACTGGTCAGTCACTGCTGCTAAATACCGTTATTATCTGCTCTAGGGTTCCGGTATCTTTTAACCTAAGAGACACATTTCCCCCATTTTGTGCCCACTTAACGGAAGGTACTGCCTGAACCGGCCTGAGCTACTGACATTTCTGGTTCCCCCTCTCAGGTGTGTGAGATTGACGGGTACTGCATGAACTGGTCCGTCAACATGGTGCAGCAGGTGTGTGATGTGTTCTCCTCCTCTGCTGACAAGTGGTCCTTCATCCAGGCCGTGGAAAACATGTTCAAAGACGTTGCCATGGAGATGTACGAGATTATGGTGTCTGGTGAGTTGTTATAGGCACTTAGACTATCGTATCAGATCAGGGTCCAGATTCCTTCAAGCTTTGTAGCACTAAAATAATCTTAAAGTTAAGGGCATATTATTTGGGAACACATTAATAGAAAAACAGTTAAAATAAGTAGACATATGCGGATTTCTAACTGTCAACGATCTTGTCACAGATAACGATCAAGAAGACTTCTTCCAGAGACAGATCCAGAGACAGATCTCCAGCCTCCTCTTCGCCAGTGGTCAGCTCCACAGTGTGATTTTCTAGTCTACATGTTCCTCACAAAAGAGTGAGATCGAGGAGAGTCTATATCTATATATTTACAGTATACGTCTGTGTAAACTACTCTTCTCGATAGAGGTGTTCAACTTGTATTGTATTATGGTTATGTATTGATTATACTGTTGTTTCTGTATGAAATATAAAAACACATTTGCAGTATAAAGAGTTTATTCTGAATTGTCAATTATGTTAAAAGACAGACCAATATACCATTTATTAGAAGTTTAAAGCAAGTCTCTGAGGCTACGTAAGTGGTCAGTCCTTTTGGTGATACAATAGAAACAATGCAATAGAAACAATGGAAATTGATGCCATTTTAACACATTTGCCAATACAGAAGCTGACTGATTTAATATGAATAAATATCACAGCATATTTCATGGCATAAAAAACAAGCAGTGACAAATACAATTGAGAAAATGTTTGAGAAGGTAGAACTGTTTTCAACAGAATACATACAGTATATACAGGCCATGCCCACATTTGAAAGCACACTTAAGTGATTTTACCAATGAATTCAATGCTGTGACCATGTTCACAATGGTCCATGTTCACAGTAGTTGCTCAGCAGAACTTGACATCACACCTGGGGAATTGGCGTAGAAGGGAACAACTTAACTACCATGCACCAGATATGTACTGTAAATACAACACCAATGAACACTTCCCCTCTCAAAAAACACAGAATGAACACGAGTGGTACCCTATGTACTACCTTATTGTATATACTTGCTAGATACTGTATGTAGTTATTGGATGTCCACGAGGCATCATTTGCATTATCATCAATTAGCCGATCACAAATGTTAACAATGAATATCTCCTGAAGACAGATGGATAGCCTGGGTAAATTAGGCTGTAAACCAACATATCGATCTATAGTAGTCTAATTGCCTAGATATACAATAGATGACAGATATTATTTCATACAAGTCACACTCTCTCACCTTAAGGCTACAGCATTAATTTACATTAAACTATTGTCAGAAGTTGACGAAATGACTTCAGTTGTGAATGAGATTCAACAGCAAATAAAGAGTCGAATATTATTATTATTATTTGTGATGTTTACTTTTGGAGCGAGATGATGCGGCGCGAGCTGATCGTATTTCGCGGTAGCGCTCCTTGGGTGCGTTCGTACATTTGCTCTGAGAGCGCCGGAACGCACACTGGGTTCAACGTCATAAAAGGACCAAGTAATTTGATTGGACAACAGGCATTCCATGAGTGCTGATCAGATTTCCAGAGCGTAATTACGAACGCACCCCTTGTTGTTCAGCGAGTGTCCTCGCGAGGGAGCAGGAACTGTGCAGCACACAAGCTCAATAGCGGCTCGCCGGCTGAGGTAAAACTGTTTGTGACTTTAGTTTAGATATATTATAGTATATATATTCTATTGTCTCATGTCAGTGGTGTCAATATTTAACAGAACACATAACAGCATGTGAAGGAGCATTTAAAGCTCAGTAAGGCAACAATTTCAAAGGTTTATTGACAAGTGCCATTCTCCTCAGATAGGTAAGGCTTACGGTGTACTTACTCTAGCTAGCAACTTTTCAGTTTGTGGCTAACCACCAAGTTTAACTAACTAGCTATTTCCTTTCGCTTCTAGATTATTTGTGGGACAATAAAGGCTTGACAGTATTCCAGTTATTATGGCGAAAGTGACAAGGAAACTCACGGTGACCCACAAGTATCACCGCAGACGCCGGCCGTATCCTGTCAGGACCATGACCACCCGCAGTCAGAGTCGTCAGGTTCGGGCCAGCGACTGTTTCTTTGAGCGGCTGGCCCCCGAGGTCTTTGAGATGATCCTGGACAGACTCTCTGGTGGGTTCTGTTTGCTTTGGACATTTTTCAGGATGGGTGAATTATGATTATTTAGATGAGACATATCTATGAGGCTGAACTATTCTGATTGAAGCTGTTACCAGGGGCAGGGTACTAAATTGCATAAATATATAGCTCCAATGACGTGCATCTGAATTAATGAGATGTTTCTCCCTGCCTCATTGTTTGTTGTGGTAAAGTGTTGCAGATCAGTGTGTTGAGCATGGTGTCCAAGGCCATCAGTCGCCACATCATGGGCTATGTCTCCACTCAGACCTGGAGGAAGAGGAACATCGTACAGGGGTGTCATCACTCCACCGAGGTGTCCTCACTAGAACACTACACATCGCTGGGTGAGAGGCTCCTCAACAGCTTTATTTGATTAATTTACCTTTATTTTACTTAGTTGGTTGGCCAAGAACACACATGTTTATAATAAACTAATATTCAGAGCCACATTATTTCTGCTGTAATTCTTTATCAGGGAGATAGACCAAAGTATTATTTCTATCTCCTTTCATAGGGGTTCCGATGAGGAAAGCAAGTGGTCCTGGTTGGCAAATATAGTCACAATGTTACATTCTTGTTGTTTTTGCTCATTGTTTCAGGTTTATTGTTCAAGAGATGTACCCTCTTGCTGCCAACAAAGGATAGGCTAACGTTCATATATAGCAAGTTTTCACAGGTAAGACAGAGAGGTGAGGGAGGACAGATGAGGCAATGTTTAGCTGTGTGTGCTCTACAAACATTCTCACATTTCTAAACAAACCAAACAGTTGACAACATTGAATAGATTGTTATTTTCTAGTTAACCTTACTTAGACTAACACAGTTGTTACCTCCCACTCAGGTTCCTTGCTTCATGATGGAAGAGTGCATTAAATCAGTGCAATGCCAAGGCCTCTCCAGCTATGGAGCGTTTCTACAGGTGAGAGCCTAGTTACAAAGAACATCAGACAATTTAATATCAAAGGCTGAATCCTGTATTGAGATGGTTAATGTTTGACTGACAGACATTGATAGCCGGCTGGGAGGAGCTGGAGTGTCACAGAGTTTTCAACTTCCTGTGCGACTTCACAAATCTACCCCAGAAAATCATGTCAGTGGTCACAGGAAAGCCAGGTGAGTGTCTGTCCCTATAAGAGAGAGAGAGAGAGAGAGAAACAAATAGAAAGGCTAATTGAAAGAGTGTGAGAGACGTGAGTGATCCGTATGTCTTTTTTCTCCCTCAGGTTCATGTCAGCTGTTGGAGCAACAGATCCGTCTGTTCTGCAGACAGGTTCTGTTGGACCCCTGGAAGAACAGCAAGGACACTCTGTTCTGGCTGACCCGCATCCTGAAACCCTGGCCCATTGTCAGCCAAGCCCGGCTGCTGTTCATCCTCTACGGACCACTGCTACCAGACGGTGAGAGGGACAACATGGGCCTTCTCGGTTTCTACCTTAAAAAAACTGGTTGCACTTTTGTACAGTATATAAATCACTTGTTAGTAATTACATGGTGAAATTCTAATGTTAATAATAACAAATGAAATGCTTGTTTTTTGGTTGGCCAGAGTTGCAAGGCAAAGTGTATGTGTAGTGTAAGGGAATGTTCTTTCCAGGTTCGCTAGACTGGCAGGAGCAGCGGCGTGCTGGGGTGGCCCAGTCCGACCTGGCCAAGGCTCTCATCCTGCTACACAGCGACCTGGAAGCCAAAGATTTGACCTTCGACACCATAATGGCCATCCTGGAGGAGCTCATAGGTAACTTCAGTAGCCCAGAGGACTTGGCAACTTTGAATGATTATATTTTACACACCCAGGAATGGTAGACAAACCTTTTACACTCTTTTTTCTGTATACTGTATATACTGTATGTCTGGTCAGTCCACACGTACAGTATGTACCATTACCATAGGATTATAGATTTCACTAAGCAAATGGTGAGTGCACCATCATGTGCGATGATGACTGATGTATAGATGATTCACTTACCTTAAGCCTGGTACACATATAAGGATTTTCTGATTATCTGAGAGAGACCCCACACATGAAGATAAAAAATCATGGATTGAACAATCTTGATCGTATTGTGTGTGGTGTGCTCCAATATACAACCACATGCATAAAGATCTGTCCTCCGACAGTCTGGAGTCTCGCGTGAACAGGGTAGTAGTACCCTGACTGACCTGTAGAGGCAGCCATGTGCTACAGGGAAAATAAAGTGCAGAAGAACGAAAAGAAGAAGACGCGTCAGTCAGCTGGCTTCTTGATTGGCTACATTCCATTCCACGTCACAATCGGACTTGGGAGTTGTCCGTTTTGACCACAGACAAGAAGACTTTTGATCGTAAATATTGAACACGTCTAATATTTACGATCGTCGGCCCCGACCATTTACCGAGCAGATTGTCGGGAGAAATTGACTTTTAACACACCTCACACCACAGGATAATCTTGTAGGATAATCTTTAGAGCCATCCGATAATCGGGCGTTTGCTGTCCTTGGTCGGAAGGGGGGAAATTGGGCCAAAATCGGCCAGATTATCTTTATGTGTGTACCGGGCTGCGATAAATGTACTGCGCTTGTAAGTCGCTTTGGATAAAGGCGTCTGCTAAATGTCAAAAATGTTAATGTAAAGTGTGAATGCTGTGTGTATGAATGACAGTTGTTTTGTTTTGTGCTGGTTCTGTTGGCCTCCAGTCCTTCCCCAGGCATGGCACATGGAGAATGTGGCTCGTCTGTTGTTCCTGTGTGGGAACAGCGTGTGCTACAGCGTGCTGGCCAGCAAGGCCCTCAATGGACGCCTGTTTGAGATCTCACGACTCATTGTGTACCTCACACTGGTCAGTCACTGCTGCTAAATACCGTTATTATCTGCTCTAGGGTTCCGGTATCTTTTAACCTAAGAGACACATTTCCCCCATTTTGTGCCCACTTAACGGAAGGTACTGCCTGAACCGGCCTGAGCTACTGACATTTCTGGTTCCCCCTCTCAGGTGTGTGAGATTGACGGGTACTGCATGAACTGGTCCGTCAACATGGTGCAGCAGGTGTGTGATGTGTTCTCCTCCTCTGCTGACAAGTGGTCCTTCATCCAGGCCGTGGAAAACATGTTCAAAGACGTTGCCATGGAGATGTACGAGATTATGGTGTCTGGTGAGTTGTTATAGGCACTTAGACTATCGTATCAGATCAGGGTCCAGATTCCTTCAAGCTTTGTAGCACTAAAATAATCTTAAAGTTAAGGGCATATTATTTGGGAACACATTAATAGAAAAACAGTTAAAATAAGTAGACATATGCGGATTTCTAACTGTCAACGATCTTGTCACAGATAACGATCAAGAAGACTTCTTCCAGAGACAGATCCAGAGACAGATCTCCAGCCTCCTCTTCGCCAGTGGTCAGCTCCACAGTGTGATTTTCTAGTCTACATGTTCCTCACAAAAGAGTGAGATCGAGGAGAGTCTATATCTATATATTTACAGTATACGTCTGTGTAAACTACTCTTCTCGATAGAGGTGTTCAACTTGTATTGTATTATGGTTATGTATTGATTATACTGTTGTTTCTGTATGAAATATAAAAACACATTTGCAGTATAAAGAGTTTATTCTGAATTGTCAATTATGTTAAAAGACAGACCAATATACCATTTATTAGAAGTTTAAAGCAAGTCTCTGAGGCTACGTAAGTGGTCAGTCCTTTTGGTGATACAATAGAAACAATGCAATAGAAACAATGGAAATTGATGCCATTTTAACACATTTGCCAATACAGAAGCTGACTGATTTAATATGAATAAATATCACAGCATATTTCATGGCATAAAAAACAAGCAGTGACAAATACAATTGAGAAAATGTTTGAGAAGGTAGAACTGTTTTCAACAGAATACATACAGTATATACAGGCCATGCCCACATTTGAAAGCACACTTAAGTGATTTTACCAATGAATTCAATGCTGTGACCATGTTCACAATGGTCCATGTTCACAGTAGTTGCTCAGCAGAACTTGACATCACACCTGGGGAATTGGCGTAGAAGGGAACAACTTAACTACCATGCACCAGATATGTACTGTAAATACAACACCAATGAACACTTCCCCTCTCAAAAAACACAGAATGAACACGAGTGGTACCCTATGTACTACCTTATTGTATATACTTGCTAGATACTGTATGTAGTTATTGGATGTCCAAGAGGCTACCTGTAACTGGTATAAGGCCTATGTAATGTGAAGTCTGGCTGCCATTCCTCCAGAACAAGCACAGTCAGGCGAGCGATACTGCAATTGCCATGGTCCCTTTCTCCATGACTATCTTCCATCCTAAGATGTCATAGCTTCATTGTTTTAAAATGATCTGGGAGATTAAAGCGAAGAGAAGAAAGATCATCATGAACTCAATTAGTTTAGCAGCTCACACTACCTTCTACATCACTTTGTTTTACCTATCATAGTAGGATCTGACCATGCAACTACTCAACCAAACATCAAGACAGGTATAGATTAAGAATAGGAGAGTTGTTTTTGTCTACCATCCTTACTACCCATGTGTCAATGTCAATTACACAGATCCGATCCACGGTTTTAGAGTAAAGTAATATTTCCCTCCCCTATTCTTAACCCATCCACAACATCATTCTCTAGTTAGTACTACTGGACAACACTACACAGTTCTATTTACTGTGATACTTACTGTGCAATTTGTTCTAGGGGTAAAGTGAAAAACACAATGCTTCAATAGTGGTGGCAGAATTAATCCGAAAACAAATACAATTTACAAATACAATTTTAACTAACCTTTTGCACACTCATCCACCCACCCACCCACCCACCCACCCTCACACACACACACACACACACACACACCCTCACACACACACACACACACACACACACAAAAACACACACACACACACACACACACACACACACACACACAGTGTTGTACCTTGTAGCCACTCCACCCCCTCCTGTAGTCCCTCTCCTTTCACAGCATCACTGGCACTGAATCAGAGGGACAGGGTTTATCAAAGGACAGACAGATGGATAGATAGAAGGAGAGAAAGATGGATGCACACTGCAGTTATGGTAAACATTGTCCTTGAAATGGAATTGACCCCAGATCTATAGCTGATTTACGTGCAGTATATCCAATCATGTACCATGATTGTACCATGTACCATGTTTGACCTGACCTAGCAGGAAAAAATCCCTGATCCTGAGACAGCTGGAGAAAATCTATATAAATTAGTAGAGAGAAATCCCAACTCAATGTTTCTCACAGCAGTGGATGAGAAAGAAATATGGATATTGTAAAACAATGTAAGAACAAAAAGTCTACTGACTTTAATGACATTGATATTACAGTAGTGAAAAACGTTATTGATGGAATTTCTAAACCATTAACATACATCTGTAACTTATCATTCCAAACCGGTTTATTTCCAGATCAAATGAAAATAGCATTTGTCATACCTCTGTATACAACTGGGACAATAACTACAAAAGTTCAATATATTCTCCAAAAAAGAACAATACGGATAATTCACAATGTCGGATATCTGGAACACACTAACCCCATTATTCTTACAGTCAAAATTACTAAAATGTACAGATATTGTTACATACCAAACAGCACAATTAATGTTTAAAGCTTGCGTAGAGGTGGTGGGGCCAGTCGGCCAGCAGAGGTGGAGGAGTGGAGTGAACGGGCTGAAGTTTGAGGGGTGACCATTGCTTGCAGGTAGGCAGGGGCTGTCCCTTTTGCTGCCTGGTAGGCAAGCACCAGGGTCTTGAATCTGATGCGAGCTGCTATCGGGGTCCAGTGCAGGGGGGGAAGGAGGGGGGTAACATGAGAAAATTCTGCAGCAGCATTCTGGATGAGCTGCAGAGGTCTGATGGCGGAAGCGGGGAGCCCAGCCAGGAGTGCGTTGAAGTAGTCAAGGCGGAAGATGACCAGTGACTGGGTCAAGAGTTGCGCTGCTTCTCTGGTGAAGAATGGTCGTATCCTTCTGATGTTGTAAAGGAAGAATCTGCAGGAGCGGATGACTCTCAGTATCCCCCACCCCACCCTGGGATACAACGACTTGCAGTACCCCCGCCCCCTCGGACACTGTGAACAATCCAATTTAGTCTTTGCACTACTGCTGGTTGCACGTCCCTGGTCAATGTGAACACTCTTTAACCTTTGCACTACTGATGTTTACAATATTACCTTTGCACATACTGTATATTGCACATTGCACATACCTCTTTGATATAGCCTCTTTTATACATCTGTAACAATACATACTGTACATAAGCTACCTTAACTTTACATAGCTCATAACTGTATACCTCTAAAGTTTAAGTCTAAACTACAAGCCTTACTGTACCTATCACTGTCATTGTCATGTTTTTATTATCATGTTTTTTTTTTATATCAGACTCTTATATCACTATTTGCACTTCTGGTTAGATGCTAAACTGCATTTCGTTGTCTAGTAATTGTACTCTGCAATGACAATAACGTTTAATCTTGTCTAATCTGATGGGAGGCTGGTGGATTACAGTCAAACAGAGCCATTTGGTCCCTTGAACGGAACTCAATTCACTGAATTGCGTGACATGAAAGACCTAAATCCCCAAAATGTGAACGTTAACTTTCTTCAGATCCATAGGCTACTCACTTGGTATACTATCATTACAATGAAGTCTGATGGGTACTGAAGACCCATCACTCCACGCTACATCTTGACTGTCCCTCCTAAAGACCTCTTCACTCCCCACTATCCTCTTGTACAGTTCCTCTACTGCATAATCTGCATTTGCTCTATGATCTATTCTATAATTTTGTAACCATGTACTTGTACTGGTGAGCTATCTTGGCCAGGTCTGACTCAAAAACGAGATTTTAGGGACTTCCTGGTTAAATAAAGGTTAAATTAATAAATTAATTTAAAAAGGTAATCCTTCCTTCTTCTAGCATAGTGACTGCCAATGGCACCTGGTCCGAGCTAGGATTTATTCTTATGATGACTGATGTGATTCACTTACTTTAAACAAATGTACCACTTTGGATAATGTCAAAACATTATATTAAATTAAAATTAAATTAGGTAATGCTCTTTCTGTTCTTCTGAAGTTATGAATGAATGTACCGGTAGTTCGATTATGGTCTTTTGTTTCATTAGGTTTGGTTTTCATAACAAAAACAACATGCATCACACCTGATATATAGAGACCAGGTAGTAATTTGAATATAATGTTTATTAATAAGTAATTTTAATCCCCACTTTGTGGTTACAATGGCATGAATTGATTATTTGAGAATTATTTCATAAGATCATGCTGGCAAATTAGGGGCAAATCAACATTCTTTACATCAACACTGTTACTTTGAATTTCAAAGAGGACATGTAGATGTTCCACTACTGAATGGTTATGCTCAGTCGCAGTAATAAGGAGGGACGAAGACGTTGGGATTCTCAATTCCATGCACAATATCGTAGAAACTGGGAATAGAAAAGAAAGGGGTCACATTAGAGTTCTCTACTGGAGGATTAAGGAATGTCGACATCTGGGATCCTGAGGCAGCATTTCTCTATCATAATCAGGGTCTGGATCTAACTGGAGATATGATTGATGATGAGACAACATGAATTGCAATTTTAAGCATTACATATAGTATACCACTAACCTGCTGAAGATTTCGCCTCCTTTCTCAACTTTGAACATGGTGGCAATGGGTATACATCCCTTGGCAGTGAAAGTCATGAAGTAGCTTGCTGTGAAGAGAGCATACATCAGACTATCAGTCATGATAGTCTCTATGCCAGGGGAGCTTGACTGGGAATGGTGATCATGATAGGTGAGAAGCTTGTATGATATTGGAAAACATTAGGTATTTTTTCTTAGACTACCGGTACATAGATTACACATCAAGTAACTCACCCTTAAACCCAGGGAGTTGCAATCCAGTTCCAACCCAGTTGTTTACCAGCAGCCCTTCTCCACGAACAGAAGAGGTTCCAATGATCGCTTGTGAATGGAAGCGGGCATGCCAGGGAACCCCGACAGGGAACCGGACAGATGGAATGGGTCCTGATTTACATTTCTTGGTATGGCGATTAATGTCATAAGCTATACCCTGAGGAAGGACAAGTACAACAGTTTAAAAGGACATGGTGTTAGAACTATTATGTTATGTTATGTTAAACAGATTTTTACTGCACAAACATACAGTATCAGCTTTTGATACTCTTTTTTTTAAAGATGCATTTGTAATTAGAACGTTAAATAATGTTACCTCGTTAAACAAAAACAGGGTTTCTCTCATGATGGAGACGCCATCAAGTGTCTCGACAGACCGGCGGTATTCCTTGTCTCCTTCCAATGCAAATCTTTCAATAGCATAATAATTCTCCTGCGGTATTGACTGTTACATGTGATAAGAAATGAATATACACATTATATCATTCTTGGGTTATTCGTAATTCCTATTTCTGCTTACATTTGAACATTACAGAGAATCTTTGACAAAATAATAGCCTCCCAGAAAATGACATACCACTGTCTGCATGCCCTCCATAGGACTTGGGGATTCTTCAATGTAAACAAAACAAAAAAGACACATTTGTTACATTGAATGAAGAAGCAACAAATAGAAGAAAGCAATTTGCTAGAGATGCAACCCGGTATTTCTCATTAAAAGCATTTATGAAACAGTGAATTTACTATAGTTCTACCATTTAGTACTATACAATCTAATTCTCACTTACGGCAATGTTCAGGTCTTTGGGCCAAGCTACCAACAGCCAGACACAGGCTGATGGCCAACAGAATGCAGGCTTGCATGGTGTAGAGTAGAGTAGGTCTGATGAAGGTCTAACAGAAGCTTCTCTCAGTAGTGTGGCACATCAACGTCCAAGGTGGCCTTATATACACACCTCACTACATCCTACATCCTACATCCTACCTCCTCTTCTACAACACCACAACTCCAGTTCCGCCAGGTCACACAGGTGGAGTGTTTTGTTTATAATTGTAGATACGTTAAGATAACATCTGTAGTGTTGTCAAAGTAACCTCTAAAGAAAGGTCAGGGTATGAATCAGACCTTTTATTTCTTCTTGGTCCTGAGCCCCATATCCTCTTGTACATTGCAGGTAATGGTCATATGTGACAAGGTCTGGTGAAAAGATCCACAAATGCCGCCAGTTCTCAAGTCGCGCAAATGACCACAATGCTTCTTATATAAATATATAATAATTTGTTTTCTGTTTTTCTTCATATTGCGAAAGTTTAAGTGTTGAAGAGTTCACTCAATATAACAAACAACAGTTTTAGGCATAGCCACACACTGTTTTATGTAATATACCTGTAATATACCTGTAGGCCTACAGATCTTTCTTTGGCTTTGGCTTCCATTGGCTTCCTTTGGTACCTGGCATGGAGGGGCTCTTCTGATGCATGTCTGTGTGATAGTGTGCATGATAAACAGCTATGACCAAACATTTATTTAGTGTATTTCAACATCTATTGCCTAGACTGTAGGGAACAGTGTAACATGTGACATATTCATTATTTCTCTCACACAGAACATTCATGTACAGGGGTCAAATCCCAAAGTTTTGTCTGTTATCAACAAGATTTTGTTTTGCTCAATTTGGAAGAAATCATAGAAAAAGCAGAACAGGAAATGTGTATGAAACCGTACACCCAGGTCATATGAAAAGCAACGCATTTGACAGAGTGGATGTGAAAGCAGGAGTGACTTATCACAAAATCTCACTCAAGGATGGAAACAGGAGGCGGAATACACTTGACCTTGATAGAATACCGTACTGTATTACTGACTGTATTAGCAAAAGAAGGTGGTAACAGTGACAGATATAATGAGAGAGAGAGAAAGAAAGAAAAAAAGAGCGATAGAGGGAGAGAAAGAGAAGGAGAGGGAGGGAGGGAAATGGGGGAGACAAAATAAACTATAAGTGTTTTACCTTTATTAGGTTGCATGGTGAATGTTTGTGGTGTGAAAGCAGAGGAGTTCCATGGACATACCTGGGTCTAATAGTGGTGTGGAACATCCTCTTGAGGTCCGGTGCTTTGATACAGTGTTTGTTTGGAATGGTGTTAACACATAAGAATAACACATAACAGGGTCGCTCACCGCTGGACTGGCCATACAATCTACCTGCCCGCTGGCAGGTGGGCCGCGCTAGTTTTGGGCCGGTCGGGCCGGTCGGGCTGCCCCCCCCCCCCAAATTTTTTAAAATAAAAATTTAAAATATATATATAAAACTAGCGCGGCCGACCCCAAACTAGCGCGGCCCAAAATAGCACGGTATCAACTAGCGCTGAATCAAGCGGCGGCCCCCGTTTATACTAACACATGGGCTGGCCCAATCACATGCTTAGGTCCTGCTGTCCATCGGCCCCCTCCCCCACTCTGATCCCTCGGCCGACATCCCAAGTGCAGTGTCATGTTTGTAGATAAGATAGTGAAAGGGGGTGCCCAGAAAATTAGGGAGAAAAAAAGTAAGAAGCTAGCAGAGAATGCCTCAAAATGTCAGAAACTGACAGATATGTTCTCTGGATCGACTGTGGGGGCTAGGCCTACTACAGATACAGCAGCCATGTCTCATCACCGTGGAGTACGTCAACAGTGAGTGAGTACACTGGTTCACACTTGCATTGGTATACTTGCTGTCCATGTCACTTACTCCGCTCTATAGGGGGGGTTTACAAATGGTATATTCAACAGACTGCCAGCATGTTGATCGGCGGTGTCGGACCGATTGTGTTGGGCCGGTCTGAGCCACATGGCAGGGCCTAATTTTTGTCCCAGTCCAGCCCTGGGGTCGCTTGTAAATGGAAATGGGCATGCTTGGGAACCCCGACAGGGAACTGGTCAGGGAAGTACAAAAGTATAAAAGGAGGGCAAGATGTTAGAATGACTTTTACTGAATTTTACTGCACAAACATACAGTGTCAGCTCTGTTTCAACCACTGCAATAAAGAGTTAAACTAATTCTCCAGTCTCCTAAGATGGTGAAAAGGTCTGCATGTGGAGAATCGGAAAAATTAAACCTCGCAATCGAGCCAAAGAAGTCTTGACACACCGACAGTGAGTTACATGCCATATCCAAACGTGTTTGCTTGTTAACTATGTAGTGAGTTACATGCCATAGCCAAAAGTGTTAGTTTGTTAACTAGTGTACTGAGTTACATGCGTTATTTACTAAGCTGTGTGAGTGTTCACTAGAATAGCCACACATGTGTTCACTTGTTAGCTAGCTTTGTTAGAAGCTTGTTTGTTTGTTTGCTTTTTAGCTGACTTGGCTTGGTTTTGTTTGTTGTGTACAAACATGCACAAGTTATTGTGTGTGTGTGCGTGCGTTTACTACGCTAGCCAAACAAGTGTTAGCTTGTTAGCTAGGTAGCTAGCTTTGTTAGAGATACTGTATATAATAGATTACAGACAAGGTAAATTATTTTGTAATGAATGGTAATGTTGTGTGGAATAGAAAATAATGATTCATTCACAAACTGCACATCACTCATTTAGCAGCTTGATGTATATATGCTGGAGAATGTTGCTGATTTGTAGATTTGCAGTTCCTTAAGATCAAGACTTTATTGAATGACTAAAATAGATGCTGCCAAATAAGAGAGCCTAAAGAAGGAATTAAGGTTCAATAACAATATTGTATTTAACACTTCGATGCTTTAAAATGTTTACTTTGTTAAAATGTTATACAAAAGGTGCTTAGTTATACTTGCGGTAGTGATAGAATGATGGTAGGGTAACTGACTGTAGAGGTGGATGCTCCCACCACAGCAGTCTCAGGACAGGCACACCGTGAATCTGTGAATGGACACACACACAGCAAACACATGGCAGACACGCAGCAAGCACACGGCAAACACACGGCAGACCAAGGACGTGTCGTCCATATAAGCAGAGAGTAAGCAGTGCTTACCCTACGAAAAAATTAAAAAGGACTGTGAAAATATTAAAATAAAAGTGCATGTAACCGTTTGTTTGTTTTCATTAAAAGAGTCGTATTTTAGGTCCCAGGGCAGCAGGAGTCATTCATTTTGACGTTGCATTTTTAGCGCCACCTGCAGGAGTAAGCACTTCATACTCTGCTTGTATTGCATTGCATTATAAGCACTTCTCTCTCTGCTTTCCCTCGCGTACATTCGAATGCGTGAAAATGTCTTTTTAATTTTTTTCCGATGCCTCAGCCCGCTGTTTAATGTGGCTAGGGTAAGCATGCTTACCAGCCAATCAGTAGTTCTTTAATTCCGATAAGAGCTACTGATTGGCTCTTATCACTTTCAAGTTCACTTAACATCTCACCTCTCACCCGGCAGAATAGCTTATGCTAGCTAGCTCAAACGATCTAAATAATAATAATCAATAAGGATAACTTGCTTGATTTTGTGAATATGGACATTACTGTCAGCGACCTAAAGGGATTTCGTAGACTGGACTGGACTGGAAAAACAGAACTACTGGCTAAATGCCGCCCGAAGCCACCGCTCACCGATCTTCACACCCAGAAAGGGAGAGTCGCTAGGGGCTACAGCAAGCCTGGTATGAGCGGTTTATATGATGTATATGATTCGCGAGGCTGGTGGCGATCTGTGCATGTTTATATGGTTTGAGTACTGCTGTGCTGCTGGTTATGGCTTCTTATTTAAGACTTCCTCTGCTTATACCTTTGAATGTAGGCCTGTGCCATTGTGTTTGGAGAGAGAGCTGCTTAATCAATCGCTGAGATAGGCCTAATGTCGCTGTCCGTACCATTGGTTCTGGACCAAAAGTGTTTGAGAGAGATAGAGAGGGAGGGTTTGTGATGTGATGTCAAGTGCCTGTGTGACAAAGTGTGAAAAGAAAGTGTGTTGTGAGTTTACTATGGAGGTTGGAAACGGTGTGTGTCTGTGTTGTGCATGTGTGCGTTTGCGATGTTGAAACTGGACTTGTAGATTTCAGCAGGCTGGCTACTTGAAAATATCTTGGTTAAAAAAAGATTGAACAATGAGCACCCCTGATATAGTCGAAACTGGCAACTGTTTTTTTTGTTTTTGGTAATCTGATCACAAAGTGACACTACAGTTTATTAGCGGGTTCTAGGGCATCAAAATTGCATTTCCTTGAAACTGCGTTCACTGATAGAGTGTATGTGTAATTATGTGTATTTCTATATCTTATGCTTACCCAATCTAAAAGCTCACGGCACGTGCCTGCGGCAGACAGTGATCTAAGTTGTTCCCCAGTGATTAAACACTCACACTTCACACACACCACATGCAGTGCAAGGAGACTAGGTCCAGGAAACCAGACTACCGTCTCCACGCCGGCGCCCCCCACTCAAAACCAAAGAACAGATTCAAACCACCTTCGGGACTTCCAGGGCAGCATGAACCAACTCCAGAGTGGGCCAAACGTATATATGCTAATCATGCGTGTTCCTGTTTCTTAAATCGGCACATCCGCCACAACTTCCCCTCTAAAGTTCCGCCTTACCTAGAGCTAATGGGTAAATTTCACCTCTAAGGTCCTGCTTTAAGTAGAGCTTATTGGCTGCAGGTGATAGCCTACCTGTTAACATCTGGTGCTTCGAAAAACCCAAATCATCAGTTTATATACATTTGAAGTGAGCAGGGGGCAGAGAGGGGTGGGGGTGAGCGGGGGGTAGAGAGGGGTGGGGGGATAGGGATGGGGGTAGAGGGATAGCTGACAACCAAAATGTATTTGGCAACTTTGGAGTCTGCTGCTCATGTATTCTGAAACTGGTCAACAACAAGGTGAACCTCACAGCATCAGACAGTGTGTTTCCTAGACAGGAATGAAAAGGAGGGTGGGAGTAGGATATTCTCAACTATCTGGATCGGTTGGATAGGTAGCATCCAACCAGCATGGTCTACTGTCCCTTTGTTTGGAGAACAACAATGCTTGTTAAGTTTTGAATGCATTTGAAGCACAGAGATGCTAATGTAAGCAGTCTTTACAAAGATACTATTGCTGTCCTGCCATGTCTAGAGAAACACTAGCTTGTTTAAACTTTATTTGAGTGAAATAATACAAAGCAAAGTTTTAGCATGTCAGGGTTTACCCAAACAACCCACATATAAAAAGTGAGTGGTGATCAGGGTCATCGAAGGGACAGAAATGTGTTAGCGCTGATAAAAACCAGATGGATGATTTGGAAATGTCTTGCAAGTTCAATCAGAAATAATTTTTGTTTTGACATTGAATCACCAATGTGAACAGCTGGACGACGACAGTGTAAAAAAATGTCATGTTTGCTGTGTGCATGTAATAAAAACCTGGATGGGCATACAGAAAATCCTTCAAAAAACACCATAGCCCGCAGCACAGAGCGTATAATAGGCCTATATTATGTCTAATTGAGTCAACTGGTATTATGCTTATCACCAAGTTCTCCCATACTGTGCTTATGGACTAGTATAGTGGGGCGGCTGTGGCGCAGGAGGTAGAGTCGCTGCCTAATGATCACAAGGTTGGCAGGTCGGCGGTTCGAGCCCCGGCTAGCCACATGTCAAAGTGTCCTTGGGCAAGACACTGAACCCCAAAATTGCTCCCAGTGAGCGGGCCAGCGCCTTGCATGGCAGCTTGCCGCCATTGGTGTGTGAATGTATGTGTGAATGAGAGGCCGTTGTAAAGCGCTTTGGAGCAGCAAAAAAGGCGCTATATAAGTGCAATCCATTTACCATTTATAGTATATATCAACGGTAATCAAGTGCTTTAGTTGGCGAGCACACTTGGTGATGGTAAGCACTCTAATACGAGTTGAGACAGGCACGCGAGACCACACACCACACATCTGCCATATCATACCTCCGTCCCACATGTATTTATCATCATATTTTTCAATATAAAACGGAGGTATGATATGGCATATTATATATGGTACATGGGAGTCCATGATTCAAGTAGATCTATAGACTCGTTTTCAAAGACGGGAAGCTCACCCAAAGCTCATTCACCTGCGTGAATTTCATTCACTTGCGTTCAATTTCAAGTATATTTGGTATTTATAGAACGACAGACGTACGCAATTTTAAACAAGCCTGTTTTATAAATAATGCTTGCCGTTTAGAAAAATGTGCTTACGTGCAAGTCAAAGATGACGTTCAAGTACTTTTTTTTTTATAAATGAGGCCCCTGGACTAAATAACATTTTCAATAGAAAATCTCCTTGAAGGTGCGTTTTAGATTAGGACTAGGCTTAATCTAGGTTTGGAAAACGAGCCTGAAAGCAATACTGTACAGACTTGAAAAACATGCTTGACCGCTTGACCACTTGGACACTCCACAGTGTGACTTGTTTGATGCTTGCAAATAATGACACAAAGGGCTTTAACAATCTCCCTGAATGAATTCAATCTGAGTTGATAACCTTGCCATACCTTTCGAATGGTCGAATGGTCTTTATTTTTGTCATTGATATAGTACAGGTACCAAACAACGAAATTTGGGAGGGGGGGCTCCCCTGGTGCTAGGAAAGAAAAAAAAACTAGAAAAACAAGAAGGGAAAGGAACCTGGTTTACATAAATAAAGGCTATGTACACTATCCACTATACTATACTGTACAAATAAAACACTGTGCTGTACTCTATGCTATGCTATACCTATTCTAACATTTCCTATTCTCTGCAACTTTATGTACCCTAGGGTTGTCATATTGCACATAGTGTTATTGCACATTCATTTAAAGTGTCGCAGTTTGCAGGCTTGAAATGTACACATTTGTGCCTCAGCACTACACCTGATTTTCAATCCAGCAGCTGCCATCAATCCGTCCAGACTGTCCAGGGCCTAGAACCTAGGTCTTTGCTGTGTTCAGGGCCTGGATGGCCCTGGGGTAGAAGCTGAGCTTGTCCTTGTGAACATGGTCCTGTACCGCCTGTTCCATATCTCAAAGGCAAATTATATTTCAAAACACACACCAAATCCCTGCACATAGATGAACACATTATGTTAAAATGATATGAATAATAATAATGATTTATTTTCTCATATGAACAGGTGGGGACTTTTTTAAAATGTTATTTTACAATCTCACCTTTTTTCTCTTTGTAGCATTATTCCAAGAATGGACATGGGTGGGAAGATTATTTTTTACTGTTGAATGTTAAATGAAATACACTTTCACTGACTGGAAAACAATTCTCTGCTGCTTTTTACCATGCACCCATTTAACCTTGACCATAAGGACGTGCAGAGGGGAGGTGTTCAAACATTTCAAGTGAGGGGCGAATAAAAACAAAAACAGGAGAAACTGGCAGGGAGTACCTGGCGCCACTTCTATTGGGTGTGGGGAGGGGCAAAGTGAGGGAAATCACATTTAAACTACCTAGAGAAGCACTGTCTTCTTTTGCAATTTTTAAACATACAAATAAGACCCAGATTGTGAGAAACCAAAAGGAGAGACAGATGCACTGTACCCTGCCAAAAACAAGGTTGTGGATTCTGCCTTCTCAGATTGTGCTGGGAGGTGGCGTGAAAAGGTCAGAGGTCATCTGTACGATGGTCCTCAGGGGGAGGCCGCTGAGGAAGCCCTGGGGCTTGGCCCTCAGCTCCAGGAGCGCGTCCACGATCCTCTGCCTCCCTACCACCGGGTGGCGCTCTGACAGCCGTGCCATCAGTGAGTCGATGCTGCCCATGGTGGTGTAGTGCTGGGACACGCAGGTTTTTATTTTATTTGACCTTTATTTAACCAGATAAAATCAATTGAGAACAAATTCTAATTTTCAATGAAGATCTGGCCAAGAGGCCCCGGCAAGAATAAAAACAAACATATAAACATATAAACAGAAAGACTTGTCAACATAGAACAATACATACAATACATTAGAACGGCAAAGACAGTGAAGATAAATAAATAAAAACAAATAGAAACAAAATCAACTAACCTATTTGTGGAAAGAGAGGCGTGTGTGTGTGTGTGTGTGTATTTGGGGGGGGGGTGGTGCAATCAGCAGGAACAACAGTCAACTATGATCTGCTGAAGATTATTTTTGAAAATGGTAAGTGATGTGAGTGCTGTGAGTTTGAGTGTGTTCTGTAAGGTGGTCCAATCGTTTGCTGCCGCAAAACTAAAGGAGTTGCGGACGAAAACAGTGCGGGCTTTTGGGATGGTGAGTTTGATGAGATCCCTAGACCTTGAGTGATAATTGTTGTGAGAGAAGTGCAGGGGAGATGAGAGGTAGAGAGGTGATTTTCCCAGGACTGTTTTATAGATTAATTGAAGCCAGTGAAGAAGCCGCCTGGTATGGAGGGAGGGCCAGTCCACCAGTTTATAGAGATCGTGGTGAGCAGTGAAGGGTGCACCAGTGGCAAAGCGAATGGCTGAGTGGTGGAGTGTGTCAAGTTTCCTGAGGGCACTCTTTGACACCATTTTATAGATTGTGTCACCGTAGTCCAGCATAGGAAGTATGGTCATCTTCACGAGGGTGTGTTTGGCGGAATGCGTGAAGGATGCCTTGTTGCGAAACAGGAAGCCCAATCTAGATTTGACTTGCCCGAAGGTTATTAATGTGAGTTGTGAGTCGTGAAAGAAAGAGTCCAACCAGAGGCCTAGGTATTTATATGACATGACAAACTCCAATTCAGAGCCGTCGGCACAGGATATCTTGGGGGGGGCTGGGGACATTGTTTCCCCGGTTGAACAGAATACATTTTGTCTTTTTGGAGTTAAGGAGTAGACGGAGGTTATTGAAAGACTGCTCGATAGAGGTGAGACTGAGAGTGGAAGCCGCAGAGTGGAGAGAAGGGCCAGCTGAGTATAAGATCGTGTCGTCAGCATACAGATGTTTCTGGGAACTGCCAGCAGCCATGGCTACATCATTGATGTAGATGGAGAACAAGGTTGGGCCCAAGATGGAACCTTGAGGCACCCCTTTAGAAATGGTAAGTGACTCCGACACAATGTTTTCAGTCTTCACCTGCTGAACACGGTTAGTAAGATAGCTGGCAAACCAATTGCAACAAGTAGAGGACAGGCCGATGCTGGAGAGCCTATGCAAGAGGATGTTGTGATCGTCCGAGTCAAAAGCCTTGGCTAAGTCAATAAAGGCAGCTAAACAGACCTGCTTACTGTCTAAAGCAGTGATGATGTCATCAAGGACCTTCAGGGTGACTGTAATACACCCATGGCCAGGCCGGAACCCAGACTGCAGATCGGACAGGATGTGGTTCGAGTCAATGAAGTGACTTAGTTGTTTATGAACCAGCCTCTCCAGGACTTTGGCCAGGCAAGGCAAGATGGAAATTGGTCTGTAGCAGTTGGGGTCAGAGCTGGAGCCACCTTTGAAGAGGGGGAAGATCATGGCAGATTTCCAGTCAGGAGGGAAGACAGACAGTTGAAGAGACAGGTTAAACAAGCTTGTGATGGGGGCAGCAATAATATGAGCGGCTGCTTTTAGAAACATAGGATCAAGCCCGTCATAGCCAGCAGACTTGTTTGGATCCAGCTTAGTGAGTTCATCTAGGACTTCTGAGATCAACACTGGTTGAAAGGAGAAGCTGGAGACACCAGATGGGGGAGTGTGTGGTGGGGCAATATTGGGGGCCGGAGCAGAAAGAATATGGGTTGAGTTCACAAAGTGGTGATTGAAGAGTGAGGCCATGCGAGGCTTATCAGTGACAACAATGTCGCGAAATACCATAGAGACAGGTAGATGAGGAGAAGTAAGCTTATTTTCCATGGACTTGACTATTTTCCCAAACTTCTTTGCATCAGAGCCACAAGTTGTGAATGTCTCCTTAAAGTGAGAGATTTTGGCTTTCCTAATCGCCTGTGTGGTTTTATTTCTGCATTGTGGTCTATAGCAGACAGCAACAAAGAGAGAGTGATTTGTTGACAGATTAAGCTTTAACACTAACAGTTCAAATTGCTTGGGGACTGACTTAGACAGTGCTAAAGAACATTGCAAGTGGTCCTTTACAAAGATAGCCACGCCACCTCCCTTAGTGGATCTATCCTGGCGAAAGACATAATAACCTGGTATTAGGATTTCAAGATTGGTAACACTTTTCTTGAGCCAAGATTCAGAGATGGCCAGAACATCAGGATTAGCAGTACGCACCCAGGATTTTAGAAAATCAAGTTCAGGTGCCAGAGGCCGTAGGCGAGTCACAGCTGGTGGTCCGCTTCTCCAGGCTGCAACGCAGGGGCTGAGAGACCACCTAGGCACAGGTACGGAGACGTAACTTATACATGGAAATAAGCTTGCCTTCTTTTTTCCCACTGTGTTATTTCAAGGCTAAACAATGGTGTCTGTATTTAACAAATACAGAAATGAAATTTCTATTGAAATGCTCACTTATGACGCCTGATACTTTTTAAACTAAAGCATCACAGACATACAAATCACATACAAATTGTCAAAGCTAGTTTTGGTAATGGAGACGTTACTTCAGTCACATGGTCTGGTAGGTCTGAGAAACACAGGAAGGAGCTGTGACTCTTCACCCCCTCCTTTATGGTTCCTAAAGGAATTCATTCAAATTCATCATAAAAGACATAAAAACACCAAATACAAGTGTGAAATTATGCATATTGCAGGAAACTATTTGAAACTCAAAACATCTTTGAATCTTGGGTTTCAAAGCTTTATCCACATCCCAGTACTTTTATTTATATATACATTTTTTTTCAGATTTTATCCCTTTTTCACCCAATTTGGTAGCCAATTGAACCCAACCTAGCATCCAATTATCCCCTGCCTATTGCATAGGATCCGCCGCACGACCCCGTGGCCGGCAGTCCCAGAGGAGGCCGCCAGGCAGACTAGCTGACTGGCTCCTCGAGCCCAGCACCGTTATTCCGGCACCTAGGGGGCGGTGTTGCGCGACGGATCCTTGTCCGGAAATACTCCTATACCCGCCCTCGGGAGCGGCCGCCCAATATGCCGCTCTCCGTGTGTGCCCCAGCCATATCCGGATCTGGCGAGCTGGGATTCGAACCCAGTCCCCGGTGGGCAGCATGCACTAGTGGCCAGTGCTTAGACCGCTACACCAGCGTGGGGCCACATCCCAGTACTTAACTTGTCCTTTTCTTCACTACCATGGCCAGAGGCTCAGTCTTCACAGCTGCTTCTCCAGGTCCCAGGTCCTGCTCAGCATCAAACCAGGCCTCGCTGGACTTGACGTCTTCCCCTCCTCCTCCCCCTGCGAGTGGGTGAGTTACAAGTGTTGAGAATCTGAATTCTCAATCTCTCCAATTGATGAATAAATCAAATGATTCAATGTGAAGGCTGAGATTTTACTGCCCCACTATGTGTTTACCTGGCTTGTTCCCACGGTCGGTCCCATTCTGCTGGGGGACACGGGTGACTGCCTTCACAGCTGTGCTGCCTTCTGCCTTGGGAAGGGCAACTGGACCTCCCACTTGGACCCTCTCGTATCTCCCACTTGGACCCTCCTGTTAAAATAATAGGCGGTTCACAAATACTTGCTTTGTGTAGATTTGTGGTGTTTTTTAAAGTTTAGATTATATCTTATCTAGAGATATTTATAAAACACATACAAGTATAACAAATGATTCTTATGACTGAGGGACTGACTATATTGACATATGAATGAACAGAGGGCTTTAGGCCTTGATTTGATGCCACCAAAACTTTGCAACCTCCTAAGACAAATTCCTATTCAGTATACTACATAGAGCTTCACTGCAGCTACCCCGAAATACATGGACTATATTCACAAACCTCAGATTAAATGCAGTGAAATTCAGTGTTGAGTGCATTACTTTCAACATGAATGCTGACATTGTGTACCTGTGAGGTACCCGCCCTCCGATTTCTGCCTCCTCTGGCCCACTGACAAGGACTACCATTTCATGCGTTACAGTGAGCCCGTCCTCCGATTTCTACCACCACCAGCTTCCCCTGGTGTGTCCCTGCATCCTGTCCCTTACCCTGGTGTGTCCCTGCATCCTGTCCCTTACCCTGGTGTGTCCCTGCATCCTGTCCCCTACCCTGGTGTGTCCCTGCATCCTGTCCCTTACCCTGGTGTGTCCCTGCATCCTGTCCCCTACCCTGGTGTGTCCCTGCATCCTGTCCCTTACCCTGGTGTGTCCCTGCATCCTGTCCCCTACCCTGGTGTGTCCCTGCATCCTGTCCCTTACCCTGGTGTGTCCCTGCATCCTGTCCCCTACCCTGGTGTGTCCCTGCATCCTGTCCCCTACCCTGGTGTGTCCCTGCATCCTGTCCCCTACCCTGGTGTGTCCCTGCATCTTGTCCCTTACCCTGGTGTGTCCCTGCATCCTGTCCCTTACCCTTGGACCAGGCGGTCTCCCTCGGGGGATGTAATAATAATAATAATAATAATGGATTTTATTTATAAAGCACTTTACATTCCAAGAATCTCAAAGTGCTACAGTCAATAAAAGAAACAAAAACAGCACAACACAATAAAGATCACTAAAAACATCAAAAGCAGAAAGGTTAAAAAGACACTGTGGCATAAAACTAAAGAAAGAAAAAAAATACAAATCTGGCTACTGGAACGCTTTGTTAAAAAGATGAGTCTTAAGTCCGCTCTTAAAAGAGTCGACCGACTGTGGTGCTCTCAGGTGGGCAGGGAGGGCGTTCCACAGTTCGGGGGCGATGGAGCAGAAGGCCCGGTCTCCCATGGAGCGGAGGTGGGTTTTGGTGGGTTTGAGGAGGTTTGCATTTGATGAGCGGAGAGTGCGAGTGGAGAGGCTGTGGGATTTGACCAGGTCCTTGAGGTAAGGGGGTGCGTTGCCGTAAATGCATTGATGAGTTAACAGTGAGATTTTGTAAATGATCCGAGAGGAGATGGGAAGCCAGTGTAGTGAGTGGAGGATGGGTGTGATGTGATCGTATTTGCGCACTCTCATCAGGATCCTAGCAGCGCTGTTCTGAATGTACTGGAGCTTCTGAAGGCTCTTGCTAGGGATCCCGATGAGAAGTGCGTTGCAGTAGTCGAGCCTGGAGGAGACAAAGGCATGGACTAACTTCTCGGCATCGGGCAAAGACAGGGTGGGGCGGAGTTTTGCTATATTTCTAAGGTGGAAGAATGACGTTTTGGATATGTGTTTAATGTGGGCCTCGTAGTTGAGGTGGGGGTCCATTCGAACACCAAGGTTGGTGACGACGGATGACAGAGGGATAACCTGTCCAGAGAAAGTGATGCTTGTTATGGGGGATGATTTAACCTGGTGAGGGGTGCCGATGAGGATGGCTTCTGTTTTGCAGCTATTTAATTGGAGGAAGTTAACTCTCATCCACGCCTTTATCTCCTCCAGGCAGATGGTGAGTGCAGATGAGGTTGACTGAGGGGTTGGGTCCAGTTTAATGTAGAGTTGTGTGTCGTCAGCATAGCAATGGTAGGGGATACCATGCTTGCTGATGACACGGCCGAGGGGTAACATGTACAGGGTGAAGAGGGTGGGTCCGAGTACGGATCCTTGGGGGACACCACAGGTGACAGGCTGGGTCCGGGACTTTGCACCTCCCAAGGAGATGCACTCGGTGCGTTCGGAAAGATAGGATGTGAACCAGTCCAGAACAGTGTAGCAGAGTCCGATAGTGGAGTGAAGGCGGTCTAGGAGGATGGTGTGGTCGACGGTGTCAAAGGCGGCTGTGAGGTCCAGGAGGATGAGGAGAGAAGGAGAGCCGGCATCGGCTGCCATGAGAATGTCGTTTGTCACCCTGACCAGTGCTGTTTCAGTGCTATGGGCGGAGCGGAAACCAGACTGGAATTTTTCTGCAATGTGTCATGACGCCTCCAGCAGTGTTGCTGGCACATCCCATACTGCAGAGCCACAGCCACAGCCCTGCTCCCCATCACCTGGAGAGCTATAAGGCACATTTAAAAACTCTTTATTTATCATTTATTTACACTGGCGAGATCTTACTGAGATCTAAGTCTCATTTACAGGAGAGCGCTGTAAGAACAAGGTAAAAGAGACATGGGGATAAAACAAACATCCAGACAAACAAAATACCTCAATATTTCAAGGAAATAAAAGCAGAGGGGGGGACATATTTTAATCTACAAGAGGATGAATGAACAAAAGATTAACAACAATGATATAAAGCCTCAAGGCATACGCACAACCAGGATAACAAAAAAAACTGGATAACAACATAATTAAAACCAATAGGTAGGAATCACAATGGACCTGCACATTTTTTTCTCAATTCATAAATCTGCTAATGTTTTCTTGAAATGGCCTAAAGTGACCTAACTTTAGAACAATGGAGAACAAACTTAACCCAAAAGGACCCACAGTAACACAGGTGTCACACATCCTTTAAATGTTCTGGAAAGTTCCTTATACAGCTTTATCCTTGATTTTAAGGTTGTGTGATTTTGTCTTCTCATAACAACATTTCCAGGTTGTCACAGATCTGACAGAATTAGCTACATTTAAAAAGCTTGTTTTTCAATTCAATTCAATTCAATTCAATTCAATTCAATTCAATTATACTTTATTTATCCCCGTGGGGAAATTCATTTTGCCACGCCACTCTCTAAAAACAACACATGACAACACAACATAAAGGACAGACAACAATACTGGGCCAGCCATGTATAGTATATAAAAAACAACAACCAAAAAAACAGTGAGATCATGATAGAAAAGTGGATAAAAAGATGGCTATAATTATTATATTAAAATACTAAAAAGTGATGATGATGATTAAAATAAATAAATAAATACAGATTCAGGAGCCTTGACCCCGACTACTACTTTAGTTGCCATTGAACAGTCTTAGTGCAGCCGGAATAAATGATTTTTCATATCGCTCCGTCCTGGAGCGTACCGAAATGAATCGCCCTCTGCGGCGGCTGCTGGTTTGCCCAGCGAGGACATGATGGAGGGGGTGGTTGGGGTTGTCCCTGATGGCCAGCAGCTTGCTCCTAGTCCTTCTCTCCACCACCGTCCCCAGAGAGTCCAGGCTCCTTCCCACCACTGAACCCGCCTTTTTTACGCTTGTCCAGCCGTCTGGTATCCCTCTTGGAGATGTTTCCACCCCAGCAGACTGCAGCGAATGCTGGCTATGACAGACTGGTAAAACATGGCCAGCATCTCTCCACACACTTCAAAAGACCTAAGTCTCCTTAGGAAGTACAGCCTGCTCTGGCCCTTCTTGTAGAGTGCCTCTGTGTTGGCGGACCAGTCCAGTTTGTCGTCCAGATGCACCCCCAGGTACTTGTAGGTCTTCACCACCTCGATATCCTCGCCCCGGATGTTAATGGGCAACCGAGGTGGCTTAGACCTGCGGAAATCTATAACGAGCTCCTTGGTCTTGGTTGGATTGAGGAGCAGACCATTCCTCTCGCTCCAGACGCTGAAGGCTCTTGTCAGGTCCAGGGGCGGATTTAGGATCGTAGGAGATCCGGGGCTTAGCCCAGAGGGAGAATATAATGTGCGCGCGGAGCGCGCCGGAAAATGTTGCCTTCAACCTTCAACTTACCACCACCTTAAAGCGGACAAAAGGCACTGGAGAACACATATACATTCACACCCTTTAATGAAGCAAACTAATTGTGGTGGTTCTGGGCACAGAGGGAGGTCAGCACAAGTAGCTCCCCCTGCCAGTCACCATCATTTATATTTGTATAGAATTACGTAATTGATGGGCTGAGGCTAGTTATGTTACAGTATGTATATCAGGGCAGACTCTGTGCTCACCACTTATATTGTATTTAGAGTCTTGTCCTGTGTTATATGACGATATATTACATGTATTGTTGGCCTGTGTATAGTACTGTGAAATCAAATCCCCCCTGGGACATTAAACAAACTTAGTTAGTTAGCGTTACATCTTAGGATAGATTTGAGTCATGTTCTGTATACATACATACTACCATAAGGGCATACTTAATGTGGTTACTCCATGTTTACTAGCTGTGACATTAACGTTACATCATTCTTTTTCACTTGTTACTCAGTCAACCAGAGTGCAGATATCAAAGACTATCAGCCTGTTATTCACTTTATTTGTATAAGTATTATCCTTTGTTTGATTTCTTACCATGTACCGTAACAGTACCTTGCTATGTTTCATTTTCATTATAACATAACGTTATGTTATGATAGCCAGCTAGCATTAGCAAACCGGAAAAGTAGTGTCAGTGAGTCAGTCACCTTTCTAATAAGATTCACAAACCTGAAACATCATCTATGTCATCACTGCTGGTGATGTCATTGTTGTCAGCTGCTGATACTGCTGCTGCAACAAGGCGCTTGTTTTGTTGAAAACAACTTTCGGATATCCATCCTTACAATTTTGTCAGGCACTGATTGAGATCACTTCTTCTTCAGGGCAGGGTAGGCTACGCAGTACGCAGGCTAATGTCGCGCAGCTGCTGCCTCTCTGTTGGACTCCGGTACTGCACGTTACTCACAAGAGTTTTTTTTTTTTTTTTTAAAGTAAAACATTCGGGGCTTTTCAGAAAACATCCGGGGCTTGAGCCCCAGTAGCCACCCCCTAGCGCCGCCCCTGGTCAGGTCCCTGTACTCCCCCTCCCGTCCATCCCTCACGCACGCCACTATGGCTGTTTCGTTGCTAAAGGTAAGATTCACCTATTTAAGAATTCTAATACTTGCCTTTATTATATTTAACCTGTTGTGAACACATTTCTTGAACAAACTGATATAAAATAAATCAGATAAAAATGACTGTAACACATACGTCATTCCGGGCATTTAGAAAAAAATAAAATAATAATGTGGCAAACATGTCACAATAAGAGAAATAACGATGATCTGCTCAGTTAATTTGGCTGACTCAATGATATTTAGTTAATATATTTTATATTGTTCAATTCAAAGCATATTAAAATAAATGCAAACAAAAATCATGTTATATTAATTAAATTATTAATAAAATGTATAAGGAAACCATTTTTACCTATCGGTAAATTAAAAAAACTGAAAAAAAGATTTTCCTACCAAATATCAGTCATATTTCAGACCTCCTAGATGGGGAGCATGTCTATGTTCCCATGGCCCAATGGTCCCACAGCCCGATGGTCCCACAGCCCAATGGTCCCACATTTCTAAGTAATCTAACTCAGTGTTTTTCAACCTTTTTTGTGCCACGGCACATTTCTTACCTTGAAAAAATCCCATGGCACACCGCCATCTCAAATGTTACAAAATGATACATAGTAGCCTATCATATACTTAACATTATAATAACTTGTCGTTATACTCACTCAGTGCGAAGCCTGGCCCTGTATGTTGGCCATGTATGCGAGCCTTGCGCACAATTTGTCACTTGCGAGCAGCTTTGCGTCATCACACTTCTCAGCAGTTAAAAGGTTTTCAGCTCCTCCCCTAACTCAAATACGCGGGCCGGCACTTTTCCGCGGGACAATCATCGGACCGCCGTATGGAGCAATAACGTCTTATGCTCCGCTCCCATCTCTTCACATAATGCTGCAAATAAGCGGCTTTTCAGAGGTCTTGTATTTACAAAGTTTACCATAGGAACAACAGCATTCAACACATCAGATATCTCCGCTGGTAAAGTCTCGGCAACATAGCTGCTGCTCCATCAGTGCAGACACTTACGCTCTGTTCCACTGAAGTCCTCCTTGTTCGACATACTCTGATGTGATCTGAAATATTTCTTCCCCTGTTGTTTTTTTTATGCAATGTCTTGCAAAAAAGACATTTTCTGTGATTGTGTCTCCATCCACAAAGCGTGCATTGGCCAAGAGTTGAGCCAAGACTCAAGTTGCAAAGCAAACTGCCCACTGCCACGTATCTTCTTCAAAACAACACTTTCGATGTCTGCAGACATGTCAGCAATGCGTCTGGCAATCGTCTTAATCGAGAGGGGAACTTTGGCAATTTCTTTAATGACATCAGAGCTAAGCATCGTGTTCACAATGGCTTTGCAGTCCAGTAATATTAATGTCTCTTAGGGTGTGTTCTCACTAGAACATTTGCTTCACTTGGAATCAGAGTTTTTGATAAAATTCGCTTTGCTCTGCGTCGTTTAGAGCTGTGAGAACGTGCATTCGCAAGTTGCCTGTTTCTGTTGTCTGTGTCCTTGTTTTGGAGTGACGGGTGTTTTGTTTGCAGATTGGGTTTAAGCTTGCTAGGGACCATGGCACCGTTTGATAGCTGTCCACCACAAAGCACAATGGAGTCGGTGCAGCAGGATCTTTCTTCAAATATTTATCCATCTTTGTTGTGAGCAGTGTCACATAAAAATCAACAACGTCAGATTAAGCTATTAATCGCGCTACCGCCACCTACAGGCCTACCACCTATGCGCAACCATACGAGAGCTGTATGAATTTTTTTTGCGTCTTCATTTTTCTGGACCAATTAAGTGGAATTTGATCATTTCCCACGGCACATCTGATGATCTCTCAGGCACACTGGTTGAAAAACACTGATCTAACTAACCCTAACCCTAGCCCTAACACTGAACCTAACTCTAATCCTAACCCTAGCCCTAACACTGACCCTAACCCTAGTCCTAACCCTAACATTGACCCTAACCCTATCCATAGCCCACCTATGAAATATTAGAAATGTGGCACCAGATTGGGCTGTGGGACCATTGGGTTGTGGGAACATAGGGATGACCCCTCTAGACGCATGCATCGCAAGGTACCACATGAGGTCACGGAGGTGGTACCTCTACCTTTTCTGGTAAACCATAATGCTAACGCATGGCTTGTTAACGCATGGCTGATCTACCGCTGTGACTGCAAACTACTTGGTGTCCAAAAGCCACTGAAACAAAGGAGCTTCCAGGCAGAGATGGCAACTAGCCTCTCCTCCATTCACAAAGGGTACCCATCACTCTAAAATAATAAAAAAAAATGATAAAAAGACAAACAGAAAGAGATTGCAGTGTAGGTGTTTTCATTTTCAGCTTCTTCAGTTCTTCTTGGGCAAATGTCATCTTGATGAATTCCTTTAAACATTTTTTTTTTAAAGTTCAGTTAAAATTAGAAATTAGTATTATAGCTCCAAAATGATTATTCTTTTCCATGACTGCTCTACACATAACTAGACGAGACAGAGAGAGAGAGATCTACATAACAACTAATTGTACAGTTTCTCAACCAATAAACTTTTCAAAAAAAAAAAAAAACGTTTGTTCTGTTTCAGATGAAGTAGGGCAAAGTAGGAGTCTGCTCAAACTAATCTGAACTGTTCAGGTGTTCAATTGGTTTCACCTGTTATTTCTTCCCACTCACTGATCGATTGATTTGACAGTCAGCATATCACGTTCCATAAAACAGAAACCCAGCCCACCCTCTCTTGATGACGCAGGACGGTTCTGTCGAGTGAAGCACTTTCAGCTAGCCTGTTAACAGTTTGTAGACACTCATTTAGTCAGTTCTAGGCTAAGAAGTGTGAAATGGCAAATAACCATTAATGTTCATCCAAGACTGACCCAGGACTAGTTAACCCTCAATTTACACATGCATTTTGTTAACCCTAGGCTAACAGCAACATGCCACTATTCTCGTCATGCAAGTTGGCTAGCTAGCATGCAGTGCGCTGGATAGAAACCAACTAGTTATAGATAAAAGGAAACATACTGGGTGAAATGAGAGACAATTGGCAAATTTTTATACAGAACAGTACACCATTAAACATGTCATCCAGGTCAATACAAATGAACAAAGAAATGACAGAGGAGATTTTTTCCCCGTTCCCTTGCACATGCAAACAGACACAGAAGTCAGTTGTAAACACACTGCAGTAGAATATGATGTACAAAACCAAAAGGCAGGCACTTTCCTAGAACCTGATTCACTATGTACTAACTCAAATAAATAATAATGGGCTGGTATGCTTACATACTAGCTAGAGACTATGACCTAATAACCATACACAAACAACACTGAACCATCCAGCAAAGACTAGGCTATACACATACTGTACAGTACCTTCTTTCTTAAAATGAACTCACTTCACAACATCTATTGATGGTTCAACTAATGGTTCTAAAGATGATTCTCCATTAAAAAGTGTCAACTACCGCAACCTGGTTTGAAGAAACATTGTTCATAATAATCTATACAAGGGAGAGCAATATAATCCTGAAAGCAGTGAACGTTTGTTTAAAGGTTGAAGGCAATAGGTGAGTAGGTAGGGTCACCATACAGAGCTGAGCACCTGTTGGAAAGGCACTTGATAACATGTGAATTTGTGAATTTCATTCACTTCTGAATCGTAAATGAATGAACATTTTTTTGAATGAATTTTTTTTCCTGAATTGACTGATCTGAAATCGAATTGACCCCAACCCTTGTGAATAAATCCAAAGCAACTATTGTCATCTATCATTCTATCTGTAGTCTGTCCCTGTGGTGTCTAGTGGAAGGTTATGAGGTACTCAGGGTAGGCCTGACAGTCGTGGAACACTACGAACATGGAGGGCTTGGCTGGGTTGTCCGTCACGCTGTCAAACAGCTGGGTGGACGTGGTGCTTTTGGCTGGGGGTACAACCATCCCCTGCCGTCCCTGAGTGGCTTCTCCAGACAGAACCCGACACAGGTACACATACTTCTGCCCCTGGGGGTTCGGTTTAGAGTAGGTGTTACTGGCTGAATAGCGGGCATCCACTGCAAAGTAGGTCCCGTTCCCAAACATCGCAGCTGCAACAGCAATAACAGCATCGTTAGGACAATGAAGACCACCTTTAGCATAAACATCAGCTGAATGTTGGAACAAATGTCTTTTTTAGAAAACATGTACACCATTGTGACAATATGCAATAAATACACAAACTCTTGAATGCAATTATAACATCTCAATACAGGGTTCGACAGTAACGTTTTTTTACTTGCCCGGGGCAAGTAAAACATTCGCCGGGCCCGACGACGCTGCTACAGTCGCCGGGTTTGTTTGCGTGAGCCCGACGACGCTGCTAGATCCCGGATATTTTTACCTGTGTGCAGGAAGAACAACAGACGGCGCAGGCGCGAGACGAGACTAGATGATCGTGAAGATATTATCAAAGCGTACACGCCTGTCGATCACCCATACGCTTTGATACTCCACGATCTACTCTACTTCACTCCACGATCATCTAGTCTAGTCTCGCGCCTGCGCTGTCTGTTGTTCTTCCTGCACACAGGTAAAAATATCCGGGATTTAGTGGCGGCGTCGGGTTCGCGCAAACAAACCCGGCGAATGTTTTACTTGCTCCGAGCAAGTAAAAAAGCGTTACTGTCGAACCCTGCAATAGTATCTAAATCACAATAAAAGTAAGCTCCGATTCCTGACTCTGACTACGTATGTATGTATGTATGTATGTATGTATGTATGTATGTATGTATGTATGTATGTATGTATGTATGTATCTGTCTGACCGTTCTTCCCAGCGTAGCTCCTGTTGAAGCCATGGTGGTTGATGTGGTTGATGGTGGTGTAGCAGGTTCCATGGAAGAGCCTCATCTCGTTGTTCTGGTGTCCATTCCTGGTGTCCATGTCCTGCTTCTTGATCTGGAGGCTCTTCCACAGGCTGGGGTTCTGGATCCTCTCAATCTGAGAGGAGAAGAGGAAGGAGGAGGAGGAGGAGGGGTAGGAGAAGGAGAGGGTGGAGGAAGAGGAGTGGGAGGAGGAGATGGGGGAGGAGGAGGAGGAGAACACATGTTCATTCAACCATTCCCTAAAACCATAACTACAGTTGCAATTTAACCCCCATTGTATATTAGGCTTATTGGCAAAATGTAAACATTTTCAGCTGTTTACAATAAACTAACTAGACAAGAACAGTTTAAATAAAACTAATATGACCATGGTTTTTATCCACATTCAATACGAAATGCTACTTTTAAATCACTACCACAGTCTCAAAATTATTCAACCCCCTGTCCGAAGCACACCTGGTGCAACTAATCAAAATTACCCAACCCCCTGTTTCAAGCACACCTGGTGCAACTAATCAAGGGCTTCATTAGTTCAGGTGTGCTTGAGATAGAACACATAAATACCTGGACTGGCTAGGGGTTTGTCGAGAGTGACGTTTGATTGCATGTTAGAAATATGGCAAAAGAATTGTCCCAAAAAGTTCAGAAAAGATCATTGCCTTGCACAAACAATGAAAAGGATACAAAAAGATAGCAAAAGCACTGAATGTTCCTAGAGATACAGTTGGAAGCATAGTTTGCACGTTCAAAGTTAAAGGAACAGTGGCTACACTACCTGGACGTGACCATTCCTGAGGAGGCAAGTGGTCAAAACCCCTTGAGTGACTGCAAAAAACCTGCAGCAAGACTTGGTGGCAGCAGGCACTGAGGTTTCAGTTTGCACAGTAAGGCACATACTACACACTGAAGGGCTCAATGCCCGGACTCCAAGACATACACCACTACTGACCCAAAAGCACAAGAAAAGTTGGCTCCAATATGCTCAAAACTATATAAATAAGCCACAGAAGTTTTGGAATTCTGTTCAGTGGAGAAGAACGAAGCTTATGCTGAAAAGAACACCCTGCCTACAGTGAAGCATGGCGATGGCTCAGTGATGCTGTGGGGATGCTATGCTGCCTCTGGCACTGGAAACCTGAGGCGTGTGGAGGGCACGATGGATTCAGTCAAGTATCAGGAAAAAACGTCATGCCGTCTGTGAGGAAACTGAAGCTTGCGTGTCATTGGACCTTCCAACAGGACAATGATCCCAAGCATACCTCAAAGTCCACCAAGACTTGGTTTCAGAGGAAATGGAAGATTCTAGAGTGGCCGTCACAGTCGCCTGACTTGAACCCCATAGAACATCTCTAGTGGGATTTGAAGAAGGCGGTTGCAAAACGCAAACCCAAGAATATGACTGAGCTGGAGGCCATTGGCCATGAGGAATGGGCTAAGATTCCTCAGGAACGCTGTCAGAGGCTGGTGTCTGGCTATGCATCACGTTTGCATAGGTTATAACAGCAAACGGGTGCTCTACTATACTGAAAATGCTTGTCATGAAGGGGTTGAATACTTTGGAGACTGCAGTAGTCATTAAAAGTAGCATTTTGTGTTGAATTTGCATAAAAACCCTTGCAATATTAGTTTCATTGAACTACTAAAACAGTTCTTGTATAATTTGTTTACTGCAAACAGCTGAGAAATTGTATATTTTGCCAATAAACCTAATGTGCAATGGGGGTTGAATAATTTGGATTGCAACTGTATAACCCTTAACTGTAACCCTTACCCTAAAGACTAACTGTTTTAAATCTCAACTTCAATGGGGTGACATCCCAAACATCCTACTTAGCATTCAGTGGGCTATCAGGAAGTGCTGCCTCGTTGTTATTGCCAAGCCCTAATGCATTAAGCCAACCAAACAGACATAGGCAGACCCCAGTGTTTCCTCTATATGCATTGATTCGTGGCAGGCCGCCACAAATACATTTTCTCCGCCACTAATTGATTCCACTTTGATTCAGGCTGCGCAACACATTTCATTCCGATTAGTTGGAGTAGTAAGTTACAATATGTTACAATGTTGCAATTAACCTGTGTTCGCACTGCAATCAAGACTGAATCGCTCTCAACACACACGCGGCGCGAGGCGATGCGCTTGCAAAACAGTTTTGTGATTGGTCTGAATTTAGCGGGACATTTGGATTTCAGGAAATCACTCTCCTTTCACTCTCTCTTCGCCCGTCGCCGGTCCTTTTAATCCCGTATCCTAATCGAAAATGGAACATCATCAGCGACGACTGTGGGTTATTGCATTTACTGCTGTTCTCTGGTTCATGTTCTTATACCAGTGCTCAGTATACAAGTATTTTAAATGAACATTCGTAATGTAGTCTCTGATGTTCATGGTCAACTAAATCAGGCTATTTTGTGAAACAAATAATATTCCCGCAAATGGGTTAACCGAGCAGCCTAGCACCTAACGCTAGCTTCGAACTATTCATAGCATAAACGTTGGTAAATGTCATAAACAACACAGTATTGGCAGGGGAAAAGAAAGGGAGTCAAATTTGTATTGACAACGGATTTACATGCTGGAAAAACATGCAGCTAAAATTCAGGGAACATTTGGACAATAAGAGACACAAGGGAGCTGTGGTCACATGGTCTAATTACAGGGCAATATGCGCTGGGGAAAAAATAATCTATAGCCTCTAAAATCATCACGAACAGAACGGCGGAGGTACGGGAAAACAGGGCTCATGTCGCTGTCATCAAAGGTAAGAGTTGGTTTTCTTTAACTCAGCTGATGCATTAGGTACATCAAAGGTACAATCATTTCTCTCCCAGGCAGACACTGAAAAATTAATGCATGCGTTTGTTACTAGTAGGCTAGATTACTGTAATGCTCTCCTGACAGGTCTCCCCAAAAAAATGATAAATAGACTACAAATGGTTCAAAATGCTGCTGCTCGTGTCCTTACTAGGACCAAACGAAGAGCGCACATCACACCTGTCTTGAGATCACTACACTGGCTCCCTGTCAGTTATAGAATAGACTTTAAGATCCTTTTACTAGTCTATAAATCACTCCACTGCGATGCACCCAATTACATGGTGGACATGCTCATAAGATACACACCAGCTAGACCCCTAAGGTGGCACGGAACTTTTAATAGTGCCAGAGGCTAGGACAAAGAGATTTGGAGGATCAGCTTTTAGCATATATGCTCCTAGATTGTGGAACACCCTACCTGAGGGCCTGAGGTTGTCTAAAACTCAGGACATTTTTAAGCGTGACCTCAAAACCTACTTATTCAATGTCGCCTTTTGATACTAAGGGAGACATTGGACATTATAGAACTAGGATCACTAGGCCATTACACCATACTCGTGTTTTGAGATTTGTGTTGACAGGAAAATGGACCCAGGTGCTGATGAGGCACTGTCAGCTCCCAGTAGCACCTAGAGCAGTATTGGAACCGGTACAAGGGTGTACCAGGACCACCATCAGGTTGTATTGCTGTCATCTTTATTGTCTTTATTGTGTTGTTGCATCATAACTGTGCTTAAGATTCTCTTTTGGCAGGACCTGTGACCATGCTGGATGCAGAACGATGCAGATATAACACTACATTTATGGACAGTGTGTACGCCGATAATATGCAAGGAACTTTTCCTGGATACATGGTGTACAGGTTTTTTGCCCTTGCTTGCTTGCTTTGTGCCGGTGGTCCTTGGCCTCCCCTTGGGGCCCCCCGGCTGCCCCGTGTGCCTGGTCTGTTCCGCCGCCGGGGCACCTGCTTGGCCGTCCTTGTGCGGGGCCTCTTTGGTCTGTGCTTGCTTGGCTGGGCCGGGTGTGCTGGTGGTGGGGCGGGCTGGGTGCGTGGGGCGGCGGGGGCTCCCCGGGGGGGGGGGGTGTGGGGGCCCACCGCTGGGTACTGGTAGGCAAACTGGCTAGTAGTCGCTCTATGTGTAGAGGGCTGCAAGGGAATTTTCCTGGCTACATAGTGTACAGGTTTTTACTTTTGCCTGCTCGCGGCTCTGTCAGTATTGATTGATTGATTGACTGATTGACTGAAAATGTTCATTGTGTGAAGCGCATTGAGTTGCAAGAAATGCGCTATACAAATAAAATTTGATTTGATGCATTACCTTGCTGTTGGTTGTTTACCGAATGCTCCATCTGTCTGTCACACTGGGATTTTACTTGTGTAAACAGCTAATGAGTCATAACGTTAGCCGGTTTTGTGAGTGTACTCTCATGTAGGCCTACTTCGTATTGATGAGTTGATGATCTTTCATTGTGTGTGTGTGTGTGTATGTGTATGTATGTATGTGACTGTCAGTCACAAGTTTATATTCTACGGATGTTGTTCAGTGCTGTATGCGCGTTCCCGGTTCCATGTGTAGCCTACTCTTGTGTACTTCATATTCGATGAGCTGATTATCTCTTGTGTACTTCATATTCGATGAGCTGATGATCTTTCTGTGTGTGTGTATGTGTCTTGGCCGTATCTGTCAGTCACATGTATATGTTCAGTGTTGTATGCGTGTTCCGCATGTTCTGCTGCAGCTGTAGGATATCTTGGTATTTGATCACCTTCTATATAAAATCACCTGTTCGGCTTAAATGGCGTAACCGCTATTTTATTTATTTATTTATTTTTATTTTTAATGTTGTCACCCTCTAGTTTTTGGTGAAATTACGTCTTTGTTTTGAGCGCCAGTGCGCGCGAAAATGGACCACTCCGCCACTAATGTGAAAAATCCTGGAGGAAACACTGCAGACCCGGCTAGCTCACCAGATATTCAAGCTGATATAGAACACTAGGGGTACCTTATAACCCATGTTGTCATCACTGTTATGAGTTTGTTACTGTTATGTTATGCTTTTCATTTAATTCCATATACAGTATGTTTATACTGTATTCTATTTTTGTATTAAAATATGAATTAAACCTGTAGAACTATGTTTTGGCAGATGATTCTGTAGAGGTACCTTGAGAACACTGTTCCTGCATGTAGCCTGGAACAGGGTGAGGATGTCGTTGTGCTCCGGGGACCCAGGCTGGAGGGGGCAGGACATGCAGGGGGTGTTGGCTGGCATGACCTCCCAGTGCTGGGGGAGGCTGTCCTGAGCTGGGGGTTAGGGGGGTGGGTGGGTGCAGAATACCGTCATCATCCACAATCAACTTTGTGCAAGCTACATTAAGGCAGCCAGTGACATTAGTTACAGCAGGTTATTTATGGACATTTTCTGAAAGTAATTAAATTAAAGTAATGTAAGCAGTGAGTACAGTCCCCTTTAAATACATGCCCTCTCAATGTATCAATCGGCATATAAATCATAATAGGTATGACGATGAGTGAATTCTACTGCAGTTGAAAGGCAATCACCAAGGCAACGACTGCGCTACCTGCTAACTTGTCGAGGCGTCTGATGGCGTTGAGGCTGTTGTTGCCGCTGCTGTCAGTGGCAGGCCCTTCAGGCAGGAAGACTGTATACACCTGACCAAGCACCGTGACCTCCACCTGCTTCTGCTTCCTGCTCCGCCCCTGCTCCAGGTGGAAGTTAGCCACAGGGTCGAAGGCCAGGAAGGGCGCCCCCTGCTGGCCCCCCTGCTGGTACTGCCACTCCACCATGCTGCCCGCCACCTCCACGTTCCTGTCGAAGGCCTCCTGGTCACGAGCACGCCGCAGCATTTCCTGGATCTGGTTGACGGCTTTCAGGACGTCTTTGCTGAGACCCTCGATGGTGAGCTCTGCTTCCCCGCCAGCAGACCTGTCCTCCAGCCTCACGCTCACCCCCATGGTGGTCTGCATGTCACGGATACGCTGGCGCTCGGCCTCCGACAGGCTGAGGATGGCGTTGTCGGCGATGCTGTTGGTGTCCTGCTCCTTCAGGATGAGGTCACTGATCCAGCGCTTGGCATCGGCTACTCCGGACCGGGAGTCTCCGCAGATGTGAAAGAAGGCCGGCTCCACCTGAAGTCCCTTGATGATGAAGTCACCATCCTTCTGGGGCTTAGTGTCTCTGTCCCCGCTGAAAAAAGCTGGTAGAATATGTAAACAAAACATGAATTAGTGAGATTAAATGGTTAAATATCAGAGGGGTACTGCGGGGTACTCCACCAGCCTCCCCAGGGGTACCTCTATCCTGGTTGTTGGTGGTTTTGTGCTACACCACACCAGCCCAACAAAGTGGCCTCTACATTTAATTCCAGAGGTCAAAGTCTCCCCCAGAAACCCAAACATACAGGTAAATGGTAACTGGTATGCAAAAAGACACATTTCTGGTTCCCTGTGGCAATGGACAATAAAGTTGGTTCTTAAAACTCATGTACCGGTAGTTCAATTCAAAACTGCGATAGTTCAACTTCAATGTCAAAGCTTAGAGTTAAAGTTAGTTTGAGGGTTATGGTTAGTTTTAGTGTTACGGTCAAACGTTTAGATGAGGGTTATGGTTAGTTTTAGGGTTAAAGTCAAATGTTTAGATGAGCTAGCCGTACACATGAATTTCCCCCAGAGACTCTTCTTCTCCTTGGAGTCAGCCTGATCAGCTCCCTGCTTCTTCTCCAGACTGCTGTGGAAGTCCTTCAGCATGGCCGGCTGGAAGATGACCACACGGACCAGCTGCAGGGTATTCTGGGAGTTGTGGTTCACCACATCCACCACAGCATCCAACATAGCATCTGCTACCTGGCTCACCTGGAGATTTCCTCGGCCTGGGATGACAAAGCAGGGGCCGGTTGCATAAAGATAGATTAAGACTAGTCTAAGCCTTATATTCTCAGGTTAGACCACCAGTCTAATTAAGACTGCCTGTTGCATAAAAAATAAGACTGACTTATTTTGAGGTTAGAAAGCCACCTTCCCTCCTGGCTAAGCTTGATTTAAGAGCTGTGTTGCTATGGGAACGAGTCAGGGCTAGTAGCTAGCTACGTAAATTCCAGCGCGGTAAACTACTTCACTGGTTAAAACTGATAAGCAGTATACTTTTCTCCACATTATATTCCTCCAACATACCTACGTTTTCAGCAGAAGAAAATGTAGTTTATCTCTCATATCTTCCGCCACTAGGTGTAGCTGTTTCGGCGGCCATTTTTCTTTTTCTTTTTCTGTCAATTGTCTTATTTTACCTAGAATGCATTGCCTGACAGGCTATCTAAGTGAGTCTTACCTTAGTCGCTCATAGGCTAGCTTTATGCAACAGGAACATTTTAGAGTCTATAGCAAGACTGACTTAAAGTGAGATCTAAGTCTAAGACTGGCTCTATCTTTATGCAACCGGCCCCAGGAGTTAGGACACTGGCACACCTTTATAGGAAGTGTTCAACAGCAAGCCTGTTAGCTATATGGAAAAGTACATGCCTATATTAAAAAAAGGATCAATACTAGTCAATACTAACTCAAATATTCAACGTTTTTTTTCTGATGGTTGCTTAAATTCAGTACTCCCCCCACCCCCCACCCCCATCTGAGTCATATTCTCTGTCTCTGTAACTCACCCGTGCCCAGAGCAGGGAAGGCGATGGATGAGTAGTTGTTCTTGGCACACAGGAGGAGAGCATCTTTCACAGCCTGGTAGATCCTCTTGGGGTCTGACTTTACAACCAGGTGGAGGATCTTCTTACACTGCAGGTTGCCTGGCTGGGTCAGGATCATGCCTGGGTTAGGCTGGGCTCCTGGAACACACACACATTCATACATTAATGTAGAACAAGAGCAGTGTAAGCAGGCAGAGCAGTGCTGTCCTTTTAATATTCATGTTAATCCATCAGTTTTTTTTGATCAGGTGATCAAGTTGAGGTTCTCACCAAGTTGTTGGCATTCCACCTCGACAGTCTGACCGGCTGCGTCCAGAATGGCCTTAGACACTCCTGGAGGAGAGGAAGATGACCATACCATCATACTGAGTAGTGCCACTAGGGGGCAATCACGCAACATAATGTATTTCAGTAGTTTTTATATAACAATAATAATAATAATAATCTTGCCATAAGCTTGTCTTCTCATTCTTCACATTTTGACTAGGTTAAATAGAGTATTTCTTATCACTGATTTACCTGAACATATAACCTTTGCTCAGACATAGAGAAGCTGTTATAGTGTAACACTACACCTCAGCCATAGCTACTATGCTATTCCAACTGTTAGCTATGTTGTTACTGAATGTAGTCTCTAAATCCTAGGTGGTACATGTAATGGTTCCACAATTTACCTGACTTGAGGTTGTAGTCCTGGTTAGAGGAGTTGACGATGACATCAGTGGTCTCCTTGGTAATGTCACCCGTGACAACCTGTATCACCACACCTTCCATCTTTGTCTCATGCATCCCTGAGCTGGAGGTGGTGACAGAGGAGAAGGGGCCTGGCAGAAGAGAATAACATATGAGGTGATGAAATATCACTATATGACAATAGGATGTTATGATTTGCATTACTTTGCATAAACCATCTGGCATGTTACAATGACCAAAGGGAATGATTGCATGAGATCAATTCGCTGTACATTTAACATTGATTGCAATTGTAAGCGGTATGACACCACGATTTTACTAATATAAATGTGAGTTTAGTGAGTTGCACCTTTACTATGTTTGGAGGAGGCTGAGGAGGAGGCTGAGGAGGAGGAGGCAGAGGAGGAGGCTGAGGAGGAGGCTGAGGAGGAGGCTGAGGCCCCTGAGGTTGCAGTCTGGTTTGTAAACCTCTTGTTGTATTCGTCAGTGAAAGCCTGGAGAGAGATCATCAGAAGGGAGGAGAACCAGCCATCAACAACACCAGCATCATCCTGCATGGAGGAAATCTGCCTGGCCTCCTACCAACATCTATCGGCTATGAAACCCTCTAAACCCAAATCGTAAAAAAACTTTTAACATAACATAACATGTCCATTTGACAGTAGGCCTATTATGGTATTTATTTTTACCTGTGTGGTTTTAACCTCCTGAATCTAACCATTTTCCCTACCTGAACAGTCTGCAGGTCCCCTGGGTGCAGGATGAACACCACCTCCTTCAGGTGTTTGGGGTTCCTTGTGCTGAATTTGGAGACTTCCTCCAGCATCAGAGAGGCCACAATGGGCTTAGGGAAGCCCAAGATCCCCGTGCCGATGGCAGGGAAGGTGATGGAGACTAGCCCCTTCTGCTCCACCTCAGCCAGGCACTTCTCCATAATCCCACTCAACACCTGCAGTTAAAAAGTCTGATTAGGTTTACTTTACTTTTATTTATTTGTATAGCACTTATTAAGACAGCAGTCACAAAGTGCTTCACAGTACATTTGGTAGTATATTGCATAACACAGCAAATAAACAGCCAACAAATAAAACGTTATTCATAAAATGTAAACAAGCACTTCACAAAAGCAATAAAACAAATGATAAAATCAATGAATGATAAAATGATCAAATCAATACAGATATCAGAAGTAAAAAGAGAAAACTAATTATAAAAATGCCATCCTATATAAGTGGGTTTTTAAACGTTTTTTAAAAAGTGGTACCCAGCTAACCTGACAGTGGGGGGGAGACGATTCCATAATGTTGGAGCTACAACAGTAAAAGCACGGCCACCCTTTGTTTTAAGCCTGGACCGTGGGACAATTAAAAGCCGTTGGTCAGATGATCTAAGAGATCTAGGCGCAATGTATTGTGTTAAGATCAGAAATATAGGAGGGTGCCGTGCCATGGAGGGCCTTAAATGTGATCAGGAGGATCTTGAATTGTATCCTGAAACATACGGGAAGCCAATGTAAGTGGGCTAGAATGGGGGTAATATGCTCTCTTCGTTTGGTGTATGTCAAAAGCCTCGCAGCTGCGTTCTGAACTAGTTGGAGTCGAGCAATTGCGGAATCACTTAAGCAAGAAAAAATGTAGTTACAGTAATCCAAACGGGAAGAGATAGATAGAGGTTTACACAATCTTGAGGGGATAGTTCACCTCAAAATAGTCTCGAGTCTAAACTAAAACTGCATTTTACACCCTCTGTTACATCACATTCACAGTACATTGTGTGTGAAACCATGGAGGCACAGACTCAGTGTTTTGATACCATGCCTCATTCCGTTCCATGCATTACAATGACCCTGTCCAGCCTCTCCTGGTGTGAAATATACATATATGGACGAGGAACAACATTTGTTCTGTTTCTAACCTTCTCTGCTGCACCTTGTCCGTTGTCCCACTGGGGGGCGATAGTGTGGAACACCAGCTTGCTCTTCAGGTTGCAGCCAGTTGTGATGATGACTTCCCCAGCGATGCCAGTGGAGGGCTGCTGGTCGACCAGGGTCTGGAGCTGGGGTCCAGCAGCAGCCAGGAGGGCGTTAGAGACTGCTCCATGGTTGAGAGCCAGGTCCTGACCTACCGTGTTCACAACCACATCAGTCTGGAACAGAAAGCAACATCATGTTATTATAAAGAAGTCATTATAACGTTGATTTGTTAATCTGTAAAGCAGCATTGTGTTATTGTTCATTACAAAAAGTTGATCTAACACAAATTGGGTGGTCTGATTCTATCTATAAGGACATTAATGGAGTTGTTAGGGCAACTGAGATGTAGGCTATAAAGCGCAATGAAATGAGAAAATAATCGATTTGATGTTAAGTCTTTAACTTTAATTTATTTAGTGCCGAGGGTGAATAAAGTCGCCACAATTGTTAACATTCTAGAGTGCCACGGGTGACCAAAATGCATAAATTATGATGGTTCATTTTGTAGCCAATCAAAGTATTGTTGCTAGGTAAATACAACATAGAACACATGACACTCTAGGTGGTGAGTGTTCTGAAATTCTTCCGTTAGTGAGTTAAGGCTGCTGACTTGAGTTTCATCAGTTTCAAAAACGGCTTACCGTGGCATTCTGAATGTTCCCTTTCTTCAGGCTGATGGTCAGCCTCTCTTTGGTTTGGACCGTACTAGAACCAGCGGTACTCTGGACCTGTCTAGCAGGCTGGGGTGGGGCGGGCTTGGCTGGACTTCTGCTGGGCTGTTGTTGTTGACCTATCCCTTGGTCTCCGAACACCCCTCTCACAGCATCCTCCATGGCCTGGACTGTCCTGTCATCTTTATTCACCAAGTGGATCCTCTCCAGGCAATTATCATCATACCTGTATGATGAATAAATAATAATAATAATAATAATATAATAAAATAAATAACAACAACAACAACAACATAAATAAATAACCATTGCTGGGCTTGGAATAACTTAAAAGACACTTTAAAATAAATATATTTAACACTTTTTGCCACTGAGTGTTTGATATTGACTATCTACAGTATCACCATACCTGTCCTCACAGTAGTCCTTCACTGCTTTGACGATGGTCTCAGCACAGAGGCTGAGAGGGAAGCCTAGGTTCCCTGAGCTGATAGCAGGCAGAGCCACCGACAGGCAGCTGTGTTTCTCTGCTAGATCCAGACTCCCCTTAACCGCTCTGCTCAGCTGCGCCACAGCCCTCTGAGGGTCAGCGGGGTCAAACCTGGGTCCCACTGCGTGGATGATGTGTTTGCAGCGCAGCTGCCCCCCCGCACCAGTAATAACACAGTCCCCAGGCTTCAGTAGACCCCGCTTGGTGACCAGCTGATCAGACTCTGCCTGTAGTTGAGGGCCGGCAGCATCCAGGAGGGCTCTGGCTAGCCCTCCGCTGTGCTTCAGGTCTGTGTTAGCAGCGTTGACCACGGCCTGCACGGCGTAGTCGCATATGTCAGCTTTACACACGACTATCTCCACCCCGTCTGGTGTCTGGAACTGGTAGGAGGGCTTCATCCCTCCTCCCCTGAGTG